>NC_079189.1:175901003-176258133 GCF_029499605.1 Hyla sarda | reverse complement strand
GAGCATACACACACGTAACAGGGACTTCAACTCACAGCATACACACACCTAACAGGGACTACAACCTAACAGGGACCTAACAGGGACTACAACTTCCAGCATACACACACACACCTAACAGGTAAAACAACTCCCAGCATACACTCACACACACCTAACAGGGACTACAACTCCCAGCATAAACACGCACACCTAACAGAGACTACAACTCCCAGTATACACACACACCTAACAGGGACCATAACTCCCAGCATACACACACACACACCTAACAGGGACTTACAACTCCCAGCATACACACACATCTAACAGGGACTACAACTCCCAGCATACACACACCTAACAGGGACTACAACTCCCAGCATACACACATAACAGGGACTACAACTCCCAGCACACACACACACCTAACAGGGACTACAACTCCCAGCATACACACACACCTAACAGGGACTACATCTCTCAGCATACACACACCTAACAGGGACTACAACTCCCATCATACACCCACACACACACCTAACAGGGACTACAACTCCCAGCATACACACCCACACTCACCTAACAGGGACTACAACTCCCAGGATACAAACACACACCTAACAGGGACTACAACTCCCAGCATACACACACACACACACACACACACAAAACACCTAACAGGGACTATAACTCCCAGCATGCACACACACACCTAACAGGGACTACAACTCCCAGCATACACACACACACCTAACAGGGACTACAACTCCAAGCATACACACAACTAACAGGGACTACAACTCCCCAGCATACACACACATCTAACAGAGACGACAACTCCCAGCATACACACACCTAACAGGGACTACAACTACCAGCATACACACACCTAACAGGGACTAATACTCCCAGCATACACACACACCTAACAGGGACTACAACTCCCCGCATACACACAAACACACTTAACAGGGACTACAACGCCCAGCATAATCACACACCTAATATGGACTTCAACTCCCAGCATACACACACACCTAACAGGGACTACATCTCTCAGCATACACAAACACCTAACAGGGACTACAACTCCCATCATACACACACACACCTAACAGTGACTACAACTCCCAGCATACACACCTAACATGGACTACAACTCCCAGCATACACACACACCTAAAAGGGACTACAACTCCCAGCATACACAAATCTAATAGGGACTACAACTCCCAGCATACATAAACACACACCTAACAGGGACTACAACTTCCAGCATACACACACACCTAACAGGGACTACAACTCCCAGCATACACACACACCTAACAGGGACTACAACTCCCAGCATACACTCACACACACCTAACAGGGACTACAACTCCCAGCATAAACACGCACACCTAACAGAGACTACAACTCCCAGCATACACACACACCTAACAGGGACCATAACTCCCAGCATACACACACCTAACAGGGACTACAACTCCAGCATACACACACATCTAACAGGGACTACAACTCCCAGCATACACACACCTAACAGGGACTACAACTCCCAGCATACACACACCTAACAGGGAGTACAACTCCCAGCACACACACACAAACACACACACACACCTAACAGGGACTACAACTGCAAGCATACACACACACACACACCTAACAGGGACTACAACTCCCAGCATGCACACACACACACACACACCTAACAGGGACTACAACTCCCAGCATACACACACCTAACAGGGACTACAACTCCCAGCATACACACACACCTAACATGGACTACAACTCCCAGCATACACAAACGTCTAACAGGGACAACAACTCCCAGCATACACACACCTAACAGGGACTACAACTCCCAGCATACACACACCTAATAGAGACTACAACTCCCAGCATACATAAACACACACCTAACAGGGACTACAACTTCCAGCATACACACACACCTAACAGGGACTACAACTCCCAGCATACACACACCTAACAGGGACTACAACTCCCAGCATACACACACACCTAACATGGACTACAACTCCCAGCATACACAAACGTCTAACAGGGACAACAACTCCCAGCATACACACACCTAACAGGGGACTACAACTCCCAGCATACACACACCTAATAGAGACTACAACTCCCAGCATACACACACCTAACAGGGACTACAACTCCCAGCATACACACACACAAACACACACAAACACCTAACAGGGACTATAACTCCCAGCATGCACACACACACCTAACAGGGACAACAACTCCAAGCATACACACAACTAACAGGGACTACAACTCCCAGCATACACACACATCTAACAGAGATGACAACTCCCAGCATACACACACCTAACAGGGACTACAACTACCAGCATACACACACCTAACAGGGACTAATACTCCCAGCATACACACACACCTAACAGGGACTACAACTCCCATCATACACCCACACACACACCTAACAGGGACTACAACTCCCAGCATACACACCCACGACTCACCTAACAGGGGACTACAACTCCCAGCATACACACACACCTAACAGGGACTACAACTCCCAGCATTACAAACACACACCTAACAGGGACTACAACTCCAGCATACACACACACAAACACACACAAACACCTAACAGGGACTATAACTCCCAGCATGCACACACACACCTAACAGGGACTACAACTCCCAGCATACACACACACACCTAACAGGGACAACAACTCCAAGCATACACACAACTAACAGGGACTACAACTCCCAGCATACACACACATCTAACAGAGATGACAACTCCAGCATACACACACCTAACAGGGACTACAACTACCAGCATACACACACCTAACAGGGGACTAATACTCCCAGCATACACACACACCTAACAGGGACTACAACTCCCAGCATACACACAAACACACTTAACAGGGACTACAACTCCCAGCATACACACACACCTAATATGGACTTCAACTCCCAGCATACACACACACCTAACAGGGACTACATCTCTCAGCATACACACACACCTAACAGGGACTACAACTCCCATCATACACACACACACACACCTAACAGTGACTACAACTCCCAGCATACACACCTAACATGGACTACAACTCCCAGCATACACACACACACCTAAAAGGGACTACAACTCCCAGCATACACAAACCTAATAGGGACTACAACTCCCAGCATACATAAACACACACCTAACAGGGACTACAACTTCCAGCATACACTCACACACACCTAACAGGGACTACAACTCCCAGCATAAACACGCACACCTAACAGAGACTACAACTCCCAGCATACACACACACCTTACAGGGACCATAACTCCCATCATACACACACACACCTAACAGGGACTACAACTCCCAGCATACACACACATCTAACAGGGACTACAACTCCCAGCATACACACACCTAACAGGGACTACAACTCCCAGCATACACACACCTAACAGGGACTACAACTCCCAGCACACACACACACCTAACAGGGACTACAACTTCCAGCATACACACACACCTAACAGGGACTACATCTCTCAGCATACACACACCTAACAGGGACTACAACTCCCATCATACACACACACACACCTAACAGGGACTACAATTCCAAGCATACACAAACAACTAACAGGGACTACAACTCCCAGCATACACACACATCTAACAGAGACTACAACTCCCAGCATACACACATCTAACAGGGACTACAACTACCAGCATACACACACCTAACAGGGACTAATACTCCCAGCAAACACACACACCTAACAGGGACTACAACTCCCAGCATACACACACACACACACACCTAACAGGGACTACAACTCCAAGCATACACACATAACTAACAGGGACTACAACTCCCAGCATACACACTCATCTAACAGAGACTACAACTCCCAGCATACACACACCTAACAGGGACTACAACTACCAGCATACACACTCCTAACAGGGACTAATACTCCCAGCATACACACACACCTAACAGAGACTACAACTCCCAGCATACACACAAACACACTTAACAGGGACTACAACGCTCAGCATACACACACACCTAATATGGACTTCAACTCCCAGCATACACACACACCTAACAGGGACTACATCTCTCAGCATACACACACACACCTAACAGGGACTACAACTCCCATCATACACACACACCTAACAGTGACTACAACTCCCAGCATACACACCTAACATGGAATACAACTCCCAGCATACACACACACCTAACAGGGACTACAACTCCCAGCATACACAAACCTAATAGGGACTACAACTCCCAGCATACATAAACACACACCTAACAGGGACTACAACTTCCAGCATACACACACACCTAACAGGGACTACAACTCCCAGCATACACACACCTAACAGGGACTACAACTCCCAGCATACACACACACCTAACATGGACTACAACTCCCAGCATACACAAACGTCTAACAGGGACAACAACTCCCAGCATACACACACCTAACAGGGACTACAACTCCCAGCATACACACACCTAATAGAGACTACAACTCCCAGCATACACACACCTAACAGGGACTACAACTCCCAGCATACACACACCTAACAGGGACTACAACTCCCAGCATACAAATACACACCTAACAGTTACTACAACTCCCAGCAGACACACACACACCTAACAGGGACTACAACTCCCATCATACACACACACACCTAACAGGGACTACAACTCCCAGCATACACACACACCTAACCGGGACTACAACCCCCAGCATACACACACCTAACAGGGACTACAACTCCCAGCATACAAACACACACCTAACAGGGACTACAACTCCCAGCATACACACACACACACACACCTAACAGGGACTATAACTCCCAGCATGCACACACACCTAACAGGGACTACAACTCCCAGCATACACACACACACACACCTAACAGGGACTACAACTCCCAGCATATACACACACCTAACGGGGACTACAACTCCCAGCATACACACACACTTAGCAGGGACTACAACTCCCAGCATACACACACACATCTAACAGGGACTACAACTCCCAACATACACACACATCTAATAGGGACTACATCTCTCAGCATATACACACACCTAACAGGGACTACAACTGCAAGCATACACACACACACACACCTAACAGGGACTACAACTCCCAGCATGCACACACACACACACACCTAACAGGGACTACAACTCCCAGAATACACACACCTAACAGGGAACACAACTCCCAGCATACACACACACACCTAACAGGGACTACAACTCCAAGCATACACACACAACTAACAGGGACTACAACTCCCAGCATACACACACCTAACAGGGACTACAACTCCCAGCATACACTCACACACACCTAACAGGGACTACAACTCCCAGCATAAACACGCACACCTAACAGAGACTACAACTCCCAGCATACACACACACCTAACAGGGACCATAACTCCCAGCATACACACACCTAACAGGGACTACAACTCCCAGCATACAAACACATCTAACAGGGACTACAACTCCCAGCATACACACACCTAACAGGGACTACAACTCCCAGCATACACACACCTAACAGGGACTACAACTCCCAGCACACACACACACACACCTAACAGGGACTACAACTCCCAGCATACACACACACCTAACAGGGACTACATCTCTCAGCATACACACACCTAACAGGGACTACAACTCCCATCATACACACACACACACACACACACCTAACAGGGACTACAATTCCAAGCATACACACACAACTAACAGGGACTACAACTCCCATCATACACCCACACACACACCTAACAGGGACTACAACTCCCAGCATACACACACACCTAACAGGGACTACAACCCCAGCATACACACACCTAACAGGGACTACAACTCCCAGCATACAAACACACACACCTAACAGGGACTACAACTCCCAGCATACACACGCACACACACACCTAACAGGGACTATAACTCCCAGCATGCACACACACCTAACAGGGACTACAACTCCCAGCATACACACACACCTAACAGGAACTACAACTCCCAGCATACACACACACCTAACGGGGACTACAACTCCCAGCATACACACACACTTAACAGGGACTACAACTCCCAGCATACACACACACATCTAACAGGGACTACAACTCCCAACATACACACACATCTAATTGGGACTACATCTCTCAGCATATACACACACCTAACAGGGACTAATACTCCCAGCATACACACAAACACACTTAACAGGGACTACAACGCCCAGCATACACACACACCTAATATGGACTTCAACTCCCAGCATACACACACACCTAACAGGGACTACATCTCTCAGCATACACACACACCTAACAGGGACTACAACTCCCATCATACACACACACCTAACAATGACTATAACTCCCAGCATACACACCTAACATGGACTACAACTCCCAGCATACACACACACCTAACAGGTATTACAACTCCCAGCATACACAAACCTAAAAGGGACTACAACTCCCAGCATACATAAACACACACCTAACAGGGACTACAACTCCCAGCATAAACACGCACACCTAACAGAGACTACAACTCCCAGCATACACACACACCTAACAGGGACCATAACTCCCAGCATACACACACACACCTAAGAGGGACTACAACTCCCAGCATACACACACACCTAACAGGGACTACAACTCCCAGCATACACCCACACACACCTAACATGGACTACAACTCCCAGCATACACACACACACCTAAAAGGGACTACAACTCCCAGCATACACACACACACCTAACAGGGACTACAACTCCCAGCATACACACACATCTAACAGGGACTACAACTCCCAGCATACACACACCTAACAGGGACTACAACTCCCAGCATACACACACCTAACAGGGACTACAACTCCCAGCACACACACACACACACACACCTAACAGGGACTACAACTCCCAGCATACACACACACCTAACAGGGACTACATCTCTCAGCATACACACACCTAACAGGGAATACAACTCCCATCATACACACACACACACACCTAACAGGGACTACAATTCCAAGCATACACAGACAACTAACAGGGACTACAACTCCCAGCATACACACACATCTAACAGAGACTACAACTCCCAGCATACACACATCTAACAGGGACTACAACTACCAGCATACACTGGTACGGCCCACGCCATCACCCCACTGACGCAGAGGATCCACCACCAGTGTCCTCGCTGCATACCAGTCCGGATCCTGACAACCATATGACCTGGAATCGCCAAAAATCTCCGGTCTGAATTGACCAACATGGGGGGGCCTCAGGAGCCCCCCAGGCATTGGCACAGGATGCCTGCTGAATGATTTCAGCAGGAATCCCGTTCCGTTCACCGCCCGGTTACCGGAGGTGACCGGAAACCCTGAGGCCGTACAGGTACGCCCTTGGTCCTAGACAGGTTAATGATTTAATCTAAAACTCCACTTGCTGAATTCTGCAAGTGTAGATTTCAATTGGCGTCCGCCGCCAAAATCAGTTTTCTTCGTACGTCCCTCCTGACATGATTTTCTCTCAAAGCTGCAGTACAATGAACGCTGACATGAAGATCTCTGTAATAACCTTGTGCATCTCTGCTTCCTTGTATGAACCCTGTGCATCTCTGCTTCCCTGTATGAACCCCGTGCATATCTGCTTCCCTGTATGGACCCCGTACATCTCTGCTTCCTTGTATGAACCCCGTGCATCTCTGCTTCCCTGTATGAACCCCGTGCATATCTGCTTCCCTGTATGAACCCCGTGCATCTCTGCTTCCCTGTATGAACCCCGTGCATCTCTGCTTCCCTGTATGAACCCTGTGCATCTCTGCTTCCCTGTATGAACCCTGTGCATCTATGCTTCCCTGTATGAACCCCGTGCATCTCTGGTTCCCTGTATGGACCCTGTGCATTTCTGCTTCCCTGTATGAACCCTGTGCATCTCTGCTTCCCTGTATGAACCCCGTGCATCTCTGCTTCCCTGTATGATTCCCGTGCATCTCAGCTTCCCTGTATGAACCCCGTGCATCTCAGCTTCCCTGTATGAACCCCGTGCATTTCTGCTTCCCTGTATGAACCCTGTGCATCTCAGCTTCCCTGTATGAACCCCGTGCATTTCTATGTCGCTGTATGAACGCTGACATATAAATGCACAGTGTTCATTCAGTGATGTTCATGTCCTGTACAAACCCCATTCATTTCTATGTCCTCTTTATGGGGCTAATGAACACCCCAAGAAAAAGCAGAAGCCAGCCCAGGCAGTTCATCCCCCCCCCCCCTTGCAGCCCGAGGAAACCTGCGTTATACACAGCACATTAATATATATATATATATATACAGCGTTATACACAGCACACTAATATAACTCAGCACTGGTTGGGATACACTGGCATACACACACAAAAGGGACTACAACTCCCAGCAAGTGTCATTCAGGAGTCTTCAGTCTGTGGTATAACACCAGCATGCTGCCTCTGTAGTTTCCTGGGAGTTATAGTTCACCACACCGATACAGGTGCATACACCAGTGTTTACCAACCAGGGTGCCTCCAGGTGTTTCAAATCTACAACTCCCAGCATTCCCTGGTTGGGAAACACTAGCATACACACACCTAATATGGACTACAACTCCCAGTATATACACACACACACACACACGTAACAGGGACTACAACTCCCAGCATACACACACCTAATAGGGACTACGACTCCCAGCATACATACACCTAATAGGGACTACAACTCCCAGCATACACACACCTAACAGGGACTACAACTCCCAGCATACACACACACACCTAACAGAGACTACAACTCCCAGCATACACACACACCTAACAGGGACTACAACTCCCAGCATACACACACCTAACATGGAATACAACTCCCAGAATACACACACCTAACAGGGACTACAACTCCCAGCATACACACACCTAACAGGGACTACAACTCCCAGCATACACACACCTAACAGGGACTACAACTCCCAGCATACATAAAACACCTAACAGGAACTACAACTCCCAGCATACACACACCTAACAGGGACTACAACTCTCAGCATACACACACACCTAGCAGAGACTACAACTCCAAGCATACACACACAACTAACAGGGACTACAACTCCCAGCATACACACACATCTAACAGAGACTACAACTCCCAGCATACACACACCTAACAGGGACTACAACTACCAGCATACACACACCTAACAGGGACTAATACTCCCAGCATACACACACACCTAACAGGGACTACAACTCCCAGCATACACACACACCTAACAGGGACTACAACTCCCAGCATACACACACCTAACATGGAATACAACTCCCAGCATACACACACCTAACAGGGACTACAACTCCCAGCATACACACACCTAACAGGGACTACAACTCCCAGCATACACACACCAAACAGGGACTACAACTCCCAGCATACATAAAACACCTAACAGGAACTACAACTCCCAGCATACACACACCTAACAGGGACTACAACTCTCAGCATACACACACACACACCTAGCAGAGACTACAACTCCAAGCATACACACACAACTAACAGGGACTACAACTCCCAGCATACACACACATCTAACAGAGACTACAACTCCCAGCATACACACACCTAACAGGGACTACAACTACCAGCATACACACACCTAACAGGGACTAATACTCCCAGCATACACACACACCTAACAGGGACTACAACTCCCAGCATACACACAAACACACTTAACAGGGACTACAACGCCCAGCATACACACACACCTAATATGGACTTCAACTCCCAGCATACACACACACACCTAACAGGGACTACATCTCTCAGCATACACACACACCTAACAGGGACTACAACTCCCATCATACACACACACCTAACAGTGACTACAACTCCCAGCATACACACCTAACATGGACTACAACTCCCAGCATACACACACACCTAACAGGGACTACAACTCCCAGCATACACAAACCTAATAGGGACTACAACTCCCAGCATACATAAACACACACCTAACAGGGACTACAACTTCCAGCATACACACACACACCTAAAAGGGACTACAACTCCCAGCATACACACACCTAACAGGGACTACAACTCCCAGCATACACACACCTAACATGGACTACAACTCCCAGCATACACAAACGCCTAACAGGTACTACAACTCCCAGCATACACACACCTAACAGGGACTACAACTCCCAGCAAACACACACACCTAACAGAGACTACAACTCCCAGCATACACACACCTAACAGAGACTACAACTCCCAGCATACACACACCTAACAGGGACTACAACTCCCAGCATACACATACACACCTAACAGTTACTACAACTCCCAGCAGACACACACACACCTAACAGGGACTACAACTCCCAGCATACACACACCTAACATGGAATACAACTCACAGCATACACACACCTAACAGGGACTACAACTCCGAGCATACACACACGTAACAGGGACTTCAACTCACAGCATACACACACCTAACAGGGACTACAACCTAACAGGGACCTAACAGGGACTACAACTTCCAGCATACACACACACACCTAACAGGTAAAACAACTCCCAGCATACACTCACACACACCTAACAGGGACTACAACTCCCAGCATAAACACGCACACCTAACAGAGACTACAACTCCCAGTATACACACACACCTAACAGGGACCATAACTCCCAGCATACACACACACACACCTAACAGGGACTACAACTCCCAGCATACACACACATCTAACAGGGACTACAACTCCCAGCATACACACACCTAACAGGGACTACAACTCCCAGCATACACACATAACAGGGACTACAACTCCCAGCACACACACACACCTAACAGGGACTACAACTCCCAGCATACACACACACCTAACAGGGACTACATCTCTCAGCATACACACACCTAACAGGGACTACAACTCCCATCATACACCCACACACACACCTAACAGGGACTACAACTCCCAGCATACACACCCACACTCACCTAACAGGGACTACAACTCCCAGGATACAAACACACACCTAACAGGGACTACAACTCCCAGCATACACACACACACACACACACACACACAAACACCTAACAGGGACTATAACTCCCAGCATGCACACACACACCTAACAGGGACTACAACTCCCAGCATACACACACACACACCTAACAGGGACTACAACTCCAAGCATACACACAACTAACAGGGACTACAACTCCCAGCATACACACACATCTAACAGAGACGACAACTCCCAGCATACACACACCTAACAGGGACTACAACTACCAGCATACACACACCTAACAGGGACTAATACTCCCAGCATACACACACACCTAACAGGGACTACAACTCCCCGCATACACACAAACACACTTAACAGGGACTACAACGCCCAGCATAATCACACACCTAATATGGACTTCAACTCCCAGCATACACACACACCTAACAGGGACTACATCTCTCAGCATACACAAACACCTAACAGGGACTACAACTCCCATCATACACACACACACCTAACAGTGACTACAACTCCCAGCATACACACCTAACATGGACTACAACTCCCAGCATACACACACACCTAAAAGGGACTACAACTCCCAGCATACACAAATCTAATAGGGACTACAACTCCCAGCATACATAAACACACACCTAACAGGGACTACAACTTCCAGCATACACACACACCTAACAGGGACTACAACTCCCAGCATACACACACACCTAACAGGGACTACAACTCCCAGCATACACACAAACACACTTAACAGGGACTACAACGCCCAGCATACACACACACCTAATATGGACTTCAACTCCCAGCATACACACACACCTAACAGGGACTACATCTCTCAGCATACACACACACCTAACAGGGACTACAACTCCCAGCATACACACACCTAACAGGGACTACAACTCCCAGCATACACACACCTAACAGGGACTACAACTCCCAGCACACACACACACACACACACCTAACAGGGACTACAACTCCCAGCATACACACACACCTAACAGGGACTACATCTCTCAGCATACACACACCTAACAGGGAATACAACTCCCATCATACACACACACACACACCTAACAGGGACTACAATTCCAAGCATACACAGACAACTAACAGGGACTACAACTCCCAGCATACACACACATCTAACAGAGACTACAACTCCCAGCATACACACATCTAACAGGGACTACAACTACCAGCATACACTGGTACGGCCCACGCCATCACCCCACTGACGCAGAGGATCCACCACCAGTGTCCTCGCTGCATACCAGTCCGGATCCTGACAACCATATGACCTGGAATCGCCAAAAATCTCCGGTCTGAATTGACCAACATGGGGGGGCCTCAGGAGCCCCCCAGGCATTGGCACAGGATGCCTGCTGAATGATTTCAGCAGGAATCCCGTTCCGTTCACCGCCCGGTTACCGGAGGTGACCGGAAACCCTGAGGCCGTACAGGTACGCCCTTGGTCCTAGACAGGTTAATGATTTAATCTAAAACTCCACTTGCTGAATTCTGCAAGTGTAGATTTCAATTGGCGTCCGCCGCCAAAATCAGTTTTCTTCGTACGTCCCTCCTGACATGATTTTCTCTCAAAGCTGCAGTACAATGAACGCTGACATGAAGATCTCTGTAATAACCTTGTGCATCTCTGCTTCCTTGTATGAACCCTGTGCATCTCTGCTTCCCTGTATGAACCCCGTGCATATCTGCTTCCCTGTATGGACCCCGTACATCTCTGCTTCCTTGTATGAACCCCGTGCATCTCTGCTTCCCTGTATGAACCCCGTGCATATCTGCTTCCCTGTATGAACCCCGTGCATCTCAGCTTCCCTGTATGAACCCCGTGCATCTCAGCTTCCCTGTATGAACCCCGTGCATTTCTGCTTCCCTGTATGAACCCTGTGCATCTCAGCTTCCCTGTATGAACCCCGTGCATTTCTATGTCGCTGTATGAACGCTGACATATAAATGCACAGTGTTCATTCAGTGATGTTCATGTCCTGTACAAACCCCATTCATTTCTATGTCCTCTTTATGGGGCTAATGAACACCCCAAGAAAAAGCAGAAGCCAGCCCAGGCAGTTCATCCCCCCCCCCCTTGCAGCCCGAGGAAACCTGCGTTATACACAGCACATTAATATATATATATATATATACAGCGTTATACACAGCACACTAATATAACTCAGCACTGGTTGGGATACACTGGCATACACACACAAAAGGGACTACAACTCCCAGCAAGTGTCATTCAGGAGTCTTCAGTCTGTGGTATAACACCAGCATGCTGCCTCTGTAGTTTCCTGGGAGTTATAGTTCACCACACCGATACAGGTGCATACACCAGTGTTTACCAACCAGGGTGCCTCCAGGTGTTTCAAATCTACAACTCCCAGCATTCCCTGGTTGGGAAACACTAGCATACACACACCTAATATGGACTACAACTCCCAGTATATACACACACACACACACACGTAACAGGGACTACAACTCCCAGCATACACACACCTAATAGGGACTACGACTCCCAGCATACATACACCTAATAGGGACTACAACTCCCAGCATACACACACCTAACAGGGACTACAACTCCCAGCATACACACACACACCTAACAGAGACTACAACTCCCAGCATACACACACACCTAACAGGGACTACAACTCCCAGCATACACACACCTAACATGGAATACAACTCCCAGAATACACACACCTAACAGGGACTACAACTCCCAGCATACACACACCTAACAGGGACTACAACTCCCAGCATACACACACCTAACAGGGACTACAACTCCCAGCATACATAAAACACCTAACAGGAACTACAACTCCCAGCATACACACACCTAACAGGGACTACAACTCTCAGCATACACACACACCTAGCAGAGACTACAACTCCAAGCATACACACACAACTAACAGGGACTACAACTCCCAGCATACACACACATCTAACAGAGACTACAACTCCCAGCATACACACACCTAACAGGGACTACAACTACCAGCATACACACACCTAACAGGGACTAATACTCCCAGCATACACACACACCTAACAGGGACTACAACTCCCAGCATACACACACACCTAACAGGGACTACAACTCCCAGCATACACACACCTAACATGGAATACAACTCCCAGCATACACACACCTAACAGGGACTACAACTCCCAGCATACACACACCTAACAGGGACTACAACTCCCAGCATACACACACCAAACAGGGACTACAACTCCCAGCATACATAAAACACCTAACAGGAACTACAACTCCCAGCATACACACACCTAACAGGGACTACAACTCTCAGCATACACACACACACACCTAGCAGAGACTACAACTCCAAGCATACACACACAACTAACAGGGACTACAACTCCCAGCATACACACACATCTAACAGAGACTACAACTCCCAGCATACACACACCTAACAGGGACTACAACTACCAGCATACACACACCTAACAGGGACTAATACTCCCAGCATACACACACACCTAACAGGGACTACAACTCCCAGCATACACACAAACACACTTAACAGGGACTACAACGCCCAGCATACACACACACCTAATATGGACTTCAACTCCCAGCATACACACACACACCTAACAGGGACTACATCTCTCAGCATACACACACACCTAACAGGGACTACAACTCCCATCATACACACACACCTAACAGTGACTACAACTCCCAGCATACACACCTAACATGGACTACAACTCCCAGCATACACACACACCTAACAGGGACTACAACTCCCAGCATACACAAACCTAATAGGGACTACAACTCCCAGCATACATAAACACACACCTAACAGGGACTACAACTTCCAGCATACACACACACACCTAAAAGGGACTACAACTCCCAGCATACACACACCTAACAGGGACTACAACTCCCAGCATACACACACCTAACATGGACTACAACTCCCAGCATACACAAACGCCTAACAGGTACTACAACTCCCAGCATACACACACCTAACAGGGACTACAACTCCCAGCAAACACACACACCTAACAGAGACTACAACTCCCAGCATACACACACCTAACAGAGACTACAACTCCCAGCATACACACACCTAACAGGGACTACAACTCCCAGCATACACATACACACCTAACAGTTACTACAACTCCCAGCAGACACACACACACCTAACAGGGACTACAACTCCCAGCATACACACACCTAACATGGAATACAACTCACAGCATACACACACCTAACAGGGACTACAACTCCGAGCATACACACACGTAACAGGGACTTCAACTCACAGCATACACACACCTAACAGGGACTACAACCTAACAGGGACCTAACAGGGACTACAACTTCCAGCATACACACACACACCTAACAGGTAAAACAACTCCCAGCATACACTCACACACACCTAACAGGGACTACAACTCCCAGCATAAACACGCACACCTAACAGAGACTACAACTCCCAGTATACACACACACCTAACAGGGACCATAACTCCCAGCATACACACACACACACCTAACAGGGACTACAACTCCCAGCATACACACACATCTAACAGGGACTACAACTCCCAGCATACACACACCTAACAGGGACTACAACTCCCAGCATACACACATAACAGGGACTACAACTCCCAGCACACACACACACCTAACAGGGACTACAACTCCCAGCATACACACACACCTAACAGGGACTACATCTCTCAGCATACACACACCTAACAGGGACTACAACTCCCATCATACACCCACACACACACCTAACAGGGACTACAACTCCCAGCATACACACCCACACTCACCTAACAGGGACTACAACTCCCAGGATACAAACACACACCTAACAGGGACTACAACTCCCAGCATACACACACACACACACACACACACACACACAAACACCTAACAGGGACTATAACTCCCAGCATGCACACACACACCTAACAGGGACTACAACTCCCAGCATACACACACACACACCTAACAGGGACTACAACTCCAAGCATACACACAACTAACAGGGACTACAACTCCCAGCATACACACACATCTAACAGAGACGACAACTCCCAGCATACACACACCTAACAGGGACTACAACTACCAGCATACACACACCTAACAGGGACTAATACTCCCAGCATACACACACACCTAACAGGGACTACAACTCCCCGCATACACACAAACACACTTAACAGGGACTACAACGCCCAGCATAATCACACACCTAATATGGACTTCAACTCCCAGCATACACACACACCTAACAGGGACTACATCTCTCAGCATACACAAACACCTAACAGGGACTACAATTCCCATCATACACACACACACCTAACAGTGACTACAACTCCCAGCATACACACCTAACATGGACTACAACTCCCAGCATACACACACACCTAAAAGGGACTACAACTCCCAGCATACACAAATCTAATAGGGACTACAACTCCCAGCATACATAAACACACACCTAACAGGGACTACAACTTCCAGCATACACACACACCTAACAGGGACTACAACTCCCAGCATACACACACACCTAACAGGGACTACAACTCCCAGCATACACTCACACACACCTAACAGGGACTACAACTCCCAGCATAAACACGCACACCTAACAGAGACTACAACTCCCAGCATACACACACACCTAACAGGGACCATAACTCCCAGCATACACACACCTAACAGGGACTACAACTCCCAGCATACACACACATCTAACAGGGACTACAACTCCCAGCATACACACACCTAACAGGGACTACAACTCCCAGCATACACACACCTAACAGGGAGTACAACTCCCAGCACACACACACAAACACACACACACACCTAACAGGGACTACAACTGCAAGCATACACACACACACACCTAACAGGGACTACAACTCCCAGCATGCACACACACACACACACCTAACAGGGACTACAACTCCCAGCATACACACACCTAACAGGGACTACAACTCCCAGCATACACACACACCTAACATGGACTACAACTCCCAGCATACACAAACGTCTAACAGGGACAACAACTCCCAGCATACACACACCTAACAGGGACTACAACTCCCAGCATACACACACCTAATAGAGACTACAACTCCCAGCATACATAAACACACACCTAACAGGGACTACAACTTCCAGCATACACACACACCTAACAGGGACTACAACTCCCAGCATACACACACCTAACAGGGACTACAACTCCCAGCATACACACACACCTAACATGGACTACAACTCCCAGCATACACAAACGTCTAACAGGGACAACAACTCCCAGCATACACACACCTAACAGGGACTACAACTCCCAGCATACACACACCTAATAGAGACTACAACTCCCAGCATACACACACCTAACAGGGACTACAACTCCCAGCATACACACACACAAACACACACAAACACCTAACAGGGACTATAACTCCCAGCATGCACACACACACCTAACAGGGACAACAACTCCAAGCATACACACAACTAACAGGGACTACAACTCCCAGCATACACACACATCTAACAGAGATGACAACTCCCAGCATACACACACCTAACAGGGACTACAACTACCAGCATACACACACCTAACAGGGACTAATACTCCCAGCATACACACACACCTAACAGGGACTACAACTCCCAGCATACACACAAACACACTTAACAGGGACTACAACGCCCAGCATACACACACACCTAATATGGACTTCAACTCCCAGCATACACACACACCTAACAGGGACTACATCTCTCAGCATACACACACACCTAACAGGGACTACAACTCCCATCATACACACACACACACCTAACAGTGACTACAACTCCCAGCATACACACCTAACATGGACTACAACTCCCAGCATACACACACACACCTAAAAGGGACTACAACTCCCAGCATACACAAACCTAATAGGGACTACAACTCCCAGCATACATAAACACACACCTAACAGGGACTACAACTTCCAGCATACACTCACACACACCTAACAGGGACTACAACTCCCAGCATAAACACGCACACCTAACAGAGACTACAACTCCCAGCATACACACACACCTTACAGGGACCATAACTCCCATCATACACACACACACCTAACAGGGACTACAACTCCCAGCATACACACACATCTAACAGGGACTACAACTCCCAGCATACACACACCTAACAGGGACTACAACTCCCAGCATACACACACCTAACAGGGACTACAACTCCCAGCACACACACACACCTAACAGGGACTACAACTCCCAGCATACACACACACCTAACAGGGACTACATCTCTCAGCATACACACACCTAACAGGGACTACAACTCCCATCATACACACACACACACCTAACAGGGACTACAATTCCAAGCATACACAAACAACTAACAGGGACTACAACTCCCAGCATACACACACATCTAACAGAGACTACAACTCCCAGCATACACACATCTAACAGGGACTACAACTACCAGCATACACACACCTAACAGGGACTAATACTCCCAGCAAACACACACACCTAACAGGGACTACAACTCCCAGCATACACACACACACACACACCTAACAGGGACTACAACTCCAAGCATACACACACAACTAACAGGGACTACAACTCCCAGCATACACACTCATCTAACAGAGACTACAACTCCCAGCATACACACACCTAACAGGGACTACAACTACCAGCATACACACTCCTAACAGGGACTAATACTCCCAGCATACACACACACCTAACAGAGACTACAACTCCCAGCATACACACAAACACACTTAACAGGGACTACAACGCTCAGCATACACACACACCTAATATGGACTTCAACTCCCAGCATACACACACACCTAACAGGGACTACATCTCTCAGCATACACACACACACCTAACAGGGACTACAACTCCCATCATACACACACACCTAACAGTGACTACAACTCCCAGCATACACACCTAACATGGACTACAACTCCCAGCATACACACACACCTAACAGGGACTACAACTCCCAGCATACACAAACCTAATAGGGAATACAACTCCCAGCATACATAAACACACACCTAACAGGGACTACAACTTCCAGCATACACACACACCTAACAGGGACTACAACTCCCAGCATACACACACCTAACAGGGACTACAACTTCCAGCATACACACACACCTAACAGGGACTACAACTCCCAGCATACACACACACCTAACAGGGACTACAACTCCCATCATACACACACACACCTAACAGGGACTACAACTCCCAGCATACACACACACCTAACCGGGACTACAACTCACAGAATACACACACCTAACAGGGACTACAACTCCCAGCATACACACACGTAACAGGGACTTCAACTCACAGCATACACACACCTAACAGGGACTACAACCTAACAGGGACCTAACAGGGACTACAACTTCCAGCATACACACACACACCTAACAGGTACTACAACTCCCAGCATACACTCACACACACCTAACAGGGACTACAACTCCCAGCATAAACACGCACACCTAACAGAGACTACAACTCCCAGCATACACACACACACACACACACACACACCTAACAGGGACTACAACTCCCAGCATACACACACATCTAACAGGGACTACAACTCCCAGCATACACACACCTAACAGGGACTACAACTCCCAGCATACACACACCTAACAGGGACTACAACTCCCAGCACACACACACACACCTAACAGGGACTACAACTCCCAGCATACACACACACCTAACAATGACTACATCTCTCAGCATACACACAGCTAACAGGGACTACAACTCCCATCATACACCCACACACACACCTAACAGGGACTACAACTCCCAGCATACACACCCACACTCACCTAACAGGGACTACAACTCCAGCATACACACACACCTAACAGGGACTACAACCCCCAGCATACACACACCTAACAGGGACTACAACTCCCAGTATACAAACACACACACCTAACAGGGACTACAACTCCCAGCATACACACACACACACCTAACAGGGACTATAACTCCCAGCATGCACACACACCTAACAGGGACTACAACTCCCAGCAAACACACACACCTAACGGGGACTACAACTCCCAGCATACACACACACTTAACAGGGACTACAACTCCCAGCATACACACACACATCTAACAGGGACTTCAACTCCCAACATACACACACATCTAATAGGGACTACATCTCTCAGCATATACACACACCTAACAGGGACTACAACTGCAAGCATACACACACATACCTAACAGGGACTACAACTCCCAGCATGCACACACATACACACCTAACAGGGACTACAACTCCCAGAATACACACACCTAACAGGGACTACAACTCCCAGCATACACACACACCTAACACGGACTACAACTTCCAGCATAAACACACCTAACAGGGACTACAACTCCCAGCATACACACACACCTAACAGGGACTACAACTCCCATCATACACACACACCTAACAGGGACTACAACTCCCAGCATACACATCCACACACACCTAACAGGGACTACAACTCCCAGCATACACACACCTAATAGGGACTACAACTCCCAGCATACACACACCTAACAGGGACTACAACTCCCAGCATACACACACACACCAAACAGAGACTACAACTCCCAGCATACACACACCTCACAGGGACTACAACTCCCAGCACACACACACACCTAACAGGGACTACAACTCCCAGCATACACACACACCTAACAGGGACTCTAACTCCCAGCATACACACACCTTACAGGGACTACAACTCCCAGCATACACACACACGCACCTAACAGGGACTACAACTCCCAGCATACACACATACACCTAATAGGGACTACAACTCCCAGCATACACACACACCTAACAGGGACTACAACTTTCAGCATACACACACACCTAACAGGGACTACAACTCCCAGCATATACACACACACACCTAACAAGGACTATATCCTAGCATACACACACACCTAACAGGGACTACAACTCCCAGCATACACACACACACACCTAACAGGGACTACAACTCCCGGCATACACACACACCTAACAGGGACTACAACTCGCAGCATACACACACACCTAACAGAGACTACAACTCCCAGCATACACACACACCTAACAGAGAATACAACCCCCAGCATACACACACACACACCAAACAGGGACTACAACTCCCAGCATACACATACACACCTAACAGTGACTACAACTCCCAGCAGACACACACACCTAACAGGGACTACAACTCCCAGCATACACACACACCTAACAGGGACTACAACTCCCAGCAAACACACACACCTAACAGGGACTACAACTCCCAACATACACACACACACCTAACAGGGACTACATCTCTCAGCATACACACACATCTAACAGGGACTACAACTCCCAGCATACACACACACACCTAACAGGGACTACAACTCTCAGCATACACACACACACCTAACAGGGACTACAACTCCCAGCATACAGACACCTAACAGGGAATACAACTCCCAGCATACACACACCTAACAGAGACTACAACTCCCAGCATACACACACACCTAACAGGGACTACAACTCCCAGCATACACACACCTAACACGGACTACAACTTCCAGCATACACACACCTAACAGGGACTACAACTCCCAGTATACACACACCTAACAGAGACTACAACTCCCAGCATACACTCACACACCTAACAGGGAATACAGCTCCCAGCATACACACACCTGGCAGGGACTACAACTCCCAGCATACACACACACCTAAGACAGACTACAACTTTCAGCATACACACATACCTAACAGGGACTACAACTCCCAGCATACACACACCTAACAGAGACTACAACTCCCAGCATACACACACACACCTAACAGGGACTACAACTCCCAGCATACACACACACCTAACAGGGACTATAGCTCCCAGCATACACACACACACACACACACACCTAGCAGGGACTACAACTCCCAGCATACGCACACAGTAGGCACCCCCCCTCCTCCTCCTCACATAGAAATCATCCCCAAGCAGAGATTTATTCCCAGACCCTGCAGTGTATGAATCCCCAGTCTGTGTACAGTAAACACAGACAGAGTTGAGTGGAGATGAGGAGCGCTGCTCTGGCTTCTAGACCTGTGTCCTCCGAGGGGAGATGCGGGAGCTGTGCTCCTCTCACCCCCTGCTCTGTCTTTCCATGGAGATTTGCATCCTCAGGGAGGGGAGCTCAGGGAGCGGAGATGAGGGAAGGGGCGTGTACTTCTCCCCATGAAGATCTGCAGCCTCAGCTCAGGGAGATGAAGGAAGGGGCTTTTACCTCCTCTCTCCCCTTGCTCTGCCCTCCCCAGCTCTAGCTTCGGAAATCTTCGGAGAGCTGGGGGAGGAGCGGAGGCAAGGATTCACAGGGTCCTCTCTGTATGGCACATGTATAGCCAACAGAGAGGAGGAGTCTGCCGTCCCTCCCCAGTACTCCACCTGTATGCGTGCTCCCGAAAGGGAGCGCAGCATACAGGAAGAAGGGCGGAAGCTGGCCCGGCCAGGCTTCTGATGACTTCGTGCCTGCCGGGCCACGCCCACTTCCTTCCCTTGTATACTGCTCAACACTGTTTTAAACAAAAATAAATACAGGGATAGAGATAGTTACAGTCAGGGACAGATGGGGAGGGGGATTAGGGAAAGTTTAGTTGATGATAGGTGCTCTTTAAATTCACACTGGTGAGTGATCGGAACCAGTTGAGTTTTTTAGACACCATGGTTCAGAAAGATGACAGAGGGGGTCTCAAGACAGATTTATTATGAAAGGAAACGGATCGGAATAGCTTATTACATTATACGAGTCCACATCCCCAGTCGGTTAAAAAATCCATTCCCAGGGCACAAAGACAGAGAGTACAATGAATAGTTTCAGATCCTGAGCTGAGAGAGGCTAGATTAAGAGAATTGGAAGACAAATTTCATCAAAGAGGGTACCCCGAGGGGGTTATTGAGGAAGCTAGAGCCCCCATAAACAGAGATAGGGACCTTAGAAAACAATCCAGAATTCCCTTTGTACGGCAATTCCATCCATTAGTCCATAAAATAGATTCCATTGTTTGTAAACATTGGCAGGTTCTGAGAGATTCATAGCCTAAAATACAGGAATTTGCGAATCCACCATTGATCTGCAATAAGAGGGCCCCTAATTTGAGGGACAAGTTGGTCCGAGCAGATATGGGTTCGCAAAAAAAAATTTGAACTTAAACAAACAGTCCTTAAAAGTCAACGTAAGGGCACTAACCCGTGCCTACACTGTGCACAGTGCAGTAATGTTATCAAAAGTGACACCTTATTATACCCACATACAGGAGAAGCTATCAAATACAAAATTTTCAACACCTGTGACTCAAAAAATGTCCGTGCAGTCTCCTATACATTGGGGAAACAACCCAGCGTGTGGGAGACCACATTAATAGACATAAATCATCCATAAGATGTAAGAATTTGTTGTACCCTATTCCATTTCATTTTGAGAAGGCAGGACATAATATATTGCAATTAAAATTTCAGGTGATAGATCAGGTTCAAAATCCCAGGAGGGGAGGTGACATTAAATCCCTCCTTAGGAAAAAGGAAGCCTATTGGATCCACCGCCTGTCTACCTTGGAACCAAGAGGATTGAATAGGAACTATGAGCTCTCTGTATTTTTGTAGAGATTATCATTTTTTTTTAACACTTGGTTTTTCTACTAATTATAGATACTTCGGTGATGCAACATGACATGCAAGAAATATGAGATCAGTATCATAATCATATTATATTATTTTGTACACATTCTTGGTCGGGATATTGGACCTAAGTGAAATAAGTAAAAGTAGCATGTTATTTGTTTACATACAAGTTGGTATCCATAACAATTACTGAAACAGGAAGGGGAGTGGCTTATGTGTATATATAATGCGATGCTTACATATTGTTGTATGTCATTCTGAGAAAGGCTAGCAATGTGTGACTATCTACTATCGTGTGAATAAACATGCTTTCATTTGCAAAAGGATATTGTGAGTGCCAGGATTTTTTCACCTTCTTAGTACCCAGCTTTTCCGCGGGCACCACTATAGACCCGAGTGCCGACCCTTCCCACCCTGTCTCGTGGCGGCAACAGGTAGAACCTCACCAAAGTAAACATGCTGCCGGAGTCCAACAGTGCTACCACCACAGAATCTTCCACCTTGTCCCAAATCCTTACACCCCCAACACAACAATGGGTCGGGGTCTTGATGGAACACCTCCCAACTGCCTGGGCAAGGGGGGGACCTCCTGGGTTTAACAGCCCCTCTTGTAATTTCCTGGTGGCCTAATTTCGTTCCACCAGGTCTACCATCCCCAGTGCATTGCTAGGGGACACCTGGCCAATCCAGCTCTGGAGGGATTAAGGCAGAGCCCTCCAGAACATACCGGCCAGGAGATGGTCTAGCATGGCAGTGGGACACAATACCTCTGGCTGCAGCCATTTTTGCAAGCATTGTAATAGGTCGTGGTATTGCGGCCTAGTAGGCTTAGCCGGCTTATACTTCCACTGGCATACCCGCTGGGCCCAAACCCACACACTTACCCCCAGTCTGGCCAGGATCTCACCCTTGACAACATCATAGTCGACAGCCTGGTCGTCAGAAAAGTCAAAGTACGCCTGCTGGGATCCAGACGACAGGAACAGAGTGATGACCTCAGCCTACTGCTCTCGGGCTAACTTCTCCCTCACGGCCACTTTTTCAAAGACCGCCAGGTAGGTCTCGACATCATCCGAGGGGGTCATCCTGGGCATCGCCATCTGAACCGCTTTCCTGGCGTCATGGTTGGTCCGGGTCATAACTGCAGCTTGTAGCGCCATTATGTGCTGCAACAGTAGCTTGTTAGTCTCCTGCTGATGCTTATTGGACTCCTGTTGTTGCTTGGAGGACTCCTGCTGTTGTCTGTTGAACTCCTGTTGTTGCTTGGTGGACTCCTGCTGGAGCCTGTTGGTCTCCCGCTGTTGCAAGTTTGCCTCCATGAGTGTTTTTATAACAGCCTCCATTTTGGTAACACTGCGGTCACTGGAACACTGCTTTGCCTTGACTCTCTGGAGAAAACGCTCCCACTGTACGGTCAGTCACTTGTCGGCAGGATCCGAGCCCCTAGCAACAACTCCAATGGGTTAACAGCGTGCTGCAACTCAATTACTGACCTCACTGCGTTGCCCGAATTCTCCACCAAATGTGATAACTCGCTCTTGCAGACAGGTGCAGTTGCAGTATAGAGGAACGGAAACAGGACTTCAACTCAAAGTTCTGCGTTTTATTCACATTTGGCAAACAGCAAATAGTCTTTAAATGCAGAACAAAGGAAAAAGTAACAAAAGTCCACCTCTATTCCTTAGGTGTTCGTTCACACCTGAGTCCATGCCATGCAGCATCAAGCAAGTCTTTTCCAAGCCTCCAGGCACTCTGCTAACCAGTTTCTAAACTCTCAGGGAAGAAGTCCACACTCCCCTCTCTCTGTCAGTGTGAGCTGCAACTAACAAATCCCCCTCAGCTGGTTAAGCAGACTGCCTTTAAGGCCAACAAAAGGCGGCCTGGATTGTGGGGAATGACCCCCACCCAACACTTGACTATTCCCAGTAAGAGCCGTTCCGGATCGGCCTTCCAGCCATACTATAGCAACAGTGTAAGTCTGAATCGCAGCACAGACACTAGATAATTATCGGCTCTTATTTCACCAAGGCCAGGAGCCTTGGTGACACATATCGCGCATCAACCACAATGCCCTTCACCTTCTCACAGCTGCTACATAATACAATCTAAAATCTGGAACAGCTAGTCCTCGTTGTTTAGTTCCTTGCATAAATAACCTAGTTTCATTCTTGTTTTTTTTTCCCCCTTTCCAGACCATTTCTCTTTCCATAGCTTCAATTTCTTTAAAAATTTGTTCTCCCGACCATACTGGACTATTAGACAGCACAAACAGAATCTGAGACAGGATTATCATCTATAATAAACAAATCCTATCTGCCATATTAAGTGGCAAACCTATCCAAATTTTGATTTTTGTTTTTATCTTTCTCTGAATAGGCCAGACATTTAGTTCCACATACTTTTTTACATCCCTTCCAACAGTTATTCCCAAATACCTAAATGTTTCTCCCTCTCCTATTATCTTCAATCTCGTATGAGATATTTGTTTATCCAATGGCATCAGTACAGTTTTATTCCAATTTATGCTCAAACCCGATTTTTCCCCAAACTCTTCTAATTTCTCTATGATACCCTCTAACACCTGTTGCAAATTTCGAATGTATAACAAGATGTCATCTGCAAAGAGTGATATTCTGTCCCCTGTCCCCCGACATCAAGACCCCTCCACCGTTTCCATATTTCTTACTCTTGTTGCTAATGGTTCAATGTAAAGGGCAAAGATGGGGGGGGGGACAGGGGGCAGCCCTGTCTAGCTCCCCTAGATAACTGAAATCCTTCTGACCGAGCCCCATTTAGCAAAACTACTGCCCTAGGGGAACGATTCAAAATTCCCATCCACTTCATAAACCCTTCTCTGAACCCGTATCCCTTCATTACAGTCCAAAGGAAGGAGCACTCCACCCTATCAAAGGCCCCTTTATCTTTAACAGCTGCTATCACCGTTTTATCTTTTTCTTCTTTTATAAACTTGGCTAACCATATTCCCAGCTTTCCCCCTTCCAGATATCTCTTCTGCTCAGACTGGAATATTACTTTTTTAGCCTTTGCTGCTACTAGCTATTTATACCTCCCTATTGCCTCCTCCCACTCTCTTATATCTTTTTCTAGTCCGGTTTCTATAAAATGCTGTTCTGCCTCTCTGAGGCTGTTCCATCATTAATCTCGAAATATGCTTGTATTTTATCACCTATTTCACTATCTTCTCCCCATACTTCTATCCAGAATGGATCTATTCTCATGTTTATCTGCTGTGTCTTTTTAGTTGCCATTTGAAGCATTAACGGTGCATGATCCGATATACTCTGGGGTTCATATTTTAGATCTTCTATCCATGGCATGATCTCCTTATCACCCACAATCTTATATATAGGCGGGATAGTGTTTTCTTGGATTTGTTATAACATGAATATACTCTCGGGTTTTTCTCTCTCCAGTAATCCACCCATCCTAATTCCACCACTATTTTTTTTAAATCCTGTTATTCCACCATTCAGACTCTGTCTCCCTAACTTTAGCCTATCTTTTCCTTCATTAATTACTGCATTAATGTCACCCATCACCATGATTAGAATACCTCCTTTATCGTTAGCATACCCATGTAATTCCTTAAATACTCCAGATGAGAAGGGGGGTGGCACATAGGTGAACAGCAGTCTTCTTCCCTCCCAATTCAATACCAGAAACACATATCTTCCTTCTTTATCTACTTTTGAATTTAACACTTCTACCTTCAACCCTTTATGTATTAACACACTTACCCCTTTAGAGTAACAGGTGTGAGTTGAGTGAAATTGCTTTGCAATCCATTTTCTCTGTAAAATCTGGGTTTTGTCCATTGTTAAATGTGTCTCCAATAGACAAATGATACCTGGTAAATGTTTATCTATCACTTTATAGACCGCCGTCCGCCACACCCTATCCGCCGTCCGCCTCACCCTATCCGCCAACCCCCTCACATTTCATATCAGTACCCTCATTCAAGTAGTAGGAGAGAGAGTCACACACAAAAAAAAAAACAACAACCCCCTTCTGCTATCCCTCCCCCTTCCTTTGAAATTGTCATAAACATTTTCCGACAATTTCTCCATCTTGAGCCCCCCCACCCGGCCAGCCATCTTATCCATTTCTCCCATTAACTTAACTACATTTCAATATTTGTTTACACGAGAGATTGGCTTATTACATTTACTTGATCCCTTCCTTTTCCAGCCATTCATTTGCTTCCTCTACTAAGGCAAAAAACCATGACCTATCTTTATGTATCACTCTTAGTTTGGCCAGAAATAATAATGAGCACCTAATGTTTACTTCTCTTCTTCTCTTAACCTCTTTTTAACTTGTAAAAAATTTAACCTAGCCTGCTGAGTTGCCCACAAATAATTTGAATACAGCATTATTTTATTACCGACAATTTCTTTATCTACTCCTCAAGCTGCCCTCAAAATCGAGTCTCTGCCTGCTGCTGATAGTAACCTAACCAAAATGTTTTTTATTTTTATAATTGTTTATTTGAAAGTTTTTTTTGTATTACAACAATAACACAATATAACGAAGAAAGAAAGTCAACATAATCAACTGCAGTACAAGACATTCTGATGATGGAAAGAACATAACATCTTCAAATAATAATACAGCATTACTTGGATGGGCACCTGGTGGAGGAGGTTTTTACGGCACCCTGTGCGCCCCCTCTACTTCAAATAGATTGGAAAGGCCTTGTTTGTCAAAAATTTTTAATATCCAGTTCTTTACAAACCCTTGGCAATCTTCTCCTTCGTTTTTTTCTGGGATCCCAACTATTCTTATGTTTGATCTTCTCCCTCTATCTTCTAAATCTCTCACTTTGGCACTCAGTTCCTGACACATCTTTGACAATTTACCCACCTCTCTCTCTCTGTCTCGTCTACCTTGTGTTCCATCCCTTTGGCTTTCTCTTTTACCTCATTCAGTCTTTCTCTAACCTCTTCTATCTGGTTTTGAACCTCCCTTATTGCTTCATTTGTTTTTTCTACACCCTCAAATATTTTATTGAGCATTACTTTAGTTGTTTATTCCTCCTGATTATCTTCTTTTATCTCCTCCTCAGAGTCCACTACTGTTTTTTTTTTCCGACTCTTGTTGATTCGCCTTTTCTCCTTTAGTCCCTGGAGATCTAAAGAATTTACCCATTGAGCTTCCACCCACCTCATCATTCCCCTTCTTCTTTTGATGGGTCGATGTCCAATTCCCTGACATGCATTTGGGCACCGAGTCGTCTTTCCCTGCGTTCTTTTTCCCACGCATTATTCTATCCTCCAGAACCGTCTTAATCGTCTCACTTGATGGTCATCTTTACCGTCTCCTCACTCTCACCTTTCCACCAGACCACCCTAACAGATTAGCTAAGCCAAACCCACCGTTATTTTAACTCCAATAACTCCCCAATTGACCTCAGTTACTGTATACCGTTACCGGATCCTACAAATCATATGTTAAATATTCAGGTACAGAGGTGAAATTCCAAACTCCAGGTCCCTAATAGCACAATATTTTACATTTCTGATCTCAATAGTTAGTGGAAAGTTCTTGTATACATACAAAACATTTTAGCCTAGCAATGAAAGATTATCATTGAAAGCCCCAAAGTTTGTTATTGAATATTAAAGCATGGAGAAAAATTAGTTAGTCACTTAAAATTATACTGCATCAATTCTAAAGTTCAGCAATTGTTTGCAGCTTTTATATAGGTGTAGATTATAGCCAAAAGCTGATGTTAATACTCCAGGGTCCGACACAACAAAAAGAAAATAGAAGAGTTGATCACAGATTGTAGTACAACAGTACAAAAGTGGAAGCCAACTTAGCAGGTCAAGTTATTAACTATTTGTGAGAGGGGTCTCCAGAGAACACAACTAGCTGTAAGTTCAGCCTTTCTTGTAGGGGCCGGCAGATGTACACTAATAGTGAAGCATCCCCCTCATCAGGGTCTAGCAACCCCCTGTAACCCACATTTAAGAAAAAAAGTCCCCTCTCAATTAGAAACATCCATATCCAAAGAACTTTTTTAGTGCTTTATTTTTTTAGTCCCACTGAGTCCCAAGGGTTTATACACAGCACTCTGGAGTAGAGATGAGCGAACTTCCAGTAATTTCAGTCCTAGGAGAGAGTCTCCTAGGACTGTATCCACCTTTTCCAGCCCACCGGAGCACCTGAAAGCTGAACTAATTTATGCAGGCTAGTCATAGTCTAATGAGTCCTTGACAAAGCCGAGTCCATCAGTGAAACGTTGGACAGGCTAACAATGCGATTTTAATCAGCAGAGTGTAATACCGACAATACCTCAGTAGTACTTCCAATTAAATGCACATCTCTCATCTAGTGACCGCTGCGGCGATACAGTTACTATGCAGCATATCACATGCTAATGTTACGTGTGATGTGCATTCTGACACTCAGAAAAAAGGAGAGAAAAAAGCTAGTGGCCATGAATTATTGCACACCATCAAACATGATCATATATAATGGATGTTTATTATACACAAATTATCACAAAGACCCGAGAAAACACATATGATTAAAACCATTTAAAACAGAAATGACACCTGGGTTAGGGAAAGTAATCCCACTCCCCACCCCCCTCGGCCCTGCTCCAATAGTAATGTGGTATGAAGATATACTATAATACACAAAAACACCCACAAACCTGCCTGTATGCACCAAGCTGCTGCTATGACACAGGTCGTAGCCTATAACAACAAAAAAGGGGGAAAAAAAACAATGTAAAGTGCAAGTGCAAGCTTATGAGGAAGATATAGTACCACTATACTAGATATACCCAAACAATCAAAAAAAGTGTACTAGTGTCATGTAAAAAACCTTCAAGCAATGTGCAGACGCCGATACAAACAAAGGCAGGGCAGGTAGCAACCATAGCAAAATAAAGGAAGTATATCACCACGGGACATTTCAACAGTTTTCATCCAGGACACACACGACGGGGTATCCCAACAGGACAGTTTTTGTGTATCCGTCGCAATTGTGCCAAGATTGATGATTTTAAGAGACATGCAGGGGAGCTCACTGACCGATTGAAGGATAGAGGTTACCCGAAGAAGGTGATTTCTAGTGCATACCAAAGAGCAAAGAACACTGGGAGGGAAGATCTCTTGTAACCACGTAGGCGACTGAATGATGAAAGTCTTCGTTTCGTGACGGCATATAATAATCAATGGGGTCGGATTCGCGACCTTCTGAATAGACACTGGGGCATACTCAAATCTGACCAACGGGTTGAAAAACTGATTACTTCTGCTCCGATGTTGACAGCTAGGAGGGCACGCAATTTGAAAGACATGCTCACAAGGAGCCATTTAACTGAGAAGCAGGGAACGAGACAGCCTTATGTTGGATCATACCCATGTGGGGAGTGTTCGATTTGCCAATATGTGGAACCCACTAGGGAGTATGTACACCCTGGGGATGGCTCAAGACATGGGCTACGACACTACATTAATTGTAAGTCACGGAATGTAGTTTATGCTATTGTGTGCCCCTGTCAACAGGTGTATATAGGTCAGACAACACAAGAATTACGTAAGAGGATACAGAAACATCTGTCTACCATTACCCTGGCAGAAAGGGATTTCAGAAGCGATCGCACATTGACATCAGTGGCAGCACACTTCAGGAACAGACACTCAGGTAGGCCTCGGGGGATGAGGATTGTAGGGTTGGAAAAGGTATCCTGTGGGATTCGGGGGGGAGATGTTGCCCCCTTCCTTTTGAGGCGGGAATCCAAATGGATTTTTGACTTAAATACAGTTATGCCACAAGGCCTCAATGAGGAGTTGTTGTTTACCGTTTTTTTGGGTTGAGCATGTGTTTTTATTATTTTAGATAAAATATTATTTACTTATGTCTCCCTTTCTTTTTTTTTTCCCACATTTTTACATACATTCATATTTATATTTCTCACATATGGGTAGATAGATCCAGGTTCATACATTCATTCACACTTACACTTAGTGCAGTTTTTCTAATAGTTTGTCCGATTACGGTTCACTTCCTCTCTCTATCTTCCTCTCTCTCACACACATTTTTCCTTTTTCTCTCTTTCATGTTTTTCACCGTTGCATATTGTTACGCCGAGCGCTCCGGGTCCCCGCTCCTCCCCGGAGCGCTCGCAGCGTTCTCTCATTCACAGCGCCCCGGTCAGACCTGCTGACCGGGTGCGCTGCGATATTACTCCCAGCCGGGATGCGATTCGCAATGCGGGACGCGCCCGCTCGCGATGCGCATCTCGGCTCCCGTACCTGACCCGTTCCCCGTCTGTGTTGTCCCGGCGCGCGCGGCCCCGCTCCTTAGGGCGCGCGCGTGCCGGGTCTCTGCCATTTAAAGGCCCGCTGCGCCACTGATTGGCGCAGCAGGCCTAATCAGTATTCTCACCTGTGCACTCCCTATTTATACCTCACTTCCCCTGCACTCCCTCGCCGGATCTTGTTGCCATTGTGCCAGTGAAAGCGTTTCCCTGTGTGTTCCTAGCCTGTGTTCCAGACCTCCTGCCGTTGCCCCTGACTACGATCCTTGCTGCCTGCCCTGACCTTCTGCTACGTCCGACCTTGCTCTTGTCTACTCCCTTGTACCGCGCCTATCTTCAGCAGTCAGAGAGGTTGAGCCGTTGCTGGTGGATACGACCTGGTTGCTACCGCCGCTGCAAGACCATCCCGCTTTGCGGCGGGCTCTGGTGAATACCAGTAGCAACTTAGAACCGGTCCACCAGCACGGTCCACGCCAATCCCTCTCTGGCACAGAGGATCCACCTCCAGCCAGCCGAATCGTGACAGTAGATGCGGCCATGGATCCCGCTGAAGTCCCACTGCCAGTTGTCGCCGACCTCACCACGGTGGTCGCCCAGCAGTCGCAACAGATAGCGCAACAAGGCCACCAGCTGTCTCAACTGACCGTGATGCTACAGCAGTTATTACCGCAACTCCAGCAACAATCTCCTTCGCCAGCTCCTGCACCTCCTCCGCAGCGAGTGGCTGCTTCCGGCCTACGTTTATCCTTGCCGGATAAATTTGATGGGGACTCTAAGTTTTGCCGTGGCTTTCTTTCACAATGTTCCCTGCACTTGGAGATGATGTCGGACCAGTTTCCTACTGAAAGGTCTAAGGTGGCTTTCGTAGTCAGCCTTCTGTCTGGGAAAGCTCTGTCATGGGCCACACCGCTCTGGGACCGCAATGACCCTGTCACTGCCTCTGTACACTCTTTCTTCACGGAGATTCGAAGTGTCTTTGAGGAACCTGCCCGAGCCTCTTCTGCTGAGACTGCCCTGTTGAACCTGGTCCAGGGTAATTCTCATCCAATTCCGTACTCTTGCCTCCGAATTATCCTGGAATAATGAGGCCCTCTGCGCGACCTTTAAAAAAGGCCTATCCAGCAACATTAAAGATGTGCTGGCCGCACGAGAAATTCCTGCTAACCTGCATGAACTTATTCATCTGGCCACCCGCATTGACATGCGTTTTTCCGAAAGGCGTCAGGAGCTCCGCCAGGATATGGACTTTGTTCGCAACGAGGCGGTTTCTCTCCCCGGCTCCTCTCTCCTCTGGTCCTCTGCAATCCGTTCCTGTGCCTCCCGCCGTGGAGGCTATGCAAGTTGACCGGTCTCGCTTGACACCTCAAGAGAGGACACGACGCCGCATGGAGAATCTGTGCCTGTACTGCGCCAGTACCGAACACTTCTTGAAGGATTGTCCTATCCGTCCTCCCCGCCTGGAAAGACGTACGCTGACTCCGCACAAGGGTGAGACAGTTTTTGATGTCAACTCTGCTTCTCCACGCCTTACTGTGCCTGTGCGGATATCTTCCTGGATTCCGGATCTGCAGGAAATTTTATTTTGGCCTCTCTCATAAACAGGTTCAACATCCCAGTGACCAGTCTCGCCAGACCCCTCTACATCTTTACCAAACTGGACTTAAGGGGGGCTTATAATCTCATCCGCATCAGGGAGGGGGACGAATGGAAGACTGCATTTAACACCAGAGATGGACACTTTGAGTATCTGGTCATGCCCTTTGGCCTGTGCAACGCCCCTGCCGTCTTCCAAGACTTTGTTAATTAAATTTTTCGTGATCTCTTATATTCCTGTGTTGTGGTTTATCTAGACGATATTCTGATTTTTTCTGCCAATTTAGAAGAACACCGCCAGCATGTCCACATGGTTCTTCAGAGACTTCGGGACAATCAACTTTATGCCAAAATGGAGAAATGTCTCTTTGAATGTCAATCTCTTCCTTTCCTAGGATACTTGGTCTCTGGCCAGGGACTACAAATGGACCCAGATAAACTCTCTGCGGTCTTAGATTGGCCACGCCCCTCCGGACTCCGTGCTATCCAACGTTTTTTGGGGTTTGCCAATTATTACAGACAATTTATTCCACACTTTTCCACTATTGTGGCTCCTATCGTGGCTTTAACCAAGAAAAATGCCAATCCCAAGTCCTGGTCTCCACAAGCGGAAGACGCATTCAAACATCTCAAGTCTGCCTTTTCTTCTGCTCCCGTGCTCTCCAGACCTGACCCATCTAAACCCTTCCTATTGGAGGTAGATGCCTCCTCAGTGGGAGCTGGAGCTGTCCTTCTACAAAAAAAATCTTCCGGGCATGCTGTGACTTGTGGTTTTTTTTCTAGGACCTTCTCCCCGGCGGAGAGAAACTACTCCATCGGGGATCGAGAACTACTGGCCATTAAATTGGCGCTTGAGGAATGGAGGCATCTGCTGGAGGGATCAAAATTTCCAGTTATCATATACACTGATCACAAGAATCTCTCCTATCTCCAGTCTGCCCAACGACTGAACCCTCGCCAGGCCAGGTGGTCGTTGTTCTTTGCCCGTTTTAACTTTGAAATTCATTTTCGCCCTGCTGACAAGAACATTAGGGCCGATGCCCTCTCTCGTTCTTCTGATGCCTCTGAAGTAGAGGTCTCTCCGCAACACATCATTCCTCCGGACTGTCTGATCTCCACTTCTCCAGCCTCCATCAGGCAAACGCCTCCAGGGAAGACCTTCGTTTCTCCACGCCAGCGTCTCGGGATTCTCAAATGGGGACACTCCTCCCACCTCGCAGGCCATGCGGGCATCAAAAAATCCTTGCAACTCATCTCTCGTTTTTATTGGTGGCCGACTCTGGAAACGGATGTTGTTGATTTTGTGCGGGCCTGTACTGTCTGTGCCCGGGATAAGACTCCTCGCCAGAAGCCTGCTGGTCTCCTTCATCCTCTGCCTGTCCCCGAACAGCCTTGGTCACTGATTGGTATGGACTTTATCACAGACTTACCCCCATCCCGTGGCAACACAGTTGTTTGGGTGGTCGTTGATCGATTTTCCAAGATGGCACATTTTATTCCTCTTCCTGGCCTTCCTTCAGCGCCTCAGTTGGCAAAAAATTTTTTGTACACATTTTTCGTCTTCACGGTTTGCCCACGCAGATCGTCTCGGATAGAGGCGTCCAATTCGTGTCTAAATTCTGGAGAGCCCTCTGTAAACAGCTCAGGATTAAACTAAACTTCTCTTCTTCTTATCATCCCCAATCCAATGGGCAAGTAGAAAGAATTAATCAGGTCCTGGGTGATTATTTACGGCATTTTGTTTCCTCCCGCCAGGATGACTGGGCAGATCTTCTACCATGGGCCGAATTCTCATACAACTTCAGAATCTCCGAATCTTCTGCTAAGTCCCCATTTTTCGTGGTGTACGGCCGTCACCCTCTTCCCCCCCTCCCTACCCCCTTGCCCTCTGGTTTGCCCGCTGTGGATGAAGTGACTCGTGATCTTTCCACCATATGGAAAGAGACCCAAAATTCTCTTTTACAGGCTTCATCCCGGATGAAAAGATTTGCCGATAAGAAAAGAAGAACTCCCCCCATTTTTGCTCCCGGAGACAAGGTATGGCTCTCCGCTAAATATGTCCGCTTTCGTGTCCCCAGTTACAAACTTTGACCACGCTATCTTGGTCCTTTCAAAGTCTTGTGCCAGATTAACCCTGTCTCTTACAAACTCCTTCTTCCTCCTTCTCTTCGTATCCCCAATGCCTTCCATGTCTCTCTCCTTAAACCACTCATCATTAACCGCTTCTCTCCCAAACTTGTTTCTCCCACTCCTGTTTCCGGTTCTTCTGACGTCTTCTCCGTGAAGGAGATTTTGGCCTCCAAGACGGTAAAAAATTGTTTCTGGTGGATTGGGAGGGCTGTGGCCCAGAAGAGAGATCCTGGGAACCTGAGGACAACATCCTGGACAAAAGTCTTATCCTCAGGTTCTCAGGCTCCAAAAAGAGGGGGAGACCCAAGGGGGGGGGGTACTGTTACGCCGAGCGCTCCGGGTCCCCGCTCCTCCCCGGAGCGCTCGCAGCGTTCTCTCATTCACAGCGCCCCGGTCAGACCTGCTGACCGGGTGCGCTGCGATATTACTCCCAGCCGGGATGCGATTCGCGATGCGGGACGCGCCCGCTCGCGATGCGCATCTCGGCTCCCGTACCTGACCCGTTCCCCGTCTGTGTTGTCCCGGCGCGCGCGGCCCCGCTCCTTAGGGCGCGCGCGTGCCGGGTCTCTGCCATTTAAAGGCCCGCTGCGCCACTGATTGGCGCAGCAGGCCTAATCAGTATTCTCACCTGTGCACTCCCTATTTATACCTCACTTCCCCTGCACTCCCTCGCCGGATCTTGTTGCCATTGTGCCAGTGAAAGCGTTTCCCTGTGTGTTCCTAGCCTGTGTTCCAGACCTCCTGCCGTTGCCCCTGACTACGATCCTTGCTGCCTGCCCTGACCTTCTGCTACGTCCGACCTTGCTCTTGTCTACTCCCTTGTACCGCGCCTATCTTCAGCAGTCAGAGAGGTTGAGCCGTTGCTGGTGGATACGACCTGGTTGCTACCGCCGCTGCAAGACCATCCCGCTTTGCGGCGGGCTCTGGTGAATACCAGTAGCAACTTAGAACCGGTCCACCAGCACGGTCCACGCCAATCCCTCTCTGGCACAGAGGATCCACCTCCAGCCAGCCGAATCGTGACACATATATTATACATACATATACCATATAAATATAAATAATTTTTTTATTTTTTTTATATATTTTTTGTGTGAGCAAGTGTGTGTGATTTTGTATTTTTCACTTTGTTTTATATTTCCCTTTAGTACAATAATTAAAAAAATTTTTTCCTCTATATTCTTTTATATTGATTATAAAAAAAAATTTTTTGTTGTATTTAGCCATGCACATCCTTGACCACGGGGATACCTACATTACAGCACTCATCCTGGGACTTTAATTTGGATACTTGGAGGAGGGTTAGTTTACTCTCCAGCAGCTACAAGGGGCTCCTCTACCTAGTGGGAGTATTCTGCTCCGTATCAAGCCTCCCCAGATTCCAACGGGCCATATACATCCTTGACTATGGGGATTTCTACATTACAGCACTTATCTTGGGACCTCAATTTGGATACTTGGAGGAGGGTTAATTTACTCTCCAGCAGCTACATGAGGCTCCTCTACCTAGTGGGAGGATTCTGCTCTGTATTAAGCCTCCCCAGAATTTAATGGGGTGAAGTGTTTCTGTTTATTTCTTGCGAGTGATATATGGACAATCGAATGTGGTGGAACTTGGGGTGGAACATCTTACATTCCTTTATGGAGCGATCCTGAATATAGATTGGACTGTGCCTGATCTTTTGGCCTATTATGTGGTCTTAATTAGCACTACTCTTGAGAACTACAGAAGAATATTGAAAGGGACTCTGTTGCCGGATTGGACCTTTTTCTTGCCTCTCTTTTGTTTTTCCACATATATGGAAGCGTCTATTTGACGCACCCGAGGATGCATACTCCTAAGATACAGGATAATAGTGCCTTTATGTTATCATATAAAGTTGGTTGTGATGCATTTTTCGGGAGATATGTTGTATTTTATTTATATTGTCATGGGTTATATACACTCCGTTGCATTGCTCCTCCTGTTGTCCATAGTGTACACCAATGGTGGACATTAGGCAGTCTAATATACTTTTTGCACCAATCCCCATGTTACTGATTATTGGGGGTTTATCATTTATTATTTTTGCATTATGTGACTTAATGATTATTATTGTTCTAACCGTATGTGCAGGTGCAGGAGGGAACTCTTTGTGCAGGCGCAATTGTCACGGGCTGGGCACTGACAAGTGCACTGGCTCGACCTTGTTTGATATGCTGCGCAAGCGCACCAGGTTTTTACTGGTGCGCAGTGTAATGTAGGCGCAGCGGTTCATACTCTGCCACACTTACGGCGGAGGTGAACGTGCTGCCTGCCCCATTTCCGGCGGCAGTGACTTTGGTGAAAACATGGAGGATTGGTGCAACTGAGGTATTACGCGGTCTATGGACAGGTGAATGTGATGATTGTTATAGATCTAGCATTATAAAACTGACCTTGGAGAACTCATTATCACTTCTGATGAAGCTGCTGTAGTGAGCGGCGGAACGCATAGAGCGAGTTGGTTTCCCCCCCCCGGCCTGTGGTGATATACTTCCTTTATTTTGCTATGGTTGCTACCTGCCCTGCCTTTGTTTGTATCGGCGTCTGCACATTGCTTGAAGGTTTTTTACATGACACTAGTACACTTTATTGATTGTTTGGGTATATCTAGTATAGTGGTACTATATCTTCCTCATAAGCTTGCACTTGCACTTTACATTGTTTTTTTTCCCTTTTTTGTTGCTATAGGCTACGACCTGTGTCATAGCAGCAACTTGGTGCATACAGGCAGGTTTGTGGGTGTTTTTGTGTATTATAGTATATCTTCATACCACATTACTATTGGAGCAGGGCCGAGGGGGGTGGGGAGTGGGATTACTTTCCCTAACCCAGGTGTCATTTCTGTTTTAAATGGTTTTAATCATATGTGTTTTCTCGGGTCTTTGTGATAATTTGTGTATAATAAACATTCCTTATATATGATCATGTTTGATGATGTGCAATAATTCATGGCCACTAGCTTTTTTCTCTCCTTTTTTCTAGATATTTGTATTAGTGGTCCTTTTTTGCACCCAGGTATATTTATTGGCGGTGCCCATTGTTTTTCTTCTTTTTTGCATTCTGACACTCAATCATTAATGCAGTAGCATCGGATCGGTAGCACTCTGTGTTTTTAAACAAGTTTGCACTTTTGGGTTTTATGCTCTACGGAGCTTAATAAAGTTTATCATTATTAGTGGGGGTATCCTATTTTGAGGAATTTAGTCTGAAGATTTACCCTCAGTTGTGTTAAATAAAATATTGCATTGACATAAGTATTCAGACCCTTTACTCCGTATCAGTTAAAACACCTTTGCAGCAATTACAGCCTCCATTCTTCTTGAATATGATAACACAAAGTTTGTACACTTAGATTTGGGGATTTTCTGTCATTCTTCTCTGCAGATCCCCTTAAGCTCTGTCAGGTTGAATGGGGACCATCAGTGAAAGCCATTTTCAGATGCTGGATTGGGTTCAAGTCAGAGCTCTGGCTGGGCCACTCAAGGACATTCACAGAATTATTTTGTCTTGGCTGTGTGCTTAGGGTCATTGTTTTGTTGGAAGATGAACCTTTGGCCCAGTCTAAAGTTCTGAGCATTTTGGATCAAGTTTTAATTGAGAATATCTCTGTACTTTGCTCCATTCAGCTTTTCCTCAACCCTGATCAGTCTTCCTGTCCCAGTCGCTGAGAAACACCTCTACATGCTTTACTTTAGGGATGGTATTGGTCTGGATGATGTGCAGTGTCTGGTTTCCTTCAGACATGACGCTTAGAATTGAAGCCAAAAAGTTAAATTTTTGTTTCAGATCAGAGAATGTTGTTTCCCAGTCTGTGAGTCCTTTATGCATTTTTTGCAAACTCCAGGCTGGCTTCTTTCTGGTCACTCTGCCTTAACCCCTTAACGACGCAGGACGTAAATGTATGTCCTGGTGCGGTGGTACTTAACGAGTATAGAAGCTGTGCAAAAGTGTTCAGCTCACCTCCGTGTCCTGCAGCGCATGGACTAGTGTGGACCGCACCACAATAAAGTATATAGAACAAAAACGATGTCCAGCGCTGCTCCCGTATAAAACAAATTCCTTTATTTTCTCACATACACCATGGGTACAGAAGACAGGGTAGTCACAGGTGATGCGTTTCAGCCCTTCAGAGAGCCTTAGTCATACAACAAATATGAGCAAAATAAATCTATTTATAGGGTTGAAGGGGAGTTTCCTCCCACAAGGTAGGTAAGGTATCCTCCCCTTCCTACCAGGTGCAAACGTGCTGATATGTGAATGAAATGTAACTATTCATGCACCGTTGCACCCTATACATCTAAATAAAACTGCATATCGTTATTGCATACATGATCAAGTGATTCCTGGGAATGATCACCACAAAAATAAAATAAAATAACATAAACTTATACCATAATTATTACCTTCTCCCAGGAGCACTCATTGCCGCATGTATTACCGCATGATGTGCACAGGTTGTTAAAACCTACAACTAACATGATGCGTCTTCTACAAAAAATATCTTAACCTTAAGGACACATGATGTACCGGTATGTCATGTGTCCGCTCCCGATCTATAACGCAGGGCCACGGCGTGATTTTTTAAAGGCAAGGAGGAAAAAACGAAAATGCAAAATCGGAAAAACCCTCGGTCCTTAAGGGGTTAAATAAGGTGCTCAATATCCGCAACATGGCTTTATATAAATACCAAGAGCATACATGTTGGTTCTGATGTGGTACATAAACATGAGTAATTATGAAAGAAATTATTAAAATTCTCGGAAAAATAAAGATAAAAATAAAAAGTAACTGATATAAGAGGAACGCCATGTACAAACACATACTATGTATCCTGAGTCGATACACATAAATTAAATTCACCGATATAAATGTATGTGTAAAGAAGGCAAATTAGATAACAGTGTGGATATATGCCACACTATCGCATAAGTAAAACATTTTGTGTAGTGTGGCATATAACTCCGGGCAATATAGCAAAATAGAAAACCAGCAACAACCAGAAAAAATATTATATATACCATTGGATAATGAACAATTCACCTAATCAAGGGATTATTCTGTTTTATTATATATCTAGCTAGCCTAGATGAATATTATCAAACTTAATAATGCAAGATGGTATCTAAACTTTTATTTATGACCTTTCGGCATACGACTATCTAGTTTCAAAATCCAATAGACCTCGCGATCCACCTCTGATTGGCACTGCGATCCTCTCCAAACCCTATTACTCTAAGTGATCCAGTGTTCCCTGCATGCTTTTCTGCGCAATGTCGGGACACCATTGATACATGCCGAGAGTTGAAGTGCAGTATGTCGGATTGAGGACATCTTTCATAATTACTCATGTGCATGTACCACATCACAACTAACATGTAAGTGCTTGGTATTTATATAATGCAATGTTGCTGATATTGAGCACCTTATTTAAGATATTTTTTGTAGAAGACGCATCATGTTAGTTGTAGGTTTTAACAACCTGTGCACATCATGCGGTAATACATGCGGCAATGAGTGCTCCTGGGAGAAGGTAATAATTATGGCATAAGTTTATGTTATTTTATTTTATTTTTGTGGTGATCATTCCCAGGAATCACTTGATCATGTATGCAATAACGATATGCAGTTTTATTTAGATGTGTTTGTGTGGAGATAAATGAATTGTATAGGGTGCAATGGTGCATGAATAGTTAAATTTCATTCACATATCAGCATGTTTGCACCTGGTAGATACCTTACCTACCGTGTGGGAGGAAACTCCCCTTCAACCCTATAAATAGATTCATTTTGCTCATATTTGTTGTATGACCGAGGCCCTCTGAAGGGCTGAAACGCGTGACTACCCTGTCTTCTGTTCCCATGGTGTATATGAGAAAATAAAGGAATTTGTTTTATACGGGAGCAGCACTGGACATCGTTTTTGTTCTATATACTTTATCGTGGTGGTTAGAGATGAGCGAACTTACAGTAAATTCGATTTGTCACGAACTTCTCGGCTCGGCAGTTGATGACTTTTCCTACATAAATTAGTACAGGTTTCAGGTGCTCCCGAGGGCTGGAAAAGGTGGATACAGACCTAGGGGACTCTTTCCTAGGACTGTATCCACCTTTTCCAGCCCACCAGAGCACCAGAAAGCTGAACTAATTTATGCAGCAAAAGTCAGCAACCGCCGAGCCGAGAAGTTCATGACGAAATGAATTTACTGTAAGTTCGCTCATCTCTAGTGGTGGTACTTAACGCACCAGGACATACATGTACGTCCTGTACATGACCGCGAGCATCGGAGCGATGCTCAGGTCATGCGTGGCAGTTCCCCGCTGCTGATAGCAGCCAGGGACCCGCCGGTAATGGCCGACATCCGCGATCGTGCGGATGTCTGCCATTAACCCCTCAGATGCCATTATCAATACAGATCACAGAATCTGCGGGAGTGCGGTCAGAAAAATGCATGATCGGATCGCCTGCAGCACTGCCGTATGGAGGTCCCCTCACCTGCGTCCGTTCGTCTCCCAGCATCTTCTGCTCTGGTCCGAGATCGAGCAGACCTGAGCAGAAGATCGATAACACTGATCAGTGCTATGCCTTATGCATAACACTGAACAGTATTAGCAATCAAACGAGTGTAAATATAAAAGTGTAAATATAAAAGTTAAAAAAGTTAAAAAAATTAAAGTAAAAAAAATGTGAAAAATCCCCTCCCCAAATAAAAATGCAAATTGTCCCTTTTTTCCCATTTTACCCCGAAAAAGTTCAAATTTTTTTTTATAAACATATTTGGTATCGCCACGTGCATAAATATCTGAACTATTAAAATATAATGTTAATTTTCCTGTATGGTGAACGGCGTGAACGTAATAAAAGAAAAAAGTCCAAAATGCTGCTTTTTTTAATAAAATTTTATTCCAAAAAATAATTGATAAAAAATGTATTAAAAGTTTTACATATGCAAATGTGGTATAAAAAAAAAGTACAGATCACGGCGCAATAAATGAGCCCTCGTTATAGGTTATAGGTCAGCAAAATAGAGGGACTTTAAATGCAATAATTTGGTTAAAAGTTTGCGATTTTTTTAAAGAAATACAATAATAGAAAAGTATGTAATCATGGATATCACTTTAATAGTATTGACCCACAGAATAAAGAAAACATGTCTATTTTACCGTAAAGTGTACAGTATGAAAATAAACCTTCCAAAATTAGCAAAATTGCGGTTTTCTTATGAATTTCCCCACACAAATAGTATTTTTTTGTTTGTGCCATACATTTTATGGTAAAATGAGTCATGTCATTACAAAGGACAACTGGTCGCGCAAAAAACAAGCCCTCATACTAGTCTGTGGATGAAAATATAAAAGAGTTATGAATTTTAGAAGGCGAGTCCTTAAGGCCCAAATGGTCTGAGTCCTTAAGGGGATAAAACACAGATTGGTGAAGTGCTGCAGTGGTTAAATTGGTTGTATTGCTTAGCCCCAGCACCAAGAGCATGTGTGTTAGGTCTTTATGTGGTATCCATTGTGACAATTACCAAGCACAATTGTACATGTTTCCCTCTTACTAGTAGGGGAAGCAGTCATGACCATTAGTTACATCTGCTTCCCATTTTTTACATTTACACATATAATAGGTTTAAGCCAACTTTCAATACAAGGTGGGCTTGCACAAAGGCATTGTAACTGGGCTGAAGATCAACATGCCCAGGGCCAGATTAAGATCATCATGGGCCTGTTGCTGTGTATACAGTTATATCTATTGATGTCTTCTATGTTTGGAGTCATTCTCTTTCCCTTTTATTCTGCATCTCACTAAGACGGGCATGAAGACTTCTCCCAAATGCGGCTTGTATCTGCCCCCATTGGTGTACCATGAAGTAATAATGTCCCCACCAATATTGTCCTATGTATGCCCTCTCACTAATAATTCCCCAAATATACCCCCTCACAAAAAATGCCGCTCCTTTGCCACCCACTCACAATGGCCTCTACTGTTCCCCTGACTCAATAATAAAGCCCCTATTGTGACTACATTCACAAATAATGCCCCTCCTTTGCCACCCACACAAAAATCCACCTTTGTGCCTTCATGCAATAATAATGCCTCCTGTGCCTCCCCATATAGTAATATTGTCCCCTGCCTCCCTTTGCTTCCATATGGTAACAATGGCCCCTGTGCCACCATGCCATAAAAATGCCATTTGTTTCCCATTTAGTAATAATCCCCCTGTGCCTACATGTCATATTCATAATAAAAGTAATGCCCCACATTCCCACAATATAGTAATAATGCCCCCTGTGCATCAACAGAAAAAATGAAGTCCTAATTGCTATGATGATTGAAGCTGTTGTTTCTCTGACCACTTCTGCTGCTGCAGCCTGTGAGCCAAAGGCAAGGATCCCCTGGCAGATGCAATGATGTCATATAATTGCGCTGGCAAACCCGGGGATCACAATCAGGCAACTGGCAGGTTTATGGCTGAATGGTGGAGCGGGCATCTTACAGCTTCTACAATGCCATTCTGTATCCCTGGATATTTAAGGCATTGGGCTAAAAAGCTGGGCATTTTGCCTGGGTTGCCTAGTATTAGAAACGGGCCCTGGAGCTGGGCCAATTTTCACGTAGGGGCCTAGAACTGTAGTTCCAACAGCCCTTATGTTAATCTGGCCCTGAACGTGCCTTGTATGAGGTGATAGTGGGCTGCATAGGGTGAAATGTGGCTGACATAGAGGGTATTGTGGCTGGTATGGGCCATTTTGGTTGTTATTGGGATTAAAGCAAGGAAACTGGAAAGCAAAGTATACAATGTTCCCTCATAGCTGGAATAACCCTTCTATCAGAGCCAGCAGCATCTCCTTCTGGCAGCCTCAGCGCATCTGCTCCCTCCCAGTAAATGCTCTTTACTTCCTTCAGCAGCCAGTGCTGGCACTTACAGATGACATGGTCCCCAGAGGGCTATTTAAAGGGGAACTTTTCCTGACAGCACTGTCTGCAGAAGGTGCATTTTATTAATGTTTGATCCAGACTCTGACCCTGACCTTTGCATCAGCTCTGGATTCTCCTTCAGATTAAGTACTTGTAATCCTGACCTCCTGGTCAACCCCTCCTGGCTCAGTTCCTATATCCTGACCCATTGTACGTGCTACTATGGGGCACAACCTAGTAATCTACAATTCTTTAAAGTTTTAAATGTTGCAATGACATGTCAAACGTTAATAGGATGGCTACTAGGGAAGATAATGAGGGTTATTCTGGGTTATTGGTACTATTCCAATGTTCCTTTGTGACCCACAATCTTTTGTCAGTAAGGCTGTTTCTGCATAGTGCAGTGCAGGAATGAGACCTCTAAACAGGATTTTGTGAAAAACTATACTAAACTCCTTTTTGCAAATCCACTGAAATACAAATGCTTGAATACAGCTTTGTTGTTACAACTTTGGAGTCAAAAGAATAAAGATTTGGTTACTGCAATTTTAAGTGCAAAAATTTTGCGCGCTGCTCTTTATGAGGTGCTACTAAAAAACCTGCCCTTAAAATAGCAGCAGAGATGTCTGGCAGAGGCTTACCCCTCCTCTCTCCATTCAGAACAGCAATTTTTTTGTATGGGTATCTTAACAACTTCTGCTCTTTATGTTTTCAGTCAAAACAAGGAATGTCACTGTTACACAGAAAACCAATATAGAATACTCTGAGACATACGAAATATACTATTCTAATACTTTTGACGTTTGAGCTAATAGCTGGATACAAAAATGACACAATTGTTGATATGTCTGATGTGTTTATTTTTAATATTTGTCAACATTTGATATCTAAATTTTCCAGCTGTGGGTTGTTCTTCAATATTGGGGTGGACTTTTTTATTCTGAACGTATCTCAGGGCACTTTTAGATGGGCTGCAGATACTGATCGCTGATCTCAGTGATTGGGACTTGTTTGCTGACCCTTCCCAAGGCTGGATCAACTCTTTAAATGCTTCAATTTCGGCGACACATCACCTGTTTGCAATCAGCTGATGAACGAGCATTTGCACCTTTGTTGGCTGATTGCTGGCCCTTTTACATGGATCGATTATTGGGAACAATTGTTTTTAGGAACACCCATGTAAAAGTTATTTTATAGTCCTTAACATATGTCGAGTCTTACCCCAAATACTTTGACACTGGACACTTGAGCATAATAGCATGCATAGACAAGTACATACCAGGCTCATTGGATAAAGCTGCTGTTATCAGGTTGAAGTCTAGCCACAAGAGTGTAAAAGAGCACAATAATCCAAAGTTTGTCAGATTGAAATTAACTACTTAACAGCCAGCATGCCATACCCAAACAAATATAGGCAAACAGTATAGACCTTAACTACATAGTTAGCCATTTTTAAGTACACATTACAGTTTATACTTTATTAATGTCAGCAAAAGGAGGAAAGGTTAACTATTTGCTACCCTATCCTAATCGGAGGAGTTAATGTCAGGCAGAGGCGTGAGAGGGGAGTGGAGGAGGCAGTGTCCTTAGAATACTCAGCAGGCTTATAAATAGAGTGAGAGCATTAGACTAGAGAACAGATCTCACACCTCACAGCCTGTGGCCATACAACAGTTCTGGGAGCTCTCCTGATCTGCAGTTCTGTGCCAAGGGGAAACTAAGAAGAGCAGACATGTGTGAGTCATACTCCAAGGAGAAAACCATTGAAATGAGGAAACGGCATATAGGGTGAGTACAAATAAAATACAATCTTGGTTCATAAATATAATATCTTCTTATACAGCGTCAGAGATATTGTTTTACTGTAGAAAATAACCAAGATAAAGATTTTATTATATAGGGGCATAATGATTTTGTTCTGCATGATAGCATATGTAACTATTTACTTGTATACGTTACATAGCAATATAAGATTACAGACATTTGACCCACGAAGATTGAAATTTATACAATGATTCTTACAAACTCAAGAAATAATGTAAGTGTCCACTTAACTCTGAAGGTGACTTAGATTAAATGGTAAATAGCAGTAACATTAAAAGGCAGGATGCCAAAGCACTGGGTCAGGGTACCCAAAATTAGATGAGTCCTAATAGCGGACAATCCAGGGGACCTAAAACAGAACCTGGTGTACACAGATAACAATCATCTGTATTTATTATGTGCTGTCACCCCTAAATAGATCACCTATAAGAATATTTATGGTATTATATTTTAGAGTGTTTCAATATAACTGTTTGCTACATAAGAGTTAAACATAGCAATAAAGTCAGTAACATCTGTGGTGGAGAAAGCTGCAGCACACAAACCACAAGTGAGGCATTTCCTAAAAGAACCAACACAGCAGTTCACTGAGTTCATTATAAAAGGAAGAAGGCGGCTCACATTTCTGCATATATAAACACATATGTTCCATAGTTTAAGAAACAGAGAGGGATAACTTCACTTCCATGACCACTATTTGCAAACTGCAAAACTTTTCTTATGAAGGAATGATCAGATCCAATATCGTATCCTTGAGATGTTTAATAGTTTGTAACATTGTGCTAGAAAACCAGCTATAAACTTATTTCACTGAAGGCAGACCCAAAAAGGACTAAACAGGTTATGTGGTAGAATCATCCTCAGGGCTAATTCTTCTACAGTACAAAGTGTTATTTGTACTGTGCCAAGAAATACACAAGGTACACATAGACCTAGCCACCAAGCAAGAAGGCACAATTTACACCATCTGTTTTGCCCCATGTATTGCTTCTCATGATATCAAAAGTTGCCGGCCTTCTACAGTCAAGCAGCCAGGGCTGTATGTCATTAGCTCCTTTGGGCCTGTGCCTAAGGCTACAGGGCTGAGGGGGCAGCACTTAATTGAGTAAAAATATGATAAATACTATAGTTGCTGCCACCACGCTGTGGTCTGAAGAAAAAAAATATTTCCACCCCTCTGAAGGTTGGAGAATCACCCTAATGGGTTGTATACACAAGCGGTGCACTCCGGCTCTCCCAAGGAGATTCATGGAGGAGGTGGGTTGACCCCAACTTTGTCCACTAAAAGAGCCAAAGGAGGAGATGGTGGAGGTCCCAGTGGTTGGACCCCCTGCGATCAGACACTTATCCCCTATCCTTTAGATCGGGGATAGATTTTCTTATACCGGAGTAACCCTTTAATATCTCTGATGCAGGGCATTTGAGTAAGGAAACTAACTAAACAGGGTGTAAAATCCTCAATAATGTGTGTCTTGTGAATCACTTTTAAGAGAGAAGAAAACAGAGGTAACTTCTATAGATGTTATGAGCAAAATGTTAATCTTTACTTTATTCAAATTCAGTATCTTATGCCTGAGATCTTATATATATTGTGTAACCGTATTATATAAAAAAGAGATGATGATAGATAGATAGATAGATAGATAGATAGATAACTTTCCTTGGATAATTTGTTATTTACTAGAATCTATGGTTCTGCTTATGGAGTAGAAAAAAACAGGCTAAACATGGGGTAATCTCCCGCCTTCCCCACATCTTGTTTTTTTGCTCATCATAGCTTTAATAATGTGGTAATGGTAAATGTCAGCTAGTCAACTAGAGATGAGCGAATTTACAGTAAATTCGATTCGTCACGAACTTCTCGGCTCGGCAGTTGATGACTTATCCTGCATAAATTAGTTCAGCTTTCAGGTGCTCCGGTGGGCTGGAAAAGGTGGATACAGTCCTAGGAAAGAGTCTCCTAGGACTGTATCCACCTTTTCCATCCCACGGGAGCACCTGAAAGCTGAACTAATTTATGCAGGAAAAGTCATCAACTGCCGAGCCGAGAAGTTTGTGATGAATCGAATTTACTGTAAATTCGCTCATCTCTATTGTCAACCATCTCATTCATTTAAAGCCAGTGGCAGTCCATGTCAATGAAAGAAAATGAGAAGTTAAACAGGAAATTCCACATTTCTCATAGCTAATAGCAAGGTTCTGTAACTCAAGAGACAGAGAGAGGAAGCTCCAGGGAAAACAAAGATGATACCAAGACTCCATGGTGATGGGTGACAACAAGCTTTCTTATGGCAGCCTTTTCTCTGCGCTTTACATTGAAGGCACAACTGTGGGTCTAGGTCCAAACATTGCTTCCCGCAGTTGATTTGTAGAAAGGCTGAAATCTCACATTTCAATTAAAAACCAGCAATAATGGAAAAAACAGCAAACCCTGTAGACGGACTCTCTTCACTGCCAACCAGTTGCTTTTCATTTGAGCAGAAGCCTCACATTGTAAGCATTTCCTATGCTCTCCTCGTTCCAAACCTCCCAGCCAGTAAACAAGCGGGTTGTTGCTTAGTAAAAGCTCATTTTAATGATTATAAACAGCTGAAGTAGCAGCTAAGACTGTCTGCGCAACTCCGGTATGTCCATAAAGACCTGAAGGGCGGATTTTTATTAAGTCTGGAAACTTTTAAGAAAACCACTCTATGAGGCTTCAGGAAAGTCCATCAATCCCAATGTATGTCCTGTCTTCTTGAGTATAAGGGTATCTTCTTTATAGGGATTTCATTTGCATTGTTTATTTTATTTTATATATTCTCTTTTATATTTTCCTGGTTTATTGTAAGTAACTCTTTTTTTTTATATTATTGTTGTAAGGTTCAATATATATTTTAGTGAACAATCCAAAAAATAATGTTGATATAGAGAATCATAAAAGGCATGTCATTTTTGAAGACATACGGTTATCCAGGATTAGGAAAACAAACCTGAAAAACCGCCCCGCCTCTGTCCTCAGGCTGTGTGTGGTATTGCAGCTCAGTTTTATTGATGTCCGTAGAAATCAAGTTGTAATACCACACACAATCTGAGGACAGGGGTGGTGCTGTTTTAAAGGGGTACTCCGCTGCTCAGCGTTTGGAACAAACTGTTCCGAATGCTGGAGCCGATGCCGGGAGCTTGTGGCATCATAGACCCGCCCCCTCATGATGTAACATCCTGCCACCTCAATGCAAGTCTATGGGAGGGGGCGTGACTGGCGTCACGCCCCCACCCATAGACTTGCATTGAGGGGCGGGGTGTGACGTCATGAGGGGCGGGCTATAATGTAGAGAGCTCCCGGATAACCCTTTTATAGAACCTTTCGGGAAAACAGCTTTTATCTCCTGGCCTTAACATGATAGGCACAGCCCCTCTCTCATACCAGGCAGCATGGTAACCCAGATATGATGCCAGTTAGGCTCTCTGATTGTTGTGCGGACTGGAGTGACTATCTCTCCATAACTGTATGAGACGCTACAAGTCTACAGTGTAGAATGTAAAGTGCAAAAATGCAACATCTGGACTTCTCTAATAAACAGAAAAGATAAAGCTGGCCTGGTATAATATAAAATGCAAAGCCTCAAAAGACTTGCTCGACCATCTTTCAATGTAGTAAAATAAGAGAGATAATAGTATTCACCAAGTACAGGATTTCAGCTCACCGTATAGCCTCCACAGTCGGCTGAAACTTTGCATTATGTGGCATGGATGACTGTATGATTCCTGCCCCTCTCTCTTCTCTTGGACTTAGCCTATGAGATAGTGTTTGTATGAATTCAAACTTTATCAGACTGGTGTCTGGAATATGTCCTGTTATTATTGGTGAAAGACTATTTGTCTGTTATTTATCCTCTGTGACGGCTGACTGCAGTTATTTCGTGCTCTACAACCAGTCTGATCTGGTTTTGCACACACCAGGATAAAGAGCTAAAGGGAGTAGTCTGTGAAAGGGACAGATGAGAGACGCTGAGTATTGTGACTACAAGAGACATTTCTATTCCTCTTCTTCGGTTTTATTGTCTTAGAGCTCAGCTCATAGCTTGGGTTGTGGCCCCTACATTGATATTAAACAGGATACTGCTTGTTTTCAAAAGATCCCTACAACAAGCTTAGATCTTATGTTTCTTCAGACTTCTAGGCAATGTAAACTTTAGAATACTTTACTTTTCCATATTGTTCTGTGGGGCCTCTCTTTTTCTTCTGGGTAGGGCACTCTGCCTAACCTCATAGCCTAGTGCTCTCATGTGACCATGGCCCTCAATGTTTAACCCCTTAAGGACTGAGCCTTTTTTCACCTTAAAGGGGTACTCAGGCCCTTAGACATCTTATCCCCTATCCAAAGGATAGGGGATAAGATGCCTGATCGCGGTGGTCCCGCCGCTGGGGACCCCCCGTGATCTTGCACACAGCTGTCACGCCCCCTCCCATAGGCTTGCATTGAGGGGCGGAGTGTGACATCACACAGGGGCGGAGGCGTGACGTCACACGCTGCCGGCCCCATGGTTGCCTGTAATCAGAGACGGAGCGAACATGCTCCGGGGACTGATTTTAACTGGGGTGCTGCGTGCAAGATCATGGGGGTCCCCAGTGGCGGTGGCGGGACCCCCGTGATCAGGCATCTTATCCCCTATCCTTTGGATAGGGGAGAAGATGTCTAAGCTCCGGAGTACCCCTTTAAGGGCTGAGCCCTTTTTTGCAATTCTGACCACCGTCACTTTAAGCATTAATAACTCTGGGATGCTTTTACCGATTATTCTGATTCTGAAATTGTTTTTTCGTGACATATTCTACTTTATTTTGGTGGTAAATTTTTGTTGTTACATCCTTTCTTGGTGAAAAATCCCAAAATGTCATGAAAATTTTGATATTTTGAAATTTTTCTAACTTTGAAACTCTCTGCTTGTAAGGAAAATGGATATTCCAAATAACTTTTATATTGATTCACAAATACAATATGTCTACTTTATGTTGGCATTAGTGTTGAGCGGCATAGGCCATATTCGAATTCGCGAATATTCGCGAATATATGGACGAATATTCGTCATATTCGCGAATATTCGCATATTCGTAATGTTCTCTTTTTATTTTCGCATATGCGAATATTCGCGTGTGCGAAAATTAACATATGCAAAAATTTGCATATACAAAAATTGACATAAGTTAAAATTCGCATATGCGAAAAGTATCATATGCACATTTTCGCATATGCGAAAATTCGCACACCAGTCTCACACAGTAGTATTAGAGCCTTCTTACACCACATAAGCTGGAAGCAGAGAGGGATGATCACTGTGATGTGTACTGTGAAGAAAAAAAAAAAAAATTCGTAATTACGAATATATAGCGCTATATTCGCGAATATTCGCGAATTCGCGAATATGCGATATTCGCGAATAAAATTCGAATTGCGAATATTCGCGAGCAACACTAGTTGGCATCATAAAATGGACATATTTTAACTTTTTAAAAACATTAGAGGGCTTCAAAGTATAGCAGCAATTTTCAAAATTTTTATGAAAATTGCTAAATCTGAAGGGACAGATGTTACAGAACTACAACTCCCAGCATGCCTGGGCAGTCTAGGCATGCTGAAAGTTGTAGTTTTGCAACATGTGGAGGTCTACTGTTTGGGCACCACTGTAATAGTGGTCTCCAAACTGTGACCCTCCAGATGTTGCAAAACTGCAACTCCCAGCATGCCCAGACAGCCTTTGGCTGTCTGGGCATGCTGGGAGTTGCAGTTTGGCAACCACTAGGAAGGCAGCGGTAAAGATTGCTTTACTGACACCATTCTTGATGATCCATGCCGTTGCCTCCCTACCTGCACCGCTGATCTCCGCTGATGCCACCAATGATCGCCGGTCCCCACCGCATGTTCTCCCCCCGTTCTGCCCGACATCCAGGGGTGGGCATACTGGGGGTTTTCATGGTAACCCCCCGTCTTCAACTGCCATTGGTCAGTACTCAGTGCTGACTAATGGCAGGGGATAGGAGGAGGTTGCACCACTGCAACCTCGATCCTATCCCTTAGGATGATCGGGGCTGTCACTGACAGCTCCAATCATCCCTATTTTCCGGGCGATCGGGTCACCAGAGACCCGATCAGCCCGAAATAGCAGAAAATCGCATTGACATGAGATTTCCTGCGATCACCGATATGGGGGGTCTCAGGACCCCCCTCAGCAATGTGCCGGGATGCCTGCTGAATGATTTCAGCATGTCCGCATGTCCCCGACCTTGGACATGCTATAAATATGTCAAAAGCTTAGATCAGTGGGGTTTCAGGTGCTGAGATGATCACTGTTTATTCCCACTATTCCCTTGGTACTGAAGATCTTTAGAAAGTTTATTAGCTTATTTTTATCATGCAAGGAGACAGCGGGGAGATAAAGTGCTCAGGTGACCCTTACCGATGTAACCTTTTGACATGACTCTATGATACGTCATGATATGTTTTCTTACATAGTACCTGTCATGATCTTGTAAAATTTTATAATCCTCCCAGTTCACTGCCCCCATCATGATAAACTACCCTCTGTCTTTATTATTTTTTTTTTCTACCTTGATATTGCTCTGTATTTTCTGCTCAATCAGATTCACAGACTGGAAAGGGGTGATAGCCAGTAGGCGTGACATCATCTGAAGCCATACAGGGGAGAACTTCCTCCCTCACTCTGCTACATACAGCTCAGAGCAGTTCAGTGTGAGATGAGCAATGATTGGCTAAGGATGTATCCCCCCCCCCCCTTCAGCACTTCAGACTGCATTTCCTAATTTAGGACTAAAGAGTCCAAAGTCTGTGCAAGAGATGGGGGGGAAACGTGCTCTGGACAAATAGGGAGACACCTTGTGGCAGCTTTTTTTAAACACAAATAAAACATAAAAAGCTTTTTTTTTTTTTTTTTTTAAACAAAATACTTTAAAAAGATTTTTTTATTTACCAAAAGGAGTGCAAAAACTTTGACAATGCCCATTTAAAGGACAGTTACATTTTAAAGTGTTGTTGTTATTTGTAAATACTTTTGCCATGTCCTGAGATGCCCTCCAATCATAAGTTATAGCCAAGTGAAGCATGCAGCAGTGTGCTTCATCCCTGGGCTGGCTGCCTTATCTAACTGACTACAGGCTTTATAGACTATAACGGAGCCCATCTCCTGAAATGAACTGGATGGGGCATAAGGCCATATGCTTTACCGGGGTATAACTAATGATTACAGATAGCGAGTTAAAGTGGTGTGATCTAAACTTTTAACATGTCTGGTCAACATGTCAAAAGTTCAAGTGTCATTTGAAAATCTTTGCATATATCAATAGTACAAACAAATAAAAGAAAATTTGTAATATATTTTTGTCCTCTGTCTATGGAGGGGATAGGAGGACCACCACTGTGAGAATTGCAAATTAGAGGTGAAGCCTGCAGAGCAGAAATCTGCTGAAAGATGCCTAGTACTAGTTATACAATGCCCAGAAATAGTGCTGATCCTTGTGTGTACACACAGTGCATGTTATCCTGAAAAGACACCTGAAATGACAGGTACGCTTTCAGTTCTACCTATACTTAACATGAGACATTCATCCATTCAGCACTACTCAAAATTGAATACTATACACAGGCATTAGTATCAACACTGGTGTCCCACCGTTCAGTGAGGATATATGTATTTGTGATTCATGTTGTATGGATCTGTAATATGGTGTTATAGGTTCACACTTTATGTGCACCCAATACACTGTAGTTTAAAGGGGTATTCCAATAATTTTTGTGTGACGCTTTTCTCACAATTCTTCTGTGATTTTCACCCCAATATTTATGTTTAACAGCATACAAAATGACTGTTGTCTTAGATTGTTCCCAGGTTGCAATGCGGCCGAGACCTGACATCACTAGTCAGCTGACGACAGGGAGCATGTTTGCTTCAATGGGTAGAGCGATCGCTTGGTGGGAAAGAGATCAATCTGCAGCTGTAGGCACCCTGATTGAAAACCACAGGTCTTTTGAATGGATGCAGCTCATTTATGTTTCAATGGGTGGGGTGGCTGATGTGTGGGAGGAAGGAAAAGGGAATTATGGGATTTGTAGTATACAAAAAAAAAAGAAAACTCAAACAGGAAATACCAGTTCACAAAAAGCTAGCACAGTGTTATGGTAATCTCACAACATAGCCATTTAGCCCCAAGACAAGCGCAGATCCTTACTAAGCATGTCCATTACTGTCTGCCAGGTACGTACTAAAATCACCTTATGGTGGATAACCCCTTTAAATAAATTACACTATCCACTGAATAGCCTTAAGCAGAAGCAGGATAAAAACAAGTTAAAGGTTATGGACACATTTGAAAGGATTTTTTATTATTGCTTTGCTCTCCAATTGGTGTAAAAAATATTGTTTTCCAATAGGTCTTACATTTGTGGCCTAATGTTTTCTGCACAGCCTGCATATTTTCACACATAGTGCAGGCCCAGTCTACAGCTCCTCAGTCTTTCCCTCTCCTGAACATCTTTTAACCCCTTAACGACGCAGGACGTATATTTACATCCTGCGCCGGCTCCCGCGATATGAAGCGGGATCCCGCATCATATCGCGTCGGTCCCGGCGCTCATCAACGGCCAGGACCCGCGGCTCATACCACACATCGCCGATCGCGGCGATGTGCGGTATTAACCCTTTAGAAGCGGCGGTCAAAGCTGACCGCCGCTTCTAAAGTGAAAGTGACCCGGCTGCTCAGTCGGGCTGTTCGGGACCGCCGCGGTGAAATTGCGGCGTCCCGAACAGCTGACCGGACACCGGGAGGGCCCTTACCTGCCTCCTCGGTGTCCGATCGACGAATGACTGTTCCGTGCCTGAGATCCAGGCAGGAGCAGTCATGCGCCGATAACACTGATCACAGGCGTGTTAATACACGCCTGTGATCTGTGTAGAAGATCAGTGTGTGCAGTGTTATAGGTCCCTATGGGACCTATAACACTGCAAAAAAAATGTAAAAAAAAAGTGTTAATAAAGGTCATTTAACCCCTTCCCTAATAAAAGTTTGAATCACCCCCCTTTTCCCATAAAAAAAATAAAAAAGTGTAAAAAATAAAAAATAAACATATGTGGTATCGCCGCGTGTGTAAATGTCCGATCTATAAAAATATATCATTAATTAAACCGCACGGTCAATGGCGTACGCGCAAAAAAAATTCCAAAGTCCAAAAGAGCGTATTTTGGTCACTTTTTATATAAAAAGTGATCAAAAAGTCAGATCAAAACAAAAATCATACCGATAAAAACTTCAGATCACGGCACAAAAAATGAGTCCTCATACCGCCATGTAAATGGAAAAATAAAAAAGTTATAGGGGTCAGAAGATGACATTTTTAAACGTATAAATTTTCCTGCATGTAGGTATGATTTTTTCCAGAAGTACGACAAAATCAAACCTATATAAGTAGGGTATAATTTTAACCGTATGGACCTACAGAATAATGATAAGGTGTAATTTTACCGAAATATGCTTTGCGTAGAAACGGAAGCCCCCAAAAGTTACAAAATGGCGTTTTTTTTTTCGATTTTTGTCGCACAATGATTTTTTTTTTCCGTTTCGCCGTGCATTTTTGGGTAAAATGACTAATGTCACTGCAAAGTAGAATTGGCGACGCAAAAAATAAGCCATAATATGGATTTTTAGGTGGAAAATTGAAAGGGTTATGATTTTTAAAATGTAAGGAGGAAAAAACGAAAGTGCAAAAAGGGGTTAAGGAGTCCTTAAGGGGTTAAGCTGATTTATGACTAATTCAAAAGTCAATGTTCACTAACACAATTAGCATTTGTGCAGTCTCTAGCTCTAAATTTGAACTGAAAAATATGAACATAACTTTTAATGGTATCTGGGCTCTTTCTAATGCAGCTAGGTAAGAACCAGAGAACAACATAGACTATAATGCTTTTCTTTGTGTTGTTTTCTCCCTTTCAGGCCATCCTGCAAAGTATTTTTTGCAAAAGACCCAATTAAAATTGTACGTGCAAAAGGGCAGTATATGTTTGATGAAAGCGGAGAAAGATACCTGGACTGCATAAATAACGTGGCTCACGGTAAGTTCATCAATTATATATAACGCAGAGTTAAGTCAATATACGCATATACGCAATGGATTGTATAACACAACTGCTGGATCCTGTTTGTCATTAGATCATTGTGTTCTTCTGGCAGCACTTGCCTATGAATAATGCATTTTCTTCCTCACACTTAGTTGGACATAGCCATCCCGAGGTGACAAAGGCTGCAGTCAAGCAGATGGAGTTACTGAATACAAACTCTAGATTCCTGCATGACAACCTTGTCCAGTATGCTGAACGCCTGACAGCTACCATGCCCAAGAAGCTCTCTGTTTGCTACTTTGTTAACTCAGGGTATGTTTGCAAATGTTTCATGTTTTCTCTGTACGCAATGACCCGAATTTATCTGAGTTCCGCATAAATTGTGGTAAAACAAAACGCATGGGTAAATGCATTTTAATCTATTTATTAAGGTTGTGTGACAAACATGCGCCAAAATGTAATCGTTTTTTTTAGAATTTAGAAAATCAGCACTTTTAGCTATTTATCTGAAATTAGGGCAGTCAAACTTTCTCTCCTCTGAATTACTTAAAGTGGTGGTACTGCTAAAAGATACCTGTTAATGCAGAATGTGTGCTATGTGGTTATCTGCAGTATAGCTGCTCTGGAGAGAATTTAGGATGAGGTGACAAAAAGGTGGCATATCATATATTGAAATATCATGGTCAGATGGAGGCCCAAAAGGTCATTGTTTTGACTTACTTTGGACAATAGACCCCTAAGAACATGTTAACCCCTTAACGACGCAGGACGTATATTTACGTCCTGCGCCGGCTCCCGCGATATGAAGCGGGTCGCACCGATAACACTGATCACAGGCGTGTTAATATACGCCAGTGATCAGCATAGGAGATCAGTGTGTGCTGTGTTATAGGTCCCTATGGGACCTATAACACTGCAAGAAAAAAGTAAAAAAAAAGTGTTAATAAAGGTCATTTAACCACTTCCTTAATAAAAGTTTTAATTACCCCCCTTTTCCCATAAAAAAATAAAACAGTGTAAATAGAAACAAAATAAACATATGTGGTATCGCCGCGTGCGTAAATGTCCGAACTATAAAAATATATCATTAATGAAACCGCATGGTCAATGGCGTACGCGCAAAAAAATTCCAAAGTCCAAAAAAGCGTATTTTCTTCACTTTTTATATCATAAAAAAATTAATAAAAAGTGATCAAAAAGTCCGATCAAAACAAAAATCATATCGATAAAATTTTCAGATCACGGCGCAAAAAATGAGTCATAGGGGTCAGAAAATGACATTTTTAAACGTAGAAATTTTCCTGCATGTAGTCATGATTTTTTCCAGAAGTACGACAAAATCAAACCTATATAAGTAGGGTATAATTTTAACCGTATGGACCTACAGAATAATGATAAGGTGTCATTTTTACCGAAATATGCACTGCGTAGAAATGGAAGCCCCCAAAACTTACAAAATGGCGTTTTTTCTTCGATTTTGTCGCACAATGATTTATTTTCCCGTTTCGCCGTGAATTTTTGGGTAAAATGACTAATGTCACTGCAAAGTAGAATTGGTGACGCAAAAAATAAGCCATAATATGGATTTTTAGGTGGAAAATTGAAAGGGTTATGATTTTTAAAAGGTAAGGAGGAAAAAACGAAAGTGCAAAAACTGAAAAAACCCTTAAGTCCTTAAGGGGTTTAAGGGTTACTCGATGGAAAACTATTTTTTTTTAATCAACTGGTGCCAGAAAGTTGAACAGATTTTTAAATTATTTCTAGTGAAAAAAATCTTAATCCTTTCAGTACTTATCAGCTGCTGTATACTACATAGGAAATTCTTTTCTTTTCTGTCTGTCCACAGTGCTCTCTGCTGACACTTCTGTCCATGTCAGGGACTGCCAGAAGCAGGAGAGGTTTGCTATGGGGATTTGCTCCTGCTCTGGAAAGTTCCTGACATGGACAGAGGTGTCAGTAGAGAGCACTGTGGTCAGACAATAAAGTCCTCTTTAGTATACAGCAGCTTTACATAGAAGTAATTTACAAATCTGTTTAACTTTCTGGCACCAACTGTTTAAAAAAAAAAAAAAAAAAAAAATTGTTTCCACCAGAGTACCCCTTTAAGTGTGTATGTTGGGAGCTTTCCGACTTACATGTTAAACAGGGGCATACCTAGAGCATTTGGCACCCGGGGCGGACCCTTTGTTATGCACCCCCCCCTTAATTACACCCCCCCTCCCTCTCCCCCTTTATTTACCCCCTCCCTCCCCCCCCCCCCCCTTAATTACATCCCCTCCCAGGAGCTGACTGACAACACTCGGGGCCTACGGACAAAAAAAAAAAGCAAGGGCCCCTGCTAGTCTCTGCAGCTCGTCAATCTTCTGCCATGCCCCTATTCCAGTTAAATCCTTCACACAATAAACTAAAATTTATATATATAAGAAACACTTCAACATGGGTAAATTTCCAAGACCAATAATACTGGTATACAAGGAGCAAATATATACCACCACACAATAACTGGATAATACCGCCATACTGTACTGAATAAAACCACTATACACAGACCAGTATGCTATAAAGAATCTGTATAAGTGATTATATACAGGACCATATGGCGGTAGATATCAGCTGCACACAGGATGTGTATACCATATAAGTTATTGCAGTTACATTTTGGGACTCACAATTACGTCTTTTCTGATCAGCGGCGTCCTCTTTCCTTTTCTTCTCCGTCCGGATAAGACCGCCATGTGGATCTCTTAACATCTGCAGGACAAACATGTGAGACTCTGCATTCTTCCAGTGCCCTCCCCTCCTCTACACAATCTTTCCATCTATTGGCCCACAAACTGTAATAATGCCCTCCTTGGTGTCCTGCACAGTAAAGGGGCAGGTAGGTAGGTAGCCAGGTAAATAGGTAACTAGGTAGGTAGATCAAGAAGCCAGATATGTAGGTAGGTGACAAGTTAGGTAGGTAGGGGGCTAGCTAGGTAGTTAGGCAGTCATGTATGAAGGCCAGGTATGTACATAGTTAGGTAGCTGGGTATGTAGGTAAGTAGTTAGGCCTCCAGGTATAAAGTTAGGCCCTTCCCTGTAGGTATAGGCAGCAGAGTTAAACCCCCTTCCCAATATGTATAGGAACAGAGTTAACCCCCCTTTCTCCTTAGGTATAGGCAGCAGAGTCCCCCCACCCCCTTTCCCCGTAGGTATAAGCAAAGTAAAAAAAAAAAACTCCCCCCGTTTCCCATAAGTATAGGCAGAGTTAAACCCCTTTTTTCCCATAGGTATAAGCAGATTCTCCCCCCCACCTCTTCCCAATTGGTATAGGAAGTTACCCCACCCCCCCTTTCCCCATAGGTATAGACAGAGTTACCTTCCCCCTTCCCCTCTTTCCCATAGGCATATGCAGTTACACCCCCCCTCTTTCCCATAGGAATATGCAGTTACACCCCTCCCCTTTCCCATAGGTATATGCAGTTACACCCCCCTTTCCCATAGGTATATGCAGTTACACCCCCCCTTTCCCATAGGTATATGCAGTTACACCCCCCCCCTTTCCCATAGGTATATGCAGTTACACCCCCCTCTTTCCCATAGGTATATGCAATTATACCCCCCTCTTTCCCATAGGTATATGCAGTTACACCCCCCCTCTTTCCCATAGGTATATGCAGTTACACCCCCCCTCTTTCCCATAGGTATATGCAGTTACACCCCCCTCTTTCCCATAGGTATATGCAGTTACACCCCCCCCCTCTTTCCCGCAGGTATATGCAGTTACACCCCCCCTGTTTCCCATAGGTATATGCAGTTACACCCCCCCCTTCTTTCCCATAGGTGTATATGCAGTTACACACACCCCTTCCCATAGGTATATGCAGATACACCCCCCCCCTTTGCCATAGGTATATGCAGTTACACCCCCCTTTCCCATAAGTATAGGCAGAGTTAAACCCCTTTTTTCCCATAGGTATAAGCAGATTCTCCCCCCCACCTCTTCCCAATTGGTATAGGCAGAGTTACCCCCCTCTTCCCCATTGGTATAGGCAGTTACCCCACCCCCCCTTTCCCCATAGGTATAGACAGAGTTACCTTCCCCCGTCCCCTCTTTCCCATAGGTATAAGCAGGTACACCCCCCCTCTTTCCCATAGGCATATGCAGTTGCACCCCCCTCTTTCCCATAGGAATATGCAGTTACACCCCCCCCCCTTTCCCATATGTATATGCAGTTACACCCCCCTTTCCCATAGGTATATGCAGTTACACCCCCCCCTTTCCCATAGGTATATGCAGTTACCACCCCCCTTTCCCATAGGTATATGCAGTTACACCCCCCCTCTTTCCCATAGGTATATGCAATTATACCCCCCCTCTTTCCCATAGGTATATGCAGTTACACCCCCCCTCTTTCCCATAGGTATATGCAGTTACACCCCCCTCTTTCCCATAGATATATGCAGTTACACCCCCCTCTTTCCCATAGGTATATGCAGTTACACCCCCCCTCTTTCCCGTAGGTATATGCAGTTACACCCCCCCCTGTTTCCCATAGGTATATGCAGTTACACGCCCCCCCTTCTTTCCCATAGGTGTATATGCAGTTACACACACCCCTTCCCATAGGTATATGCAGACACCCCCCCCCCCTTTGCCATAGGTATATGCAGTTACACCCCCCTTTCCCATAGGTATATGCAGTTACACCCCCCTCTTTTCCATATGCATATGCAGCTACACCCCCCCCCCTCTTCCCCACAGGTATATGCAGTTACACCCCCCCCTTTCCCATAGGTATATGCAGTTACACCCCCCCTTTCCCATATGTATATGCAGCTACAACCCCCCCCTCTTCCCCATAGGTATATGTAGAGTAAACCCCCCCTCCCCATAGGTATATGTAGAGTAACCCCCTCCCCTTCCCCATAGGTATATGTAGAGTAACCCCCCCTCCCCTTCCCCATAGGTATATGTAGAGTAACCCCCCCTCCCCTATAGGTATATGTAGAGTAACCCACCCCCTCCCCTTCCCCATAGGTATATGTAGAGTAACCCCCCTTCCTCCCCTATAGGTATATATGTAGAGTAACCCCCCCTCCCCCATAGGTATATGCAGAGTAACCCCCCCTCCTCCCCTATAGGTATATATGTAGAGTAACCCCCCCTCCCCCATAGGTATATGTAGAGTAACCCCCTCCTCCCCTATAGGTATATGTAGAGTAACCCCCCTCCTCCCCTATAGGTATATGTAGAGTAACCCCCCCTCCTCCCCTATAGGTGTATATGTAGAGTAACCCCCCCTCCCCCATAGGTATATGTAGAGTAACCCCCCCCCCCGACCCTTCCCCATAGGTATATGTAGAGAGTAATGCCCCCCCTCCCCTATAGGTATATGTAGAGTAACCCCCCTCCTCCCCTATAGATATATGTAGAGTAACCCCCCTCCTCCCCTATAGGTATATGTAGAGTAACCCCCCTCCTCCCCTATAGGTATATGTAGAGTAACCCCCCTCCTCCCCTATAGATATATGTAGAGTAACCCCCCTCCTCCCCTATAGGTATATGTAGAGTAACCCCTCCCCTTCCCCATAGGTATATGTAGAGTAACCCCCCCCTCCCCCATAGGTATATGTAGAGTAACACCCCCCCCTCCTCTCCTATCTCCTATAAGTATATATGCAGAGTAACACCCCCCCCCTCCCCATAGGTATATGTAGAGTAACCCCCCCTCCTCCCCCTATAGGTATATATGTAGAGTAGCACCCCCCCCTCCTCCCCTATAGGTATATATGTAGAGTACCCATAGGCATATGCAGTTACACCCCCCTCTTTCCCATAGGAATATGCAGTTACACCCCCCCCCCTTCCCATATGTATATGCAGTTACACCCCCCTTTCCCATAGGTATATGCAGTTACACCCCCCCCCTTTCCCATAGGTATATGCAGTTACACCCCCCCCTTTCCCATAGGTATATGCAGTTACACCCCCCCTCTTTCCCATAGGTATATGCAATTTTACCCCCCCCCTCTTTCCCATAGGTATATGCAGTTACACCCCCCCTCTTTCCCATAGGTATATGCAGTTACACACCCCCTCTTTCCCATATGTATATGCAGTTACACCCCCTCTTTCCCATAGGTATATGCAGTTACACCCCCCCCCCCTCTTTCCGGTAGGTATATGCAGTTACACCCCCCCCCTGTTTCCCATAGGTATAATGCAGTTACACCCCCCCCTTCTTTCCCATAGGTGTATATGCAGTTACACACACCCTTCCCATAGGTATATGCAGATACACCCCCCCCCCCTTTGCCATAGGTATATGCAGTTACACCCCCCATTTCCCATAGGTATATGCAGTTACACCCCCCTCTTTCACATATGCATATGCAGCTACACCCCCCCCTCTTCCCCATAGGTATATGCAGTTACCCCCCCCTTTCCCATAGGTATATGCAGTTACACCCCCCCCCCTTTCCCATATGTATATGCAGCTACACCCCCCCCCTCTTCCCCATAGGTATATGTAGAGTAAACCCCCCTCCCCTTCCCCATAGGTATATGTAGAGTAACCCCCTTCCCCATAGGTATATGTAGAGTAACCCCCCCCCTCCCCTTCCCCATAGGTATATGTAGAGTAACCCCCCCTCCCTATAGGTATATGTAGGGTAACCCACCCCTCCCCTTCCCCATAGGTATATGTAGAGTAACCCCCCTTCCTCCCCTATAGGTATATATGTAGAGTAACCCCCCCCTCCCCCATAGGTATATGTAGAGTAACCCCCCTCCTCCCCTATAGGTATATATGTAGAGTAACCCCCTCCTCCCCTATAGGTATATGTAGAGTAACCCCCTCCTCCCCTATAGGTATATGTAGAGTAACCCCCCTCCTCCCCTATAGGTATATGTAGAGTAACCCCCCCTCCTCCCCTATAGGTATATATGTAGAGTAACCCCCCCTCCCTCATAGGTATATGTAGAGTAACCCCCTAACCCCCCCCCCCCCGACCCTTCCCCATAGGTATATGTAGAGAGTAACGCCCCCTCCCCTATAGGTATATGTAGAGTAACCCCCTTCCATTCCCCATAGGTATATGTAGAGTAACCCCCCCTCCCCTATAGGTATATGTAGAGTAAACCCCCTCCTCCCCTATAGGTATATGTAGAGTAACCCCCCTCCTCCCCTATAGGTATATGTAGAGTAACCCCCCTCCTCCCCTATAGGTATATGTAGAGTAACCCCCCTCCTCAAATATAGATAAATATAGAGAGTCCCCCCTCCTCCCCTATAGGTATATGTAGAGTAACCCCTCCCCTTCCCCATAGGTATATGTAGAGTAACCCCCCCTCCCCCATAGGTATATGTAGATTAACACCCCCCCTCCTCTCCTATAAGTATATATGCAGAGTAACACCCCCCTCCCCATAGGTATATGTAGAGTAACCCCCCCTCCTCCCCTATAGGTACATATGTAGAGTACCCCCCCTCCTCCCCTATAGGTATATATGTAGAGTAGCACCCCCCCTCCTCCCCTATAGGTATATATGTAGAGTACCCATAGGCATATGCAGTTACACCCCCCCTCTTTCCCATAGGAATATGCAGTTACACCCCCCCCTTTCCCATATGTATATGCAGTAACACCCCCCTTTCCCATAGGTATATGCAGTTACACCCCCCCCCTTTCCCATAGGTATATGCAGTTACCCCCCCCTTTCCCATAGGTATATGCAGTTACACCCCCCCTCTTTCCCATAGGTATATGCAATTATACCCCCCCTCTTTCCCATAGGTATATGCAGTTACACCCCCCCTCTTTCCCATAGGTATATGCAGTTACACCCCCCCCTCTTTCCCATAGGTATATGCAGTTACACCCCCCTCTTTCCCATAGGTATATGCAGTTACACCCCCCCCTCTTTCCCGTAGGTATATGCAGTTACACCCCCCCCCTGTTTCCCATAGGTATATGCAGTTACACCCCCCCTTCTTTCCCATAGGTGTATATGCAGGTACACACACCCCTTCCCATAGGTATATTCAGATACACCCCCCCCCTTTGCCATAGGTATATGCAGTTACACCCCCCTTTCCCATAGGTATATGCAGTTACACCCCCCTCTTTCCCATATGCATATGCAGCTACACCCCCCCCTCTTCCCCATAGGTTATATGCAGTTACACCCCCCCCCTTTCCCATAGGTATATGTAGTTACACCCCCCCCCATTTCCCATATGTATATGCAGCTACACCCCCCCCCTCTTCCCCATAGGTATATGTAGAGTAAACCCCCCCTCCTCTTCCCCATAGGTATATGTAGAGTAACCCCCTCCCCTTCCCCATAGGTATATGTAGAGTAACCCCCCTCCCCTTCCCCATAAGTATATGTAGAGTAACCCCCCCCCTCCCCTATAGGTATATGTAGAGTAACCCACCCCCTCCCCTTCCCCATAGGTATATGTAGAGTAACCCCCCTTCCTCCCCTATAGGTATATATGTAGAGTAACCCCCCCTCCCCCATAGGTATATGTAGAGTAACCCCCCTCCTCCCCTATAGGTATATATGTAGAGTAACCCCCCCTCCCCCATAGGTATATGTAGAGTAACCCCCTCCTCCCCTATAGGTATATGTAGAGTAACCCCCCTCCTCCCCTATAGGTATATGTAGAGTAACCGCCCCTCCTCCCCTATAGGTATATATGTAAAGTAACCCCCCCTCCCCCATAGGTATATGTAGAGTAACCCCCCCGACCTTCCCCATAGGTATATGTAGAGAGTAACGCCCCCCCCCCCCTCCCCTATAGGTATATGTAGAGTAACCCCCCTCCCCTTCCCCATAGGTATATGTAGAGTAACCCCCCCTCCCCTATATGTATATGTAGAGTAACCCCCCTCCTCCCCTATAGATATATGTAGAGTAACCCCCCTCCTCCCCTATAGGTATATGTAGAGTAACCCCCCTCCTCCCCTATAGGTATATGTAGAGTAACCCCCCTCCTCCCCTATAGATATATGTAGAGTAACCCCCCTCCTCCCCTATAGGTATATGTAGAGTAACCCCTCCCCTTCCCCATAGGTATATGTAGAGTAACCCCCCCCCTCCCCCATAGGTATATGTAGAGTAACACCCCCCCTCCTCTCCTATAAGTATATATGCAGAGTAACACCCCCCCCTCCCCATAGGTATATGTAGAGTAACCCCCCCTCCTCCCCTATAGGTATATATGTAGAGTACCCCCCCTCCTCCCCTATAGGTATATATGTAGAGTAGCACCCCCCTCCTCCCCTGTAGGTATATATGTAGAGTACCCCCCTCCTCCCCTATAGGTATATATGTAGAGTAACACCCCCCTCCCCCATAGGTATATGTAGAGTAACCCCCCCCTCCCCCATAGGTATATGTAGAGTAACCCCCCTCCTCCCCTATTGGTATATGTAGAGTAACCCCCCTCCTCCCCTATAGGTATATATGTAGAGTAACCCCCCTCCCCCATAGGTATATGTAGAGTAACCCCCCCCCTCCCCTTCCCCATAGGTATATGTAGAGAGTAATGCCCCCCCTCCCCTATAGGTATATGTAGAGTAACCCCCTCCCCTTCCCCATAGGTATATGTAGAGTAACCCCCCTCCCCTAAAGGTATATGTAGAGTAACCCCCTCCCCTTCCCCATAGGTATATGTAGAGTAACCCCCCCTCCCCCATAGGTATATGTAGAGTAACCCCCCCCCTCCTCTCCTATAGGTATATATGCAGAGTAACACCCCCCCTCCCCCATAGGTATATGTAGAGCAACCCCCCCCCCCTCCTCCCCATAGGTGTATGTAGAGGGGGGGGTTGTAAACACATCCAATGATATATGCAATGATATATGTCTATAGGTCCCTATAGTTATCATTCATGAGATCAACTTTTGGGAATCAAGTTTAGCCACATTTAAAAAGAACTACAAACATCACAAAAAATGTTTCTTTGATCCGCAATAGAAGAATGCCTCATCCATAATATTCATCCTAGTTTTCACATTACACTTTCAAGTACACAGTTCACCAAAACTATAGATTAGGTTTTATATATGATTGAACTAGTCACTACGAAAACAAGATAGCAGAAGGAAAATAGGCTCTGTAATCTCTTTCCTGTTATTGATTTTTCTGCCCAAGCACAGAACACGTGGCAGGTCTAACTATAAGAAGTCTATAGTGAAGACTATATATAACCTTGGTACAATGAAGACAAGAGAAATCCAACAGCTCTGCTCCATAGTTTCCCAGCGAATCATCCTCAATATACTGATCTGTGACCCATAATATGCAATGAAATAACAAAACTAAGAATATTTTTTTATAAATAATACCGTATATGGATCTACAATATAGATATCTAAACGTTTGTACTGTATGCAGGAAAGGAAACAAGGGTGAAAAAACTAAAGTGGCAAACTAAGCAACTATTATATGGATGACTTAAAAGCCTAATGCTATTTCTAAAGCATTCTGCTCATAGAGAGAATATACAGGTGTTCCACCTCTTTGTAACTTTCTCTTGCAGGTCAGAAGCAAATGACCTAGCCTTACGTTTGGCACTGCAGTACTCTGGACACAGCGATGTGATAACCCTTGACCAGTAGGTGTTCAAATGTCAATATACCATAGAACATTCACTTTTGCTTGCTCACTAAGACTGTAATACAGTAGAGAAGATGCTGTCAATTCATAGTTTCTCCTTGGAAACAGTTTTTACTTTAGCATTGTATAACCGCATATAAATAAAAATAGGCAATGAGCAAAAAAGAGCCATCATAAAAGTAGCATTGTAGTAAAGTCATATGTCAAAGACAATTTACTTATACTTGTCATTCTATGCTTCAGCGCTTACCATGGACATGTGACATCTTTGATTGACATAAGTCCCTATAAATTTCAACAGCTTGGAAAAGAAGCCAAAAAAGACTACGTCCATGTGGTGAGTGTTCCTTCACATTTAAATTTGGTAACATTATTCTGATCATCATCCTACTTCTTCATTCTTCATGTTACTTATACTTACACTGCTATTTGTGGTCGTTGCTACATGACTGATATGCGTACAACCCTAGTACTAACCTAACAACCAACTGTAACCAATAACCTATCAACCTCAACTAAGCAGTCTGAAGTGTGCCATAACTGCGGCGTAAAGAATATGCCTGGAAAAGAGGGCAAAACCCGGATTTAAACAAACATTTGTTTATTGCGGATTACAACACAAGAGACTGGAATGCGCTAGCCATTTCTTTGCGAGGGTTAGGGAAATACTGCATGTAGCATCCGCATTTCCAACATCCTAATTTCATGATTACGTGGGTTGGGACCCCGTGCTTAGAATTGGCTGTAGCTGCGCCAATACGGAAGGAGTGACCGGATAATGAAGTCGGGACTCCTCCCAGCGACCCGACGGAAATGCGTAAATGTTTGATGAATTGAGAAGTAGTTAGCGGGTTGGACCTGAAATGGAGTAAAAGGTCGTCAGCTGATTAACACAGGCATTCAACAATTCACGGAGGACTGTGGCAGGACACCCTTTGTGCACGGTGGGGAAAACCGAACAACCACAGTTTGACCCGGTGACGAGGTCTTGGTCTGACTGGGGGACAGCTGGAAATGATCAGAGACATGTGACAGCTGACTGACCTTAGGATAGGGCGCGTTAATGGTCCGAGTAGTACACTCACCCGGTCTGAGAAACCCATAATAGGCAAGGTACATGGCCGCTTTTAATGTGAGGCTATCACGGATACCCAATGGTGTGGAGTCTAACAAGTCGGACAACTGCCTGAACATGTTGCCTGTGATTGGTTGTCTGACTGGGCTGCGAGGGACTTCCTTCTCAAGGATGCCCTTCAGAGCGGACTTCACCAAGCGAGAAGAGAGTATAGAGTAACTACGGGTATTGGTCAAGGATAAAGGTGTTGAATACCGGCTAGATAACTCTTAATAGTATTGTGGGATAAATGCAGTGTGGAATGGCAAAACCCGACATATGCTAATAGGAAGGGAACTGAAATCTTGTCGCCCTCGGCGTGCTTGGATCTGGATTTGGAAAACGAGTTCCACGCCGTACCATAAATTTTTGCGTATTTGCGGACAAGGCATCTGCTGCAATATTCTGGACTCCTTCAACGTGAGCACATGTGAAAGTAAATGTATGTAGTAGGGACAGCCAAACTAACCGTCTAGCCAAGCTCATTTATCTATAACATAGCTGACCGTCTAACACCAGGACAGAGAGAGAGTATCCGAAGACGTGACGGATGAGAATTGTATACGTGACTGGACCTAGACAAGTATGTGCCCGGTGACAAGAGCGAAACGTTATACAAGTACCTTAACAACCTAGAACACCCTGAAGAGCATCTTTAGGAACGAGACTACACAGAGAAAGGAGCGCATCGACAACGCAAGCAATCACAACCTGAAAACGTGTCAGGTTCATGAGGTGATTACTTGGACAATAATAATCAACTCTTTAAACCAGGACAGAGGGAAAGTATCCGAAGACGTGTTGGACGAGAATCGTATGCGTAACCGGGCCTAGACGAGTATGCGCCCGGTGACAAGTGCGAAACGTTATACGAGTATCATATCAACCTAGAACACCATGAAGCACATTTTTGGGACATGACTACACATAGAAAGGAGCGCATCGACAACGCAAGCAATCACAACCTGAAAGCGTGTCAAGTTCATGAGGTGATTACTTGGAGAACAATGTACGACACTTTAAACCAGAACAGAGGGAAAGTATGCGAAGACGTGTCGGACGAGAATCGTATGCGTAACCGGGTCTAAACGAGTATGCGCCCGGTGACAAATGCGAAACGTTAAACGAGTACCATATCAACCTAGAACACCATGAAGTACATTTTTGGGACATGACTACACAGAGAAAGGAGCGCATCGACAACGCAAACAATCACGACCTGAAAGCGTGTCAGGTTCATGAGGTGATTACTTGGGCAACAATAAGAAACTCTTTAAACCAGGAGAGAGGGAAAGTATGCGAAGACGTGTCGGACGAGAATTATATGCGTAACTGAGTCTAGATAAGTGTGTGCCCAGTGGTAAGTGCGAAAGTTCATACGAGTACCATTACAACCCAAAACATCGTGAATTCCGTTTTTGAGAACGTGACTATATCGTAAAAGAGGTGCACCGACAACACAAGTAAACACAACCTGAAGACGTGTCAGGTTCATGAGGTGATTACTTGGATAATAAAACAAATCTTATCACCTATGTGTGGCGTTATTGCTGTTCTGAAGGCGTGTCAGTAACAACCGTGCAACGTACTCCCTGCAGGCGTGGGAGGCATGATGGGTATACATCACCTATGTGTGGCGTGTCAGTCATAACAATTATGCGACGTACCCTTTCTGTAACATGACAGGCTTAACAGGTAAATACCACCTATGCGTAGTGTCAGTGTCGTTCAGAAGGCATGTCAGTACCAACGATAATGAGACATACCCCGTCTGCAATGGTTTACTGGGTCAGCCCCGCCTGTGCGTCGTGTAATAGTCGTTCTGAATATGTGTCAGCAGCGACAACTGCTATGTATCACCCTGCCTATATAAAGATGCGTGCAGAACGACTACGTGTGAAACTGTCGTGAACCGCTAAGCATGGCTATACCACCAACTTGATGAACCTATACTCGGGCCAACCATATACACGTATAGACCACCAGTGAATGCCTGAAGCTAACCACGACCTGATGGCAGAGAATATTACGGCAAGTAGTAACTATTATAACCACATACCTGCGTACAGGGCCACACCCCATGTGCTGTATGAGCATGTGCGCTGCACAAAACTGCGGGTGTACGAACTTCACAAATAGCGCAAGTGCATGTACAGAACACATGCCACGAGTGCACACGCAGCCTGATTCCCGCGTGCACCCGAGTAATATAACCCTACAAACACGCGTGATACAGGTCCTGCGAGCGGGTGTGCAGCACGAACCTTATGAGTGCATGCTCAGTAGTAATCCTATGAGCGTGGGCCATGTAATACTATAAACGTGCGTACAGTGTGACTCGTATGAGCGTGTGCAAGGTATGAATCCTATGAGTGTGTACAACATGACTCCTACAAGAGTGTGTGTAGTATGAACCCTGCAGGCGAGTACAAGCGTGTATACCACGTAAACCTACGAGCAAGTGTACAGAATGGATGCTACATTGGTAAGCACCGCATGAACTTTATGAATTATGCAAGCGAGTGTACCGTATAAAAGCTACCGCGAATGTACTGCATAATCCTAACCCGTGTAAAGTAAGAATCCAACAAGCGTGTGTACAGTGTGTACTGTGTACAGCATGAATCTTATAAGTGTGTACGCAGCATAATGCTACAAGTATGTACAAGCGTGTGTATAGAGTAAATGCTACAAGCATGCACCCCCCAACTATGCGCAAGTGTGAGTGCAGTATGAATGCTACAAGCAAGCGTACAGCATGAACCCTAAGGGTGAATGTACAATACAATCCTACAAGCGAGTGTACAGTATGAAACCTGTAGGCAAGTAAACGGTATAAACACTACAAGTGTGTACTGTATGAATCTTACAAGCGTGTGTGCAGTATAAACCTTACAAAGGGGGCGTACAGTATGACCCTAAAAGCGTGTGTACGGTATAAAACTACAAGTGCGTAGAGAACGAATGAACCCTAAAAGCGTGTGTGGCGTATAAATGTAACCGGCATGAATCCTACCAACGTGCATGGGTACCAGGATGTGTACAGCATGAACCCTACGGCATGATTCCTATAAGTGAGAATCGTAGCTTCACAACAGCTGGAGGCACACCGCCCGGAAAAACAGAAATATAAAATAAATGAAAAGAAAACTGTGAGGAAGTTAGTTAAGAGACAAAGATTGGAAGTGAGCGCAGCTGTTGGTGTAGCGTGCCTTAGACTGACCAGATTGGCAGCTGTGGGGGTGAAGCATAAGCCCACAGGGTGGGGCGGAGCGGTGAGACCGATTGAGTGTAAAGGTGTGCGAGTCTCAGTATACCGGAGACACATATAGATCCTCCCAGCAGCACAGAACTACAAAATGTGATAATGATATATATGTGCAGGAGACTGTTCACATAGTGCAGTATTGTTATACATGTGCAGGAGACTGTTCACATGGTGCGGAAATGATAAAATATGCAGGAGACTGTTCACATAGTGCGGTAATGATATGCATGTGGAGGAGACTGTTCACATAGTGCGGTAATAATATGCATGTGCAAGAAGCCTAACACATAGTGCGGTAATGATATACATGTGCAGGAGACTGTTCACATAGTGCGGTAATGATATGTATGTGCAAGAAGCCTATCACATAGTGCGGTAATGATATACATGTGCAGGAGACTGATCACATAGTGCAGTAATGTTATACATGTGCAGGAGACTGTTCACATAGTGCGGTAATGATAAACATGTGCAAGAAGCCTAACACATAGTGCGGTAATGATATACATGTGCAGGAGACTGTTCACATAGTGCGGTAATGATAAACATGTGCAAGAAGCCTAACACATAGTGCGGTAATGATATACATGTGCAGGAGACTGTTCACACAATGCAGCAATCAAATACATGTGCAAGAGGCCTAACACATAGTGCGGTAATGATATGCATGTGCAGGAGACTGTTCACACAATGCAGTAATCATAGTGCAGTAATGATATACATGTGCAGGAGACTGTTCACACAATGCAGCAATCAAATACATATACAAGAAGCCTATCACATAGTGCAGTAATGATATACATGTGCAGGAGACTGTTCACACAATGCAGCAATCAAATACATATACAAGAAGCCTATCACATAGTGCGGTAATGATATACATGTGCAGGAGACTGTTCACACAATGCAGCAATCAAATACATGTGCAAGAGGCCTAACACATAGTCCGGTAATGATAAGCATGTGCAGGAGACTGTTCACACAATGCAGTAATGATATACATGCGCAGCAAGCCGTTCACATGGCGCGGCAATGATATGCACGTGCAGGAGGCTGTTCACATAACAAAGTAATCGTATGCATGTGCAGCAAGCCGTTCACATAGTGCGGTAATGATATGCACGTGCAGGAGGCTGTTCACATAACAAAGTAATCATCACATAATAAAGCAAGCCATAAGAAAACACATACATGCGCAGCAAGCCGTTCACCTAGTGCGGTAATGATATGCACGTGCAGGAGGCTGTTCGCATAACAAAGTAGCCATATACATGCGCAGCAAGCCGTAAGTAATCATATACAGCCGAAGACCGTATAAATGCTACCGGCGAATGCCGAATGCCGATATGTAATACGATAACCTGGGGCCGGGCTGACCAAGGGTTTCCCTGAACTCCGGCTCACCTCCGGAGTCCGGGAACCGCCAGCGTTACCCCCGGTCAGCCACGGCCACTTACCCCCACCATGCCGGCTGAAGCGAGGTTCCTGTCAGCTGACTCGTGCAGTCAGCTGACCGGTGGGAACGTGACTCCACTTCCTGCCGACATCACGTGACACCCTCAAGCGAAGAACCCACGGTTGAAGGGGGTCATTGAAGGGGGGAGAGCCGTGAGTTTTATAGTCATCCCGCTCCTCCCACAATTACAGGCCAGCTGCGCAGGCCTTTCCATTTATTGTGGCAAAACAAGATCAAACAAGCACAATAACCATCTTTAGTTTGTGGTATTTACTTGACCTTTAAGTTTGCACAGATTTTTCATTTACCACTTTTTTTTGCAAAAGGCTCCATCACCTGATATCTACAGGGGCAAATACAGAGAAGACCATCCTGATCCTGGGGCAGCATATGCTGATGAAGTAAAAGACATAATCGAAAAGGCTCACAAAAATAATCGACAGGTTAGTGACATAAACATTCTACCTGACACATGTATAGCCATCAATGTATCTGGCAATTCAGGGAGCTATCCCACAGCACACCTGGGGTAGTGAAAATCAATGTGTAAGAAGATGCAATGTGTCAGCTACCAGTTGCAGCCTTTTTTCAAGCTTCTTGAAGGTGTATAATCATCTTAAAATTTTCAAAAGTTTGTGCTTATGATTTTGTATTTCTTTGGACAAGGTATTTCATACAGGACAATATAATACGATTGCAGAACTATTGACCATCCAATGTATTTTTATTCAATTTATATCTCAGTTGTTTCACTTTACCTTCAAACTTCAATTCCTGACCGTGCTTCAGATCCAGCATGAAGTGACTCAGTCTACTCTGGGCAGTAAAGTTGCTGTAGCAACCTTACGATGCCCAGCAAGTTCCATGCACAAGCCCTTTTTTTTATTAATAGGAATCGTGCACAGAACTCACTGGGAGTCGTACAGTTGCCTTGGATTGTGTCTATCAACACGTGATCAGAAAACCAGATGGGAGTTGAACTTTGGAGCCACGATTTCAACATTCACTGAATAGAAATATTATTGTATGACTATTTTGCTTAAAACATCTGATCTGGTTGTTACATTTATAAAGTCAATTTATTTCTACACTGTATGCAACAGTTCAGTCAATATACAGCATAACTGTATATAGGGCTGGACTGGCACACCAGAGGACCTGTGGACCAGTCTGGGATCCAGATTTTATAGCCAAATCTATATTATATGTTTTGTTTTTAAAAATAACATTAGATGCTGATGACCTTTGTGCGGAGTCATAACAGAAGTTTTGAAGATGTACACTTTTCCTATATAGCTATATAGGAGGCTTTCACTTTTATATTAATGGGTACCTGTCACCACACTAAACTTTTAATATATTGTTCCTTATGTAATTATATGACACTTTGCAATTTATTTGCTGTTAACATTTTCAACCTTTATATGTCTTTAATGTTATTGAAAAAAATGGCCACTAGGTGGCTCTGCTCTGCTCCCTGCTGCAAGTCAAGCAGGTCGTATGGTCTCCTCCGGGCCTGTCAAGAGACTAAACTCAGGAAGTGCATGTGGGGCATGTGCGCAAGCTTCAGTGATGTCGCGCCTGCTGGAGAACACCCACTTTCTCCTTCGAGAGCTCACACAGTGTGATCAAGGGTAAAGGTATGATACAGAGCTTTTTAAAGCTCGGAAAGGGGGAAGGGTGTTAGGAGTAGTAAGGAGATATAATCTGAAATAGTTTAGAAAATATTGTTTGATGACAGGTACTCTTTAACATACAAGTGAACTCTTCTCTTACTGAATACTGTCATTTACTTAACAATGTTGCATGCATGATAGCACTGTAATATCATGGAGACATCTGTGAAAGGTTAGCTTGACATTTTATACATACCTTAGGTTCACCCGGTTTTACATTCCTAGGGTGGACATACCTAATGGGATAAAGACATTGTAATGCTGTAACTATGGAGAAATAGTCACATCAAAGAAAAACAAAAGAGGTTGCTATTTGGTATAGATGGTTTAAGGGACATCTTTTTTTATTTTAGGGAGGCTCTAGTGTTCTGTTTAACTTGTTTGCTTTTTTTAGGCCTCTTAATATTCCTGTCCCCGGTTCAGGGTGTTACCCTTCTGAAAATATTTAATAACCACTGCTCTTTTGGGACTGGATTTATTATTCTTTGCTGGTACATAAATTTTCCAAGTATGTTAAGGAAATGTTCCTACGCATCTGCTAAAAAAAACAAGAATATCCTGTGATCTGGTTTAGGCCCTAATAATGAGTCTTTCTTCTGCCAAGGGCTTTGGATTTGTAAAACTGTAATAATCATCTGTTCCTTAGAACATTCACACAGACAGAATTCTGTTGTCCCTCTATGTTTAAAGCTATTATTTCATTAAGTAAAAGATACAAAATTCTTAGATAATCCCACAGCATTACAAGGACCATATATAGGAAGCAGACGCATAGGTCTCTGGGTATAGTCGTGATTTCTGTTTAATGTAAAAGTGCTGTAAAATAAATGAAATGCAAAAAAAATACTGCCATATAGTTAAAGATTTAGGCAGAGAAAACAAGAGTACTGATATGCTGTTTATTCTTTAGGTCTCATAAAAAGTCTTTGTTATAGCGAAAGAAAGACTTGTATTCATGTGAAAGACAAAAGGATGGTTATTATCCAACGCAGCCTTTCTAACCCAGAACACTTGTTTCGTACTTGAGACTGATATAATGCTGTAAAATACTTCTTCACTAAGGAATTAATGGATCAACCTTACAAAACCTTCTTTCTAATGGTCAGTTTTTTTTCCCCTTTCTCCTTTTTGCTTATTGTAGGTGTTGCTGACGTTGCCCAGTTGCTGACCAAGCTGTGCTAAAGACTTATATCTCTCCTTTGGAATTCCCCATGATGTTGCACTATAGTGCTCTCTGCAACTGTATAATGTATAGTGCATTTCTTTATTCACTGCTTTCTGTTTTCAGATTATGGATGATGATACTTTACCCGTCAATGTGTTATAGTGTCTAAGAAAAACAATACAGTCTAGTCTATCCTAAAAATATAATACAGACCAAAGACATCTGAATGAAAAGAAAAGGTCGATCTAAATGTCTCCATATAAAGAGAACAATGGGCTTCATATTTCCTTGGTTTGTGGATTAGTTTCTAATGGTCCTATGCAATGGAACCCATACACATATTTTAACACAAGTTATAAAAGTGTTTTCAATAGAATAGCAGTTTTCATTATTTTTGTGATAAAGTGAACTTTACTCTATGTAGAACAGGGGTCTCAAACTCAAATTATCTGGGGGCCACTGGAGGTAGCGGCTGAGTGAGGCTGGGCCGCATGTGCCCCTCACATATAATGCTCCCATCATACGCCCCTCACATATAATGCCCCCATCATGCGCCCCTCACATATAATGCTCCCATCATGTGCCCCTCACATATAATGCCCCCATCATAGCGGTTTCCCCACATTAGGAAGGTTGCATGTTCCCCACATTAGGAAGGTAGCGGTTTCCCAACATTAGGAAGGTAGTAGTTTCCCAACATTAGGAATGTAGCAGTTTCCCAACATTAGAAGGTAGCAGTTTCCCCACATTAGGAAGGTTGCATGTTCGCCACATTAGGAAGGTTGCATGTTCCCCACATTAGGAAGGTAGCGGTTTCCCCACATTAGGAAGGTAGCATGTTCCCCACATTAGGAAGGTAGCGGTTTCCCCACATTAAGAAGGTTGCATGTTCCCTACATTAGGAAGGTAGCAGTTTCCCCACATTAGGAAGGTAGCATGTTCCCCACATTAAGAAGGTAGCAGTTTCCTCACATTAGGAAGGTTGCATGTTCCCCACATTAGGAATGTAGAAGTTTTCCCACATTAGGAAGGTAGCAGTTTCCCCACATTAGGAAGGTAGCAGTTTCCACACACTAGGAAGGTAGCAGTTTCCCCACATTAGGAAGGTAGCAGTTTCCCAACATTAGGAAGGTAGCAGTTTCCACACAATAGGAAGGTAGTATGTTCCCCACATTAGGAAGGTAGCATGTTCCCCACATTAGGTAGCATTGTGTCCCACGACCCGACACACACACACATATGCACACACACATAGCTTACCTGTCCTACGCTGTGCTTCTGCTCTCCGGCGGCGTCCTGACGAGTGACGTCACTGGTCTGCGGAGGGACGTCACATGCGCAACGTTCCTCATCAGACTCGGGCCGGCAGACCAACCGGAGACGGGGGGAGAAGGGTGGGGTAAGTGAAGTTAATGGGCTCTATCGGACGGAGCAGGGGGTTTTGATCGCAAACGCAGATGATGCACCCCCATCAAGTTTTGTGTGAAGTCTTCTGGCATTTAGCGCTGCTTGCCCGAAGCAGGGCTAAATGCCTGAAGAAGTCACCTGCCTGGTGCCCATAACTGCATGTCCCGTGCATCAGGCAGTACAAATTACATATCCCTGGTGCGGGCCGCAAAATTTCGTTCCGCGGGCCGAGAGTTTGAGACCCCTGATGTACAAAGACTTGTGGACCACCCCTTTTTTGAGTATATATTTTAAAGTATATGTACCAGTCAAAGGTCTGTTACGAACGTAATAAACACTGCAATGCCTTGGGGAATATAGGTGATTCGTTATTGGCATACATCTCTCTCTGTGCTTATGTTTGTAAAACATATGTATAACCTTCACATGTTAGAAATCTGTACAACATTTACATAATTACTGTTATGCAAAATAGATCTTTCATTGTTTTTTTTCTTAGTTGGAGATTTATTGATGACTTATGTAAGAAATTGTAAAATTATTGTTTTATTCGAAATAACCCTGATTTTTCCTTCCCAGAACTAAAAAATTATAATAATGGTACGAAATGCATATTTCATACAGTCTATGATTGTAGCTAGGATTAGATTAAACAAACACTCAGTCAGTGCTCTTGTGAATCAAATGAAGGTCTCTTCTTGGTTGATGGCAAGTGACATTGGAGAAGGACAGTAGCCCATGATTTCAAACCATCTAACCACTAAATTGTGACCTTGATGGGTTTTAAGATCCTACATTTGTATATCTTAAACAATTATTTTAAACAACCTGGACCCAAGAAATGTTAACAGTGCATTGGAGCATTGCCTTGATCTTCTCTTCTTTTATATAGATTGCTGCATTCATTGCTGAATCCATGCAAAGCTGTGGAGGTCAAATTATCCCACCACCTGGCTATTTCAAGAAAGTGGCAGAGTATGTACCTGGTTTAAGAGGGATTTGTTTGGGTAAAAAATATTGTTATCTAAGAGTTCTTCTTTATGACAGCATCACATCCAAAACATAATGATTGTGTAATTGAAGACATTGAAGAGTAAATTACATTAGGAATAAACTATGAATATCTTTCAAGAGTCTAGGGGTGGTGAATGAGGACCATAAACAGAGGTAAAAAAAAAAGTGTGGGAACTCACCCAAGATTTCTACTCAAGGGCTGGTCTGCTGCTAATGGGCACAGTGTTCTTGCTGTAAAAAAAAATACAGGAACTCAGTTCCCATATGTTCCTGCAGGACTTGAGCCCTGGCCATAACTATAGGCATTTCTTAATAATGTATTACCAGAAAATTATACATTATTTACAGCAGGTTCATATTATAACATTTTATATTATTTATAAATAAAATTGTAAATTACTTTTCCTATAAAAATTCCGACATATTCCAATTTTCACAAATTCAAATTGCCTTCATATTGTCATTAGAGGTATTTTTCATACCACACCACATTACACTATGAGCAAACTTGGTTCTAGGTCTATGAAGTATCTTTCCTGTCATTTCATGGTTTAGGGGATGGGTTATGTTTCACCAATTCTTGGAGACTATATTGGTATATTGGCATTTTTTCTGTCCATTAAATCCCATTCATCGTGGGTGGTTGCCATAAAGCATGAGCACCCTGCTGTACCATAAATATAGACATTTAACAAAAGATGTTTGCCACCTGGAACGTTAGTAAACATTTGCTTTAAAAGTAACCAAGGCATTATTTCTCTTCTAAATATTAAATAAAATGTACTGAAATAAAACAGAACAGTGCGACACTACATGTGCAATTACTCCAATACACCATCTGCAGTGTTATTAAAAGAGAAGATGTATGCTTACCTTTTTTGGTCATGCTCGGGGCACAACACTACAATAGGCATTATACAAACAGTTGCCGAGGTGCCGCCCCCACCGCCTAAAGTTCCTATAAAATCACTATAAATCTGGTTCCCTGGGAATGGATTTTTTCTTGACTGATTCTTGTGCATATTTCAATGTAAAGAGATAGCATAACTAGGCATGACAGTAAGACTCAGTAGCTTCCACAGTAGTTTCCGTAGCTCTTTACAATTCTGAGGGTAGAAATAAAGTTATATATCAGACATTACAAAACGGCACACTCCTCATTTATTAAACAGGAGTGAGGGCCCTGCATGTAATCTACTTAGAATGGGTAATACATGGCCATCGGTGTGATCATTTCAATTTCACAGGCTCCACTGACTGCAAAAAAAATGTGACTGACGACCAAATGCCCTACATACATACCCTGAAAGCTTATGTATTTCTTTCCATGTTCGACTGCTATATTTCATTCTTTCCAGGTATATACATAAAGCTGGAGGAGTATTCATAGCTGATGAAGTGCAGGTTGGATTCGGCCGTGTTGGAAAACATTTTTGGAGTTTCCAGTTACAGGGTGAAGACTTTATACCAGATATTGTCACCATGGGAAAGCCTATTGGTAATGGACATCCAATGTCTTGTGTGGTGACAACTAGAGAAATTGCAGAAGCCTTTGGGGCAACTGGCTTGGAATACTTTAACACGGTAAACTTGTGTAGAAAGTTATGTCATTATGCCATTTAAATGGGTATTTCGGGTATATACATCTTATCCCCTATCCAAAGGATAGGGGATAAGATGTTTAAACCCGGAATACCACTTTAAGGGTAGGGACACACAGGGGGAGATTTATCAAAGCTGTCTATGTCCCGCATCAATATAGACCAAACTACAGAGGGTTAGGCTGGTCTATTGTGCGCCTAATGTATCAAAAGGCGCACGGCTCTTGATAAATTCTGTGCACAGACTTTGGTATCTATGCTTTAGACTGTATTTAAACCTGCTCCAGCATGGTCTGATATTTCGGCGTACTTTCAGCCGATGCGATGTGTCGCTGAAAAGTCGCTATTGATAAATGCAGCACCAATGCATTTTTCTGTCTAAGGCTGGGTTCACACTACGTTTTGGCCCATACGGGAGCGCATACGGCAGGAGGGAGCTAAAAGCTCGCGCTCCCGTATGTAACCGTATGCGCTCCCGTATGCCATTCACTTCAATGAGCCGACCGGAGTGAAACGTTCGGTCCGGTCGGCTCATTTTTGCGCCGTATGCGCTTTTACAACCGGACCTAAAACCGTGGTCAACCACGGTTTTAGGTCCGGTTGTAAAAGCGCATACGGCGCAAAAATGAGCCGACCGGACCGAACGTTTCACTCCGTTCGGCTCATTGAAGTGAATGGCATACGGGAGCGCATACGGTTACATACGGGAGCGCAAGCTTTTAGCTCCCTCCTGCCGTATGCGCTCCCGTATGGGACAAAACGTAGTGTGAACCCACCCTAAAATAGATTAGAATGCATCATGTTCTAAAAATCCTCTATACAAAAGTCCCGAAAACGTTGCACATATTTAGACTGTGACTTTCTGTGCGACAGCTAGTCGCACAGAAAAAACAGTCTAAATCCTTTGATAAATATCCCCCACATAGTGTATTTTGCTGCATATTTGCTGCTGCGTATTTCCTTACCCATTGAGTTCAATGGGAAGGAAAATATGCAGCAGCAAATATGGTACATGTGACCCTACCCTGAAAGTTATGCATGCGTTTCATTGGTTCTCTTTATTTTGTTACTGGTTTACTACTTCAGTTCTATATAGAAATGTGTAGTGACACTAAGATATTTAAATTAATATAATCACATAATAGTATTAATAATAGCTATTTATCAAACTGAAAAGCATTTTTTATGGGGGGACTATTGGTACATAGATCTGTGCAGGGCCAGATTTTTTAATAAAGGTTTAAGGGGTACTCTGGTGGAAAACTTTTATTTATTTTATTTATTTTTTCATCAACTGGTGCCAGAAAGTTAAACAGATTTGTAAATGACTTCTATTAAAAAAAATCTTAATCCTTCCAGTACTTATTAGCTGCTGAATACTACAGAGGAAATTCTTTACTTTTTGGAATACAGAGCTCTCTGCTGACATCACGAGCACAGAGCTCTCTGCTGACATCTCTGTCCATTTTAGGAACTGTCCAGAGCAACATATGTTTGCTATGGGGATTGTCTCCTACTCTGGACAGTTCTTGTCTAAAAAGTATGATTGTCTTGTATAGGAAATCAAATGTCAAATGATCTTTTAGGGAATTTAAAGTAAATAAGGTGGTGGGGAGGGGTTTGGCCATGCTGCAACACAACTGAAACATAGGAGCAAAGCCTAATAAATGGCAAATGGTCAAAACTTTAGGTAATTTGGGACTAAACAAGATGCAACACTGGGCTACTGCACTATCTACAATTATATTAGTTTCTTTAATTAAATAAACATGGGTGTACTTAGGTGTATCAAGTTTGATTTTAAGTTCATTTTGCTTGAAAAATTTTTTATTTGTTTTTAAAGAAGTTCAGGCTTTATTGTTTTCTGTTATACTTGCAGTTTGGAGGAAACCCGGTGTCTTGTGCTATTGGTCTGGCCGTGCTTGAGGCTATTGAAAAAGAAGATTTGAGAGGAAACGCTACTAGAGTAGGAAACTATCTTGTAGAGCTTCTGGAGGAACAGAAAGGAAAACACCAGATGATAGGCGATATCAGGTAACTGCCACGAAAGCAATCTGTCTTAATGCTAAAATACATTACTAAAACACCTTGCTGCAGGGCCACCAGCTGTCCCTCTCCAGGGCCATATTTCTTTTCTTAACTTTACTTTCCATCCTGACTGACTGATGGCAATTCCTAAATATAAACTCATATACTCACAAGTGAAAAGAATAGTATCTGGCTGTCCTATAACTGTTCAGTTTCCTCAATGTTCAATGGAATGTTGTCATTTTATAACAATGATTTATTCCAGTGGTAACATGTTCTCTTAACAGGTGTGCACAAAATGCTTCATGGAATGTAATGCAATAAAATAGTTCCTGATGAGACACTTACTCTGGAAAAACAACAGATTTTTTCTTTTATCTCTCTGGCAACATACAATATTAAAATGAGCACTTTACAGATACCATAAATTCTTCATCTGCCAAGTGCTACAATAAGAACTAAATGTCATACTGTAAACAGTCATCTCACCAGGGCGCAGTCCATGGCCTGCTCCCCAGTAATGAAAAACAATCCAAATGGCCAGTACTTCTTCATAACACAAACTTATTTATTACAAATTCATTAAAACAGCGTAACAGCAAAATAAAATAAAATAAAACAATTCAAAGAAAACCATGAAGGACAAGTTTTGGATGACATGTTACTTAATTTTAATCACCCCGGCAATAGAAAAAATCCCTTAATGTAATATCATGTAGGAGGAAACCAGGTTCACTGGATCAAGCCGTCCCCATGCCCAACACTAGTAGATAACTAACAACATACAAATAATATTTTTATTCTGGTGGAAAAAGTTCACAACATACAGAAATAGCTGAAAACACAATACAGGATATGTTGTACCCTGTGCAATTTGTTGTATGTGAGCAGTACAAAACTTTCAGAATGTGAATGTATCTAACGTATCTCTTCATTTCGGTGACATACATATGGAGAATGTATCTTCTTTTCCATTCTATGGTATGAAAGAGGTTGGAAAAGTAAAGGAATGAGCAAGTGAACAACAATGTTTCCTAATTTAGACTGCTAGCAGTTCCCTTTGACGTAAGAGTAATTTTCCTTATACCAAGGACATACTGTACATACCACACAGGCAGACCATAGAACTGTTATCCAAACACAGAAGGGAAAATGCTCTAGCTCTGAAGTGAATAAAATATAATTTTAATTTTCACGATCATAAAATCCACAACTCCATAAAAAATTCTTGTAGCAATATATGTAAAAAAACAAACACTGATGCGTTTTGAATGTACCATGCTCTAGTTTTCAGAATCCATGAACAATGCTGTGAAGAAGAGCATAGTACACTGGAAACATGTCAGTGTTTTTTTTATTTTTTTTTTGTTTTACAAACATTGCTATAGGAATTTTTATAGAATTGTGGATTTTATTAATGTGAATTTTTAATTGTCTTTAATTTTATTTTCATGGAAATAAAAGTTATGATTTATTTACCATTTTATCAGTGGCACTCAGAAGCCAGAGAAGAAGATTAAATTAGCTGCAATAAGGGGGAGAGTTGGAAAAGTTGTGTTTGTAGGATTCCTACAACTGCTAGAGGGCCCTTAGACAAGGAACCCAAGACTTGGTTGGTCCCATTCTGTTGGCTGTTTGGTATAAAGAAAGTCCCCTTCACTTTTATGCACATTGTTGACTTATGCTAAACACTTTCAGTCATTATCAGGAAGTATTACTTTACTGAGAAAGTAGTAGATGCATGGAATAGCCTTCCTGTAGAAGTTGTAGCTGCAAATACTGTAAAGGAGTTTATGCATCTATGGGATAGACATAAGGCTAGCCTTCATATAAGATAGGGCAAGGGACTATTGATAGTATTCAGAATATTGGGCAGACTAGATGAGCCAAATGGTTCTTATCTGCTGACACATTTTATGTTTCTATGTTTCATTACCTCTCAGTAAAAAACAGTGTTTGCTGAAATACATACACAATGACTAGAGATCCTTACAACTGATTACATTAAATTATGAAGTGGACATTTTTGGACCAAGAGCCTAGGTATGCCCATTAATGTTTTTCAGTTTGATTCTTATAGATAAGGTTGCATGTCAGTCCATGTGTGCTGCACTGTACTTGTGGTGACACAGGGTGGTGTTTATGGGAATACCTGATCACTTCGTGATGCCAGGGCACCTTTATCCTATACACGGTCCAAGGATGGAGACAGCTTCTCCTGGGCCAGACACAGGGAGGAAATGAACACACTGACATCAGGTTACAGATAACTGTCTTCACTGAGCTGGTGCAGATGGTAATACAAAAACAGCTGGCCTTGGTGTGAGAATGCAGCATAACCCCTTGGGAGCCCTGTTATCCTGCTGAGACTTTCACCAAACAGATTAATACTATACTGACTTGTAATACAGAAGATTGAGTCCTGGTAGCTAGGGTCCTGTCAAGGTACTGCAGACCGTCCTGCAGAGGCTTGAAATTCCTCCTTCTGAGTAAACCTTGTAGAATGACCAGTTGAGATATTAGATTTGAAGTAGGCCCCTCCTTAGAGCACATGACACACAGCACACCTGAGCTACGTGGGGTTCATTGCTCACAATTAAAGGCACAGTAACAAGAAAACATATGTACATACAAAATGTATTCATAAAAATATATTATCTGTCATTATAACTCTCACATAATCATTGTCACAATGAATCTCTGGTGGGCCCAACACCCTGTGCTGACAAGCTTTCCGAGACCAAAGCCACGGGATAGCTTCTGGTGCTGGGAAACCACATACTTAGAAGGCTTTTTATAGGACGTGTTCCTATGAAGAAAATGGGTTTTTAATACAACACAATTTAATCCATTTACAGACTGTACTGTAGTAGAAATTATCAACATTGGCTGATTTTAACAATAGATAAATACTTTAGTAACTGAAAGGCTGTAATGAGGATAACAATTCAGATTTGCATGCATACTGTCTATATGTATTGTAAAAATAGATGAAAATTCCTTCACAATATCCTTCATTATTTCAGAGGTGTTGGATTGTTTGTTGGTGTAGATCTGGTAAAAGACAGGCAACTGAGGAATCCCGCTACAGCAGAGGCCCAGCACATTATATATAAGTAAGTAACATCAAGTAAAGTAATTCATATGTTAGGAAATGCTTCTATTTTACAATTGTTGCACAAAACTTGCAAAAACACAAATTTCTACTTCTGAACCCAATTTATTGACAGATGGATTTGGTTTAATATGGGTTACATTTATTAATAAGCATTATGTATATATTCATAATTAGAGTTATGGCTCCTAGAAGGCGAGGAGGAAAAAATTGCCCAAAAAAAAACCAGTGTGGACATTGGCTTACTAGTATTGTCTGCTTTGCACAATTCCTACTTGACAGGTCCATTAACAATAAACTGATCACAGGATTCCAGGAATTACTTGTATTCTGTGTCTAATCTCTCTGCAGCACCTCCTCAGGTAACATGAAGCATTACAGAGTTCCCATTTAAAGGGGTACTCCGGCGCTTGGACATCTTATCCCCTATCCAAAGGATAGGGGATAAGGTGCCTGATCGTGGGGGTCCCGCCACTGGGGACCCCAGTGATCTTGCACGCCGCACCCCGTTAAAACCAGTCCCGGAGCGTGTTCGCTCCGGGTCTGATTACTGTCGATCACGGGGCCGGGTGTTGTTATGTCACTGCTCCGCCCCTGTGTGCCGTCTCGCCCCCTCCTCTAGACTTGCATTGAGGGGCGGGGCGTGACGTCACACGGGGCGGAGCCATGACGTCACGCTCTTTCGCTCACGTGGTCGGGATCCGAAGACTCCAGCATTGCCGGAAGCCGTTGAGGTGGGCGCTGCAGATGAGATCCCAGGGGTCCCCAGCGGCGGGACCCCCGCGATCAGGCATCTTATCCCCTATCCTTTGGATAGGGGATAACATGTCTAAGCGCCAGAGTACCACTTTAAATCAATGAGTCTGTGTAGTACAAGACAGAAAACCTCCTCCATTAATAGGGAGAGGATCTTTGTAACCACTCTCCAAAACATTCAAGAGATGAGGATTCCAACTTTACAGTAGAGCCTATGAAAAAGGCTTTTATTGAAAAAAGAAAGACTAGCAGTCACCCAGAATGTTAAATAAAGTATCATATTGGTTCCTCCCTCTTTGTTATGTTAATGTCATGGTTTTGCATTTATAAGTTTTATGACATTTAAGGCAGAACATTTTGTACATTTTAGGTTGAAAGAAAAACGGATTCTTCTGAGTGCAGATGGTCCACATAGAAATGTTCTGAAATTTAAGCCTCCAATGTGCTTTACCAAGGAAGATGCTAAGATGGTGGTGGACTGCATAGATGAACTGCTTACTGGTAAGGATATAGCAAGAGTACATACAGTAATATTATAATCTCCATGGCTGTATATTGCTTCGGAGGTCTTGCAGCCCTTCTTCCTTTGCGACCCACACGCATGCGATAAGTAATGTCATCCTACATTTGTGGGTCCTGAAGAGTTGACACCAGACCTCTAGTGGCTGAAGGCATAAAGCCGTCTCTGGCCTACAAGATGAGAGTTGCTTTTAGCTGTAAGCGCATCCCTAGAACATGCTTACAGTTAAAAGCGGCGCTCATGCAAGTAATCCGCCATAGTGTTCAACTGTATAGGTGGAAAACCGTGAAGCCGCGAGTTACGGTAAGGCAATGCTGGGAGTTGTTGTTTTACCCACCAGCACTGATGGAGCATAGTCAGGCAGAATACACAATAATATTGGTGACATCTTCTCTGCAGTTGTTCCTTTTCTTCTTCCTCTTCTCTTTTTTTAACCACATTTCCTCTTTTCTGAGATTTCTGTCCAGACATCTTTAGCTCCATACCCTGGGGCTATTAAAGGGGTACTCCGGCGCTTAGACATCTTTTCCCCTATCCAAAGGATAGGGGATAAGATGCCTGACCACGGGGGTCCCACCGTTGGGGACCTCAGTGATATTGCAAGCCGTATCCCGTTAGAATCAGTCCCCGGAGCGTGTTCGCTCCAGGTCTGATTACTGTCTATCACGGGGACGGAGCATTATGATGTCACGGCTCCGCTCCCATGTGACATCATGCTCCGCCCCCTCAATGCAAGCCTATGGGAGCTGTCACGCCCCCTCCCATTGACTTGCATTGAGGGGGCAGAGCGTGACGTCACACGGGGTGTGGCATGCAAGATCACGGGGGTCACCAGCGGCGGGACCTCCGCGATCAGGCATCTTATCCCCTATCCTTTGGATAAGGGATAAGATGTCTAAGGGCCGGAGTACTCCTTTAATCCATTATAAGAGACATGTATGACTAATTTCAATCAATAAGGCAAGCAATATAGCAAGATGGTTAAAAATTCCTACTTCATAGACGTATGGAGAATAATAAACCTCCTGTTTTTGTTAATGTATTTTTCTTATCTCTATGTGTCTATGCACGTCAGTCCAGATAAAGTTTATTGCCTTGGAAACTAGTGATCTGGGCAACAATCAGCAATGAGCAAGGTTAGACAGATTGCTATGGCATTTTTAGTAATTCTTTGATCATTTCTTTTAAGCTCCAGTTTGTTTATAATGTTCATAAACTACATACGTATTCAGTGCAGCGTGCATGTATGACTCCGGCGCCATTCAAACAGGGGGCACGCCTTGTAGCAATTGGCAGAAGACCCAGCAATCAGACCCCAACATATCTATCACCTATCCAGCTGAATACTCCTTTAAATAATTTGTGTTTTAACTTAATACCAGAATTATTAATTAAATAACATTAGCCTATTCCTCAGTCTGCCAGAGTTTTACAATATCGAAAAGTTACATGTAAGGAACTAAATGGAAAATTTAAGGACATTTCCTGTATGGTAGTTTTTTTTTCTTCAAGCCCAGATATGTATGAACCCACATTGCATTGGATCATACTTTAAAGCAGTGGTCTCCAACCTGCGGACCTCCAGATGCTGCAAAGCTACAACTCCCAGCATGCCCGGACAGCCAACGGCTGTCCGGGCATGCTGGGAGTTGTAGTTTTGCAACATCTGGGGGTCCGCAGGTTGAAGACCACTGCTTTATAGCATACTACCATTCCATGAACATGTGTATTATGTAAAACTGTGATCTCAAACTGTGGCCCTCCAGATGTTGCAAGTTTTGCAACATCTGGAGGGCCACAATTTGAGACCACTTATGTAAAATGATGATGACAAAAACATGTTATTTGCTATTTGTTATCTACAGCTCTGGAAAAAGCAACAGAAACAAAACAGGCCACTGCGAATGAACAGTCAGTGAACAAAAGAAAAGTAAGTAGATTTTTAGCATCGTTCGATTTCAGCAATATCAATAAAGTTTTAACATTGAGCTGGTAAAAAATACTTGACAATGTGTTTTGGGCCTAAATATATAACCTGCTGTATTTATTGACCAAACCTGGGGACCAGTTATCTTCTGGGACCGCCATCTGCTGGGTAAGAGGGTTGGTGTATTACGAAATTCTTACTCCAACATAGTGGATTCGGGTAACAACTGGGCATAACTTTATTATGTACTTAAAGGGGTATTCCGGGTTTATACATCTCATCCCCTATCCAAAGGATATGGGATAAGATGTATGATCGCAGGGGTCCCGCCGTCACGCCCCCTCCCATAGACATGAATGGAAGGGGCATGGCATGACATCACTAGGGGCGTGGCCATGACTTCACGTCTCAGTCTCGGAGGTATTATCTGGCACAGAGTGTCGGGGGCTGCACCAAGATCGTGGGGGTCCCCAGCGGCGGGACCCCTGCAATCGTACATCTTATCTCCTATCATTTGGATAGGGGATAAGATGTATAAAGCCCTTTAATATATTTATCATAAGTTATTTTGACATATACATTTTAGCAGTGGATCCTAACATTTCCTGTGCGACCCTTGGACAATATCTGAGAGAGCTATAGTTTTTCAGCAATGATTCCATGAGACGTGGCATTGTGGGAAAGAAGGCTTGTACAGGTTGCCTTTTGACCTGTTAAGCTAGAGATAGGTGGTTTTAGAAGACAGTTTTATGGCCGGCATGTCAAAATACAGCATCAGACTAAACCACACAGACATAAGGCCGATTATTGGCTAAATAAGCATTTCTTTCCCCAATAACTGACCTGTGTACAATGGCCAGTGAATAGTGATGAACAGAAAAATGCATTTAAAGGGGTACACCAGTGGAAAACACATTTTTTTAAATCAACTGTTGCCAGAAAGTTAAACAGATTTATGAATTACTTCTATTTAAAAATCATAATCCTTCCAGTACTTATCAGTTGCTGTATGCAGCAGAGAAAGTTGTATTTCTTTCCTCATAGCAAACCTATCCTGCTCTGGACAGTACCTGACATGGACAGAAGTGTCAGCAGAGAGCACTGTGGTCAGACAGAAAAGAACAATTCAACTTCCTCTGTAGTATGCAGCAGCTGATAAGTACTGGAAGGATTAAGATTTTTATATAGAAGTAATTTACAAATCTGTTTAACTTTGTGGCACCAGTTTATTAAAAAAAAAAAAATAGTTTTCCACTGGAGTACCCCTTTAGAGGTGCTGTCCTAGAGGTGTTTTTACTTATTATGTATAGAATAGGAAATCATACACTTTTCAAAAAATAAATATGTATTTAAAATTCTCCCATACCTTTCTTATGCTAGTGCAGTAGACTTCATGGTGTATCATGACAGTAATTCTGCCAACCCATTAAACATGTGTATGCCATGTTGAATAGCATAAATGTTGAGTAGTTGATAAAACAAAATTATTTATAGTAGCAGAACCATTCCTATTGACCAATTTGTAGTCATGGAAACTTTTGGGTATGTCATAAATCGCTTACAGCATAAAACAGATATGTTATTTGTTACAGATGTGCAAGTCTCATCTACATTAAGCATTTGTCTTTACAGGAGGCCAGCCAGGGACAAGAGAGCATTAACAACATACACAGCAATGCTTGCAGATCCCAAGGCAGTGGATTTCACTCGGAGAACCATACTGTAAGCAACAAAAGAATAAGAACATAACCCAGATTGAAAATGTTATATTAATGATCGACGCTTCCAAAATTACAAAGAAATGCCAGTGTATGGTCGGTTAATGGAAGAGCGACATGGTTTTACTACAACTTGTATATGTGCCTTTAATTTCAATATGTCTTATTGGAATAAAAATTATCCATGTTTTAATGGCTTAAACATATAACACAATCTAACATATTTTTGGTTTAGGAACAGTAGATTTGGGAGTCCAATGCCATTGGATGACCTTATCATTATATATGGCCTAGTTATAATATTTCATCATGTTATCAGGTTTGCAATCTAAAGTCTAACCAATAAGTCATGTAACTGTGCTACAAACACAAACCCTCACATAATATGGCAAAAAACTTACAATATCGTATAGTTCCTGCAATCATGAGAAGAATTATTGGTGATATCCTTAACTTGTGTATGGAAATGGGTTATGCATGCTGAATACTACTGTAACATTTAGCCTTTTCTTATTTCTTATAATACCAATAAACTATTTCATTTAACATTGTTATGTGATGAGCATTATTTGACATGAAATTATCTTTCTATCTATCTATCTAGTCAGAGAAAAGAAGGGCGATTGCAGCACACCAGGAGTTTCAAGTGGAAAAAAAAGGTTTTATTCCAAGTGAACAAGCTACGTTTCTGTGGTCTCACACCACCTTTGTCAAGCTGGACAAAGCCTGACAAAGGTGGTGTGAGACCAAAGAAACGTAGCTTGCTGGCACCCACCCACGTAGATTGCTGGCACCCACCTATTTATTGCAATTTGGAAGTGCTGCTCTTCCACATATGAAATATCTATCTATCTATCTATAGTAGAGAAGCAGCAAAACCAGGCAAGGTAGAGGTGGTGCTCGCAGGTTCTGTGGACTTTGGTCAGAAATCCTCCATACAAAAAACAAATAGGGTCCCACAGCACACAAAATAAAGTGCAAAAACGGGATGTATTTGATGGAATAAATACATCCAGCTTTTGCACTTTATTTTGTGTGCTGTGGGACTCCATTCGTTGATCTATCTATCTCAACAATAGGAGAGCAGTAGAGATGAGCAAACTTACAGTAAATTCGATTTCACGACCTTCTCTGCTCGGCAGTTGATGACTTATCCTGCGTAAATTAGTTCAGCTTTCAGGTGCTCCGGTGGGCTGGAAAAGGTGGATACAGTCCTAGGAAAGAGTCTCCTAGGACTGTATCCACCTTTTTCAGCCCACTGGAGCACCTGAAAGCTGAACTAATTTATGTAGGAAAAGGCATCAACTGCCGAGCCGAGAAGTTTGTGACGAATTGAATTTACTGTAAGTTCGCTCATCTCTAGAGAGCAGCACCATACTATTATGAAGTGAACAAGGTGTCAGGAAAAAAGGAGTTTAATGCAAAAGGTTTAACTTCAAAGACCACCAAAGGATGACAGTGATCTCTTCAAAGTAATCCAATGTGATTTATTTTAAAAAAGTGCATCCTATGTTATGCAACATTTCAGTCTAAACATACAAAACAAAGACTACATATGATGCACCGTTTTAACGAAATAATTTTGGATTACACTGAAAAGTTATCACCAAAAAGTTCCCAGGATTTCCCTCCCCTACAGCACAAAAGCTGTCAATCAAATGCAAGAGGAGGAGACAAATGTGATATTTGATGGAAATGCTGGAAACTTTAGGCAATAAACTCCGCCTTGTGGTCGCTTGCTGCTTATTTGCATATATGAAAAATAGTTACAAGAAGAAGTTTAGAATTCTAAAGGTAAGCCTGTGAAGGTGGTTTCAACCCCTTAAGGACGCAGCGATTTTTCATTTTTGAACACTTTTCTTCCTCCTCACCTCCTAAGATCCATAACACCTTCAATTCTCCAACTACAGGCACATGTGAGGGTTTGTTCTTTGCATCACAAATTGTACTTTGTAATGAAAACACTTATTTTACCACAAATTCTATGGCAAAAATTATTTGTGGGGCAAAATTGCAACAAAGCTAAATATTACATTTTATCTTTATTTTGTGGGTTCATAAGGTTAAAACGATACCCAATTTATATCTCTTTTGTTTTATTTTACTACTTTAAAAAAAATGTTTTAATTTTTTGTACAAAAATTTGTATGCTTAAAGTATTGCCTTCTTCTGATGCCTATGACATTTTTAATTCTCCATAAACAGTGTTGTACGAGGCAAATTTTTTGTGCCATGATCTTTAGTTTTTTTTTTTGTGTAGCATTTTTGTTAATATACCGCATGTTTATTTTTGCTTATATCATTTTATTAGAAAAATGGAAAAAGGGGGGTTATTGAAACTTTTATTAGGAAAGAGGCTTATTCACATTTATTAACTTTTTTTTTTTTACATTTTACTCATAAAGGAAATGTATGTACCCAGCAATAACACGTTTTCTTTTTCCGTTTTTGCAATTTTATTTGAAAAATGGGACAAGGGGGTGACTTAAACTTTTATTAGGAAAGGGGCTTATTCACATTTTTTTTACATTTTACTCACAATTTTTTAGTCTTCATAGAGGATTATTTCATGCAATCTTTTGATTGTAAAGACTGAACAATGCTATCCCATAGAACAGTACTGTCCAGTAGAATAGTATTGATCAGTATTATTGGTGTTCCATTAGCACAGGCTGCTGAGGCTGCTGGGCACTGTTGGAGGGACTGTTGGAGCACTGACCGCACAGGTGGAAGCAAAGTAAAAGACCTGCGACTGTGATGTCAGCTGATCGGGACCTCGTGATTTTGTTGCAATGGTCCTGATCAACTCCCTGAGATAACCACCTACAATTTTGAGCACTTTTAGGTATCATAATCAACTTTGATTTTGGTGTCTAAAAGGGTTAATGCCGGACATAAGCCCCTTAGGCTGATAGCAGGCTGGAGCCACTGGGTATGAAACGTGTTCAACTTCTGAGCATGATTGATAGGCTGGGAACGGGCGCAAGGTTTACATATACGTCCTGCATCTTCTGAGAGTTAAACCCTACCTGGTGCTGTGTTTTAGGGCCCTATAATATTGGGCAGTAATCAACCAAACTCGACAATATCACCCTGTGTAATAGGCACAGCTGACACATCCTTTTGACATGTCAAAACATCCTTATTTGTCAGTCATTGAATGATAGAAGGGCTGCACAAATGGTCCAGTCATCAGTAGCCCTGCCTGAACAGTAGAGAAGACATGTAACAAGCTACCTAAGGAAGAGCTAGTCTATAAGATTTGTGCTTGTTTAGAATGCGGACTGGGGAGTCTAAAAGGGCCTTTACAATATGTGAACCCATACCATAAATTTCCTTTAAAGTAGAAAGTAACTTTGGAAGCAAGTAGGACTCCCCTCTTCTCAATGCGGTTGCTTTTTTTTAGCATGCATATGGATTTCTCTAGGCTCACAGTTGGAGATATGTCTGAAATAATTCTGCTATATGTGAATATACATTACATCTAGCCAAAAGCAGGATTTTCAGTTTTAACATGGGGTTAGATTTAATTGGAATTGTTCATATTTAACTTGTGACCATCATGTCATTGACTCTGTTCACATCTGCATCGTGGTGTCTGTTTATAGTGGAAGACACAATGGAGTCTAAGGTACCTAGTTGACTTATAATAGGATCCATCTGGGTTTCATCAAGGTTTCAGTCACTGTGACACCAAGACTATCACTGCAAGCAGTCCTGATGGAACTGCTGATGGAGTCTCTGAATGATGGTGCGAACAGAGCTTTTGTTATAAAATGCATGTTTTCAGTTCCCAAATATGTGACTTGCCAAGACTGGTTGTAGTGCCAAGTAAACCTCATGCATATGGCTGTAAGTAGGGCAGCTATAATGTGGTACTGCCATTAATTGAACTATTTTAAGCTAATAAATAGGCACTATTATCTGAGATATGGAATCTGATGCAGTATGGTGTGACATTTTAACAGGGCCATTGTATTGTTATGTGAATCCCAAAAATGAATCCATGCATGAGCCCTAAGACATTGAATGGGTGGCAATGGGACTATGGTAAACTCTTTTTCATAAAAAGGTTGTCGCTTTAGTAGTTCAATATTTTGGTAACTTAGTTAGACTGGTATACAAAGAATTTTAAACATGCATATAAATAACCTGAAGACAAAATAAGATAATAGAGAATGTTATGGTTTGGGTAGAGTTCCTTTTAAATTGTGGATAAAGAATAAAGCCAATGTTTTTTTGTTATCATAGTCCAAAGTCATAAACAGATTAGAGCATGTGATGTTGTATTATGCAATCAACCTCCTATTTTTATTTTGTGTCTTGTCCCGTGACTTCCCCCGCTGTCCTGACATGAACTACTCATCATAAGCATACATGACTTTTCATACTGTTTATTTCTCTGTGGTTAGGAACAGTTCTTGGATCCTCTTCTGACTTGCATTCTTCCAAACTATGATTCATGCTAAGCTGATATGGACTTGTAGGAACAACATTAAGCCACACATGGTTATACTATAAAGTTTCTACTGTCTTTTACATTATCACTACCTAGTGGGTTATCCAAAGGATAGGGGATAAGATGTCTGACCGCGGGGGTCCTGCCGCTGGGGACCCCCACAATCTTGCATTCGGCACCCACCTTTTTGAGCTGCACACCGCACTGCCAGCTCACAAACTGCAGGGTGCCAACCACGGGGCCAGAGGATTGTGACGTCATGATACTCCCATGGACTTGCATAGCGGGGGGTGACGTTACATGGGGGCGGAGTCGTGATGTCACGATACTCTGGCCCCGTGGTTGGCACCCTGCAGTGGCACCCTGCAGGTGGGTGCCGAATGCAAGATTGCAGGGGTCCCCAGCGGCGGATAGGGGATAAGATGTCTTTGGGCCTGTCTTATACCCCTTTAATAGCTGTAAATGTAGAATAACCTAAATGCAAATTTACTATAAATTATATTTCAACTTAGATATCTTTAACTAAATATCTTTATATAGCATATGGTACACAAGGTTTTTCTAGCTGAAGGATGATTCCACACCACTTTTTCTCTATTCGTATAAAAAGAAATCCAGAAATCCCCACACGAAGAGGGGCCAACACACCCCCCCTCCTGGGGACTGCCGGGGTGCCGTGCAGGAGATCGCGGGGGGCCCAATGGTCAGACCCCATGATCTAAAACGTATCCCTTATTCGTTGGTTAGGGGATAAGTTTTACTGCATTGGAGTAATCCTTTTGCTAAATGTATTAAAGGGGTACTAAGATGCTCAGCATTTGGAACAAACTGTTCCGAATGCTGGAGCCGATGCCGGGAGCTTGTGACATCATAGCCCCACCCCCTCATGATGTCACGCATCGCCCATTCAATGCAAGTCTATTTGAGGGGGTGTGGCAGCTGCTCCCGGCTCCAGCGTTCAGAACAGTTTGTTCCAAATGCTGAGCAGCAGAGTACCCCTTCAACCAGTTTGCAGTCCAAACTCTTTAGCTGGATTAGAGGGGTGCTATGGTGTAGAGAAAAGACACAGAAAAGTTGCAGTATCACAAGGTTAGAAAGCATTTTGGTTAAATTAAGGATCAGTAAACATTGGATCCGAGAGATGTTATTTTTCTGGAGGCAACTGAAGATTATTACAAGTTTAACGGTCTCTAATTCAAAAAGGAAAAGCCTATGGAGACCAAAGTATCAGAAACTCATTAAGCTTTATTAGTACAGAGTGCACAATAATAAGACAAACATTTAAAAGCACATAAAATAAGAGATACAACTCCAAATCCACAGGGGCAGGAAGGAGGGATCTGGTTAGGGCACATCAGATTCATATGTACATTGCCACAGGTACAAAGATGGGTAAGCATTGGGGAAATACAACAAAATGCCCAGAGTAGATAAATCAGTAAGCCAGGAAAGGGTTAAGTCCTGGGTAATAGCCCTATGATAAGGTGCATAGAAACTAAGTAGATTTCACCCGTAGAAAAATAATGCAGGCTAAAACTGAAAACCCAACAAAACGTAAATTAAGTATAAACAATAAATTACCTAGTGGAAAGGGTGAGAGAGTGTGAGACCAGACCGCCGTGGCCCGACATTTCACCAAGATAGGCTTCTTCCGGGGCGTGTCCTTAGGTTAAGGAATGACTATGTTTATATACAAGTGTAACCAATCAGATGCCTGAATTAAACCCATGTGACCCGACTTGAGAACGCATCATACCGTGACGTCCATGACATCCCGCATCGCGCAAGAGTACGCTAGATAAAAAGCAACCTGGGCATCATAGCGCAATGTGTGTATCACAGTGTGTTCGCCTCACCTCAAACAATGTCAAGGTGCATGCGCAGGCTCGTGAAGTTACGGAACGTATTCCCAACATTGGGCGATTGACTGCGCATGCGCCCGGCACTGCGGACAGAGAGCGATCGCATGCTCTACTAGGAATGGGCAACTTAAAGAGACCGTATTCCTAAAGACCTCTAAAGAGACCAAGATACCTGATAAATAAATTAATATCTGCCAAGAAAATGGACAGTATGCCATAAAGAAAATTCAGAGACCTAAAGTGAACAATGAAATTACATCATTCTAAGACAATGGTTAGAGGGTAAAATGGAAATAAAGTGGCAATGTTAAATTGCATATACCATATCAAAAAACCAAATTAGTGGATATACAACAAATTTAACCCAGGCCATAAAGGAGCAACATGATGGCCTCATAGTTACATAGTAGCAATGGAATAAAGTAGAAAATATATAAATTAACAGGTAGCATTAACGAGGGGCAGGGCCGGCCTTAGGTGTTCAGGCACCCTGTGCGAGCTAACCTTGTGGCGCCCCCCCCCCCTATTACCCCATAAACATACTCAAAGAGTATAATCATTCCCCTGCCCCCTTAATCAGTCCCCTCCCCCCCTTAATCAGATGCAGTATAGTTCCCCCACATTAGGTGTAGTATAGCTCCCCACATTAGGTGCAGTATAGTTCCCCACATTAGGTGCAGTATAGCTCTCCACATTAGGTGCAGTATAGTTCCCCACATTAGGTGCAGTATAGTTCCCCACATTAGGTGCAGTATAGTTCCCCACATTAGGTGCAGTATAGTTCCCCCACTTTAGGTGCAGAATAGTTCCCCCACATTAGGTGCCATATAGTTCCCCACATTAGGTGCAGTATAGTTCTCCACATTAGGTTAGCAGTATAGTTCCCCACATTAAGTGCAGTATAGTTCCCCACATTAGGTGCAGTATAGCTCCCCACATTAGGTGCAGTATAGCCCCACATTAGGAAGAAGCAGGCTCCCCACATTGGGTAGTAGCAGGTTCCCCAAATTCGGTAGCATTGTCGTCAATATGTCATTTTCATAATGGACTGGTAAATGTTTAAGAATAATGTTTTTTATGTTAACAAATTCCATGCTGTAAGCTGTGGAAACACCACAGCAGTATTCATTCCAGAAGCGTTCTTTTATGTATTTTATCATAACGTTTTAAATACCTCTCTCTTGACTTGGATTTGACTATGTGTTCTGCTCTATTAAGGATATTACTGGGATAACCCCTTTTAGAGAGCTTTTGTTTTATATCCATGTACGTACCTTCATAGGCCTCATTACTTGTTGATGCACGCTTTGCCCTAACGAATTCTCCAACTGGAAAATTCATCACCACGTGTATGGGGTGGCAGCTACTGGAACACAAAATGTTATTTCCCCAAGTTGGTTTTCTGTACAGTTGTGTTTGAATGTTATTATGTATGGCATCACCTGTCAATGTGATGTCTAAGAAATCGATAGAGCTGCCACACCATTCAAGTGTGAATTTTAAAGGGTACCTATCATCAAATAAACTTTTGATATATTTTAGATTAAGGAATGTTGAATAACTTTCCAATAGCATGTTAATGAAAAACATGCTTCTTTCTATTGTATTTTTCCCGATCAGTCCTGTCAGCAAGCATTTCTGACTCATGCTGGAGTCCTAAACCCTCAGAGCTGCCAGCCTGCTTTGTTCACAGCCAAACAGGCTGTGAACAAAGCAGGCTGACAGCTCTGAGTGTTCTCCTTTGTGAACAAAGCAGACTGGCAGCTCATAGTGTTTAGGACTCCAGCATGAGTCTGAAATGGTTGCTGCCAGGACTGGTAGGGAGACCCCTAGTGGTCATTTCTTCAAAGTGGAAAATTAAATAGAAAGAAGCATATTTTTTAATAACATGCAATTGTAAAGTTATTCTGCATACATTAATCTATAATATATCAAAAGTTTTTTTGATGAGAGGTACCCTTTAATCTAAGATCATTTTTGTTGATCTCATTCAAGAAGCAACAAGCCTCATCTTTTGATCCCAGTCATACTATCAGAAGATCATCTATATATCGGCCATATCATATCATGCAGTGGGCTGGTGGCCGAATACAGATGTGTCTCTTCCCAGAAAGCTATGTATAGATTGGCTAAAGTAGGGGAGAAACTCACTCCCATTGGACAGCCTGTGACTTGTAAGTAGAATTTTTGATGGAAACAGAAAAAGTACCTGTATGATGTAATTACTAAGATCAGGACTGTATACACTGTATTTATGTATATGATATTCTATTGGTATTAATGCTTTGTTGTGTGGAATACATGAGTACAGGGATGTGACATCACACAATAGAAAATAATCACCTTCTTGCCATGGTAACTTATTTACTGCATTTAGTAATGACTTGGTGACTTTTATAAATCCTACTGTACGACATACCAGTGGTTGCAATAGTGAATCAATCCATGAACCTAACCTTTCCAACAATGACCCTATTCCCTCTACTAAAGGGCGGAGCGGAGGTGGGAAACAATGTTTGTGTGTCTTAGGGAGGGCATGAAAAACAGGGCATTTAGGATGGGATGGACATAGGAATTCTTTTTGTTGTGAAAAAATTCCTTATGTGAACCCTTCCTCTAATAATCTTTTCAGCTTAGTTTGGATTAGTGCAGTAGGATCTGATGAATTTTCCCTGTACGTTGATGTGTCATGAAGCATTTCCAGTACCATCTTCTCATACAGTAAAATGTCCAGAATAACAACGGACCCCACCTTATCCACATTTTTTATTATAATATTGGGATTCTCTTTTAGGGTTTTTATAGAAATGCGTTCCTGTTTGATTAAATAGTTCGAGTTCGAAATAGTTCATTTTAATTTGTTGCTCCAGGTTCTGTAGGTCATTTTCAACCCGTAGTTGGAATATTTCCATAGATGGAGTTTGGGAATTAACGGGATAGAAGGTCAGATTAGATATAAGAAAACTATTTTTTGTATTTCTCATTTTTATTATGGGTTTCTTCTAAATCTTCTAATTCCATTAGATGGAGCAAGCAATTTTGATCCACAAATAACATATGCAGGTGTAACTTGTTCTGGCCAATTGTATTTAATGAAGATGGTGTAGAAGCAAAATCATGATCTAAAAATTCACATTCAGAATATTGTGCATCAGAACTCAATTCTTCTGTATTATTTATGGCAAAAATCCTTTATGGTTTCGTACAGATTGAATGATTGATTAGGTACAACATTGAGCCCTTTTGAAAGGACATTTACTTGTGTCGTAGAAAGTATAGTAGCTGACATGTTTACTTTGGGTGATGCCATATGTTTTTCTGTTTCTATTTTTTTCTTTTGACAGGATCGTGTTCTTCCGATGCTTTCATCTCCCTCTATGTCCTCAGTTTCTCTGGCTGTTCGTTTTTTTGTTGCTGTTGTTGAAGGCTTTTTGGTTTTCCCTCTTGGAAAACGCTCCTCTTTTTTTGATGATGAGGCTTGTGACGGGCGGTAAGCTGGGTCATTTTGGTCATATTTGGACTAGTCAGAGTAATTATCAGTTGTATCCAGGTCAGATAAGCTGAAATTCAGACTTTGTTCCTCAATTATAGCCACTATTCACATTGCTGCATTTTTTTTTTGGAGAATTGATTTTGTTTTTTGGTTTCGGCGATTTTTATACCATGTATACACTGAATTAGTTGCATAATCACGAAGATCACGACTAAACTTAGTCTGTTTCACTGTGGCTATAGTTTCCTCCAAATCCTTTAATTTTTTTTCCATTTTGGCATGTAAATTGGAGAGCTCGGTTAGATCTTTATAAGGTTCCAATGTTTTAGTCCTGGTTTTTATACTGTCCTCAAATTCTGATATTTTTCTTCAAAATCGCAATTAGTTTAAAAGAGCATTCACATAATGGGTTATTCCACCTGTCTGCGTATTCATCATCATTAGCAGCAGATTAAGTTTTTCGGATTCTGAGACCACGTGGAATCATTTTTTTCAGTGTATTGTTTTAAGGTGGTTACATCCCACCGTATGCTCAATTGTTTTGATTTTAGATGTTCCAGATCCCATTGAGTTTTCTTCAGATCAAATGGAAGAGTGGAATTTCCTTGGCCCGAGAATAGATTGGCCACCCGTGTGAGGAGTTCCACATTGTCCAAGCTGACATTGAATGATGCATTTGTATCAGACACAATGTTGGTATTGCTAGCTTGGGAATTCATTGTCTTAAATTTCGTAATATAGTTACAACAAATATAATAACGTGAGTAAATAAATAAATACAGTCCTCCAATTCAGTTGCACCTTAGTGGTGTATATGTGGGTGGGCACAGTCAAATGTGGAGACAAATGCAAATAAACGAAGAATGAATAGACAAGCTCACCGCCTTGTAGTCACTGTGGATCAAAGGGCCTTTCGTGGTTAGGAAGCATAGAACATGGATCCAAGCCGCATACTTGGTGTGAACAGGTCTGTATAAAAAATGTGCATGTTCCAGCTTCCAATTGGTGAAAGTCCAAAAATGTTATTCACATAATTAAAAAGAATGAAAACCAAAAGTGATTTAAAAGCAAAGCAGAAACTCTGACGCATTTCAAACCATCATGGTTCTTAATCATGGCACAATTAAGTATGCTGCATGCATCTCTTATATACCGTGAACAATGAACAAACACTTACTTGAATATAGCGCATTATATGTCCGTTGCATCTATGTGCACTTTCTAATGTCCACATTGATGTCATGTGGCACGTTCTTTGGTTTCGAAAATTCCAGTATACATATATTTTATTGAATTATATAACACATGTAGGCTGAATTGTTAGATGCACACATACATATTTCCTAACAAAGTTTCATGTTGAAACTTATACAAATATGCCTTCTTTATAAATCGAATGGTATGTGATACTCACCTGGTCAAATATGTCATGTGTTCCACCCCCAGAATTTTTGTCACTGGCCGGCGTTCGCACATTCACGCAAGTGTTTGTTCATTGTTCACAGTATATAAGAGATGCATGTAGCATGCTTTGTTGTGCCATGATTAAGAACCATGATTGTTCGAAACACGTCAGTGTTTCTGCTTAGCTTTTAAATAACTTTTGGTTTTTATTCTCTTTAATTATGTGAATAAACATTTTAGACTATTACCAATGGGGAGCTGGAACCTGCATGTTTTTTTTATATGGACCTGTTCACACCAAGTATGCGACTTGGATCCATGTTCTGAGCTTCCTAACCACCAAAAGATCCTCTGATCCACAGTGACTACAAGGCAGTGAGCTGGTCTATTCATTCTTCATTTATTTGCAGACCATCTTTCTGCCTGTCTTCTTAGTATCTCTATATGGTCAGGTAATAGATCAGATGAGAAGTCTATCTACTTACTGCAATTTATCGGGAGAGAGATGAGATGGGTACTGGTGAACTCTGCTATCTCCCTGCGATGCTGGCATTGCGGGGCAGGTGTTGAATCTACTTACAACATATTTAGGTCCTGTCCATTATTTACGGGGTATTGGTCTAAAGTCGAGTGCCTCAGATGTATTCGCTGTCTCTGTCTCCTTGGACCCGTAAATTTTGGAAGAGGTCTGCTCCCCCTTCAGTACATGACCTTCTTGTCCGCATCCGGGAGATTTGATCCCTGGAGTCACTCACTGATTCTTTGAATAACACTGTTGCCGTGTTCTCCTCTGTTTGGGAGCTATGGGACCGCTTTTCTGATCAATAGCCTCCCTTGATCCTTCGCTTGCTCAACTGTAATGCTTACATGTATGACTTTGCATGATGTTTAGTCTTGTACAGTAACCTCTTTTCAGAAGACCACCTCTTTGAGAAAACCAATCTATTTTTCAGTCTACTATACATTATGCATAGTGGCCATTTTCTTAGAGATGACCATCCCCATAGACCTCAAAGACCACTTTTTTTTATCCAAATTAGGGTGGGCTTCTCAAAGTGGTTTTCCTGTATTTTTACATTTTGCAATGTCAATTCAGAAAGACATTTGCTTTATAATGGAAATCCATTCATATTTGTAGATAAAGAAAAAACAAGTTCAGATTGCTTAGTGAATGTTCAGTTGTCATCGTGAAGTACATGTGCATTATTTTGTTTACCAGACTGAACATTGACCTCTTACGTTAAAGTTGTTCCCAAGTCTCTGACACTTGATCATTGCCCTCTGCTAAATACCAGGTGACAAGCTGGTTATATCCAGATCAGTGTGTACAAGTTGCTTCTAGCATTCCCTTGTGACATAGGAACAATGTTTTTCGAAATATTTCACAAAGTCAGCAGGCAATTTTAAGAGCAAGAAGAAAAATTATATATTTATATTCTGATAACCAAATATTTATACCCACATTTTATACTACATAAAAAAATTCTGGTTCAGCTTCTTTATCATACGGAAATCTAAAAATAGGCTTTACTCTTATGCACGTAATACAGTTATGTTCTCTATGGAGCTGTAATAGGGCTCTCAGTGGCAGTGGCTGAGTGACAGACAACAGAGGGTGGTTGTGAGACTCATCGAAGGTAGCTGGTGGTGGATCCACTGAGCCCACGTGGAAGGTGTAGAGAGCCGTACCAGGGAGCGGAATCTAAGACGCCGCTGGTCTTCACCAGAGCCCGCCATAAAGCAGGATGGATTTGCTGCGGCAGGCGACGTCCAGGTCGCAACCTCTGGCACGACTCGTCCATGCGGGTAGCCGAGGTGTTACTTGGCACGGAGGTGAGGAAAGCAGGTAGCGAGCAGGCGGCCAGACAGAGGAGATAACTCGGAGTCAGGAGAAGCCGTAGATCAGGGGCAGGCGGCACAGATTCATAGTCAGGACTAGCAGTAGGTCAGGGGCAGGCGGCACAGATTCGCAGTCTGGAAACGTAGCTAAGGTCTGGTACACAGGTAGGTTAGGAACAGTAACTATGGGTACGCTTTCTCTAAGGCTAAGGGCACAAAGATCCGGCAGGGAACCATGGGAAGTGACTTCCTTTAACAGAGGTGGAGAAAACTGGGACCAATGGAAAAAGGGCACTGTCCCTTTAAATCAGGTGAGTGACGCGCGCGCGTCCTAAGGGGAGGACGCGCGCACAGCATCAGTGGAGGACGCACGGGAGGTGCGCAGGGAACTCTGCAGGGATGCGGCTCCCACACCGGCAGGAGGAGGAAGCCGCAGACAGGGGAAGCCCCGGAGAGCGACACCGGAGACCCGTGGTGAGCAGCGGGGAAGAGACCGCTGACTCACCGGCACGGGGAAGCAGGGGAGAAGCCGCAGGCGGCCCCGTGCAGGGCAGCGGGACGCGGCGCGGGCCGTAACAGTGGTAGTTAGAGATGAGCGAATCGAATCTGACGAATCCGAATTCATTACGAATTTCAGGAAAAATTACATTTGCAATGAATGCGAATATCGCCATGATTCTATCGTGCGAATCGCTTCATTAAACTCCATTTAGTGCGGTCCAGGCTTCAGGGCATCTAAAATGGCAGATCCATATATGAGGATATGGGGCAAGAAATCCTGGGAAGGCAGGAACAAGGGTAGGTGGGATGACCCTGCATCACATGCAGCATGCAGACTATCAGAAGCCAGTCACCCCTGTGATGTCACAGCCCTATATAATCGGCAGCCATATTGCAGCCAGTCACTTCAGCCTTTCACTGCAGAGAGATAGAGAGGGACAGACAGTGCTGAGTGTTGCACAAAAAAGTTTTTTTCCAGCAACGATTCACCTCCTAGTCAAGTCAGCGTTCTGTTGCACAAAGAGAGGGACATAGAGCAGTGTGTGTTTCACAGAAAAGCATTCTTACTGCAGGGATTCACCTCCCAGTCACTGTCTACAGCGTTCTATTACAAAGAGGGAAAGAGAGCAGTATGTTGCACAGTGTGTTGCACAGAACATCAGCGATTTAACTCAAGCACAAATCCTGCCTAGAAGCACTGATAGGGAAAGGAGTGAGATTGAGAGAGAAAGTGCAGTTTTGGATGTAGTACACAGCGACAGTGTGCTGCAGCACTGGTGTGTATTGCTGGTATTGTGCACAAATACTTTTTTGAGAGTACTGTAGCACATTTTTCTCCCCTCATAAGTGTATACCACATCTAAGTGGTGTACTAAGTGGTGTACTATGGTGTACATCTAAGTGGTGTACTATTTTGTTCTTGTTAAAGTCTCAAGGGCCTAGATACTGTAAAAGGCCAGGCAAAAGTACTCACTGGCTGGTGTACACAAATACTTTTTAAGCGTACTGTAGCGCATTTTTCTCCCCTCATAAGTGCATACAACATACGTACATCTAAGTGGTGTACTATTTTGTTCCTGCTAAAGTCTTAAGGGCCTAGATACTGTAAAAAGCCAGGCAAAAGTATTCACTGGCAGGTGTTGTACGCAAATATTTTTTTAACACGTTAACGACCATGGACGTGTATACACGTCCAGGCAGGATGCACGTTCCCACACCAGGACGAGTATACACGTCCATGGTTCTCGTGGGTGCTGCCCAGTGCACCCACGAGATTGCGGCAGGGACTCGGCTATAACACACAGCCGGGACCCTGCCGCACTGCCAGGACTGAAGTAAACTTCAGTTCCGGCAGTTTAACCCTTACAGCCGTGGTCAGAAGCGACTGTGGGCTGTAACATAGTAACATAGTTAATAAGGCTGAAAAAAGATCAGAGTCCATCAAGTTCAACCTATATCCCTAATGAGTGCCTACTGAGTTGATCCAGAGGAAGGCAAAAAAACCTTATATTAGAGGTAAAAATTCCTTCCCGACTCCAAATATGGCAGTCAGAATAAATCCCTGGATCAACGTTCTGTCCCTATAAATCTAGTATACATAACCAGCAATATTATGACTCTCCAAAAATGCCTCCAAACCCCTTTTGAATTATATTACAGAGTTCCCCATGACCACCTCCTCTGGCAGAGAGTTCCATAGTCATGCATTTGCCATGCGCCAGTCCTGGGGAACAGTCCCTGTCACTATAGAGTCCCTGAATATTAAAAATAGGGGTCTGTCTATTACATTACTTAATTCCTTTAGAAGACAGGGGTGAATGACATCTGGGCCTGGTGATTTGTGTATTTTGATTTTTTTTGTAGGCGGCACTGTACTTCTTCCCGGGTTAGACAGGTGACCTGTACAGGGGAGTTTACCTTATCTCGCTGTATTTCACCTGGCATTTCCTTTTCATTTTTGAATACAGTGGAGAAGAATTTGTTTAATATATTTGCTTTTTCCTGATCCCCGTTTAAAATGTCATCTTTATCGTTTTTAAAGGGCCAACACTTTCATTTTTAACCTTTTTGCTATTTATATGGTTACAGAACATTTTTGGGTTAGTTTTACTCTCTTTGGCAATGAGTCTTTCTGTCTCTATTTTTGCGGCTTTTATCTGTTTTTTACATATTCTACATTTTTGTCTATAGCTTTTTAAAGGAAATATCCAGTGGTGAAAAACGTATCCCCTATCCTAAGGATAGGGGATATGTTTCAGATCGCTGGGGGTCCGACCGCTGGGGCCCCCGCGATCTCCAGTACGTGGCCCCAACAGCCCACGGGAAGGGGGCGTGTTGACCACCGCACGAAGCGGCAGCTGACACGCCCCCTCAATACAACTCTATGGCAGAGCCGGAGCGCTCCCTTCGGGAATCTCCGGCTCTGCCATGGAGTTGTATTGAGGGGGCATGTCGGCCGCCACTTCGTGCGGTGGTCAACACGCGCTTTCTGGCCAGTGAGCCGAAGCCCCGTACAGGAGATCGCGGGGGGCCCCGGCGGTCGGACCCCCCGCGATCTGAAACTTATCCCTTATCCTTAGGATAGGGGATAAGTTTTTCACCACTGGACTACCCCTTTAATGCTTCTTCACTGTCGTCCTGTTTTAGTAGTATAAATGCTTTATTTTTTAAATTTATTGCCCCCTTAACATTTTTATTCATCCATATTGGTTTTCTTTTATTCCTGACACTTTTATTCCCATAAAGTATATACATCTTACAGTGAGAATATAAGACAATTTTAAAAGTCTCCCATTTAGTGTCAGTATTCTTGTTTTGAGGAAATTATCCCATTTTATATTGTTAAGGGCTTCTCTGAGTAGATCAAACTTTGCCTTCCTAAAGTTCATTGTTTTTGTGGCCCCTCGTAAGATTCCCTTATTGACTATCACCCAACGCCCCCCCCTCTCCAACAAAATAAACCAGTTTTTTCAAGATTTTTTTTTTAATGCCCAGTGAGTGGGTGCTTATTCTTAAAACATGGCGGATATATCCATCAGGAACTTTAACGCTCACAGACAGCCACACGTCACTGCTAGCCAACCAAGGACCGATCAGAGCGGTCCCTGGTCCAGCCAATACCCTTGTAGGGGCGCGATATTGTTCTGACAGCTCCGATCCTTTGCAGGCATGGGGTGGGGTCTATAATTCATATAATTATGCCCTGAAAGCTAAAGGGGGCTCCTCTCCTTCTTGGTCCTACCAGGTGGTCAGGCAACCAGATATGGCCTAAGTAGGGGTACTGCCTAGCCCGGGACGAACAGTGTGATTAAATATGGGGTGCATTTCCTCCATTTCAAAAGCGACTTACCAAAATGATATCCCACAAATAAAGAATTTGTGGGGAAAAAAGCTAATTGCTATTTTTTTCCAATGACTTTGAAATGATTCTAGCCCAGACAATAAGGGCTCAACGTACTCACTTTTGCCCTAGTGTTGTTTCGAAAATGGAGTCATTTCTGGGGGTGCAGTATTGTTCTGACTGCTAGAATGCTTTGTAAGATGAAGTGCGGCCTATAATTTGTATAATGATATCCTGAAAGCCAAACGGTGCTCCTCTCCTTTTGGGTCCCACCATGTGCCCATGCAACCTAATATTGCCTAAGCGGGGGTATTACCGAACACAGGACGAACAGCATAATAAAATATGGGGTGCAATTTCTACTTTTCAGATGCATTGTACAAAAAATATGTCCCACAAATGATGCATTTGTGGAAAAAAAAGAAAATTTAAATTTTTTCACTGACTTTGTATCTATTCCAGCCACAAAAAAAGGACTCACTTTTGGTCAAGGTGAATACTTTATGGGGTGTAGTTTCCAAAATGGGGTCACCTTTAGGGGTTCTGTATGGTCCTGGCAGCTAAAACCCTTTGCAGGCATGAAGTGCGGCCTATAATCCATCCGGCCTAAAATGATGCCCTGAAAGCCAAATGGCGTTCCTCTCTTTCTGGGTCCTACCACGCAGCCAAGGAACCAAATATGGCCTAAGCTGGAGTATTTCCAAACACAGGCCAAGCAGCTCAATAAAATTTAGGGTGCATTTCTTTCAATATCAGAAGCGATGTACAAAAAATATGTCCCACAAATGATGCATTTGTGAAAAAAAGCATTTTTAACACTGACTTTGTAATAATTCCTACCAAAAAACTACGGTGTTGGAATACTCACTGTACCTCCTAGTGAATACCTTTAGGGGTCTAGTTTTTAAAATTGGATCATGTGGGGGGCTCCTATGTTCTACCACATTCAAATTTTTGCAAACCTTGCAGAGCACTTAAAAAAAGATGTACTTTCTTCTAAGTCATTAATTGGTTAACTCGGTCATCCACTTCATCCCAAGTGACATCTGACACCCCCAGTCAACAGTCAGTGGGTTGTATAGCAATTACTTGTTTAAATTATATTAAATATTACCGTATTTAAAAATGTACAAGTCACATGCAGATTACAGGCTTCGCTATTAGAATCACTGCCACAGAGCGTCCGGATGTGGCAGCAGGGTCGGGAGACCATATGGCGTCACAATTGAAGAGATTAAAGAGATTTTTTTTATTTAATTTAATTTTAATTCATTTTAATTTTTTAAAAACCTTTTTTGAGGACCCATTGATGACCTTGTCACATATAATACTACCTCTTTTTTGATAGCACTGTTATCACAGATTTTAGTGTTTTTTGAAGTTTGTGTTCTTTCCACTTGTATGTTTTAAAATCAGGGCTATAGCTCTGATGAGGCAAGTGAGACGATAGCCTCACATGCGCTGTTGCAAGGGGGCACAAGGGGGGTTCAGCACACATTAACCTGAGGCATTGATTCCCAGCCAGGGTGCCAGGACACTCTGGTGGGAAATATGGTGCTAACATTTTTAGATTTTTCTGCCCAGGCCTGCACACCTGTGAGTCACAGGCATCCAGGCCAGGTGGGAGAGAAGTCTGTGTGCAATGCTGGGACGGGTGATGCTGCAGCTCCAATCCTTGTTTATCTTTCCTCTCCTATGGAGCAGCTCTGGACTCTGTATTCTCCCTGGTCCCTCAGCAGAATGATGTGAATGGAGGGAAGGAGCAGGGGCAGCGCTGACAGAGGCCTACTCAGCTTCAGGTAGTGCAACCCCACCCTCCTTTCACTCCTCTAAACCTCTCTGTCACCCCTCATAACCTCTCTGTAACCCCTGGACATCCCTCTGTTATCCCATACACCCCTCTGTCACCCCTCTACACCCTTCTGTCACCCCATTGTTATCCCATAAACCCCTCTGTCACCCCTCTTTCACCCCCGTACACCCCACAGTTACCCTGTACACCTCTCTGTCACCCATGTACACCCCTCACTGTGTGGGGTAATGCAAGAGGCATTGTGTGTGCTTGTGGGGGGGGGGAGGCTGGAGGCATTTGAGTGAGGCTGGACACATTGGAGAGATTTATCAAAACCTGTGCAAAGGAAAAGTTGCCCAGTTGCCCATATCAACCAATCCGATTTCTTATTTCATTTTGCAAAGGTCTTGTTAAAAATGAAAGAATCAAGCTGATTGGTTGTTATGGGCAACTGGGCCACTTTTCCTCTGCACAAGTTATGATAAAACAATGTTTGGAGGAAAAAAGTTTTTGGGAAGATTTGGCGAATCGGCCAAATACATTTTTTTTTTAAATTCGCTCATCTCTAGTTGTAGTCAATGAAGTATATTCAGAGCAAGGTCTTGTCACCAGTGGGGTACCTCAGGGATCTGTACTGGGACCAACTTTGTTTAATATCTTTATCAGTGATATTGCAGAAGGTCTCGATAGTAAGGTATTGGTCTTTTAGCAGATGACACAAAGATATGTAACATGGTTGATGTTCCTGGCGGAATACGCCAAATGGAAAAGGATTTAGGTAAACTAGAAGAATGGGCAGAACTCTGGCAACTGAATTTTAATATGGATAAGTGCAAGATAATGTACCTGGGGCGTAAAAGCCCTCGGGCAGAGTATAGAATATGTGATACAGTTCTAACCTCAGTATCTGAGAAAAGGGATTAAGGGGTCATTATTTCACCAGACTTAACCTCTTCAGGACGCCGGGCATATGCATACACCCTGCATCTCGAGTCCTTAAGGACGTGGGGTGTATGCATACGCCCGTTGGAATTCTGGTCCCCGCCCCTAGCCGGTTGGGGACCGGACCGGGATGCCTGCTGAAATCATTCAGCAGGCATCCCGGCACATCGCCCAGGGGGGTCCTGGGACCCCCCCATGTCGGCGATCGCAGAAAATCGCATGTCAATTCAGACATGCGATTTTCTGCTATTCCGGGCTGATCGGGTCTCAGGTGACAGCGATCATCCTGAGGGCTAGGAGCGAGGTCGCAGTGCTGTGATCTCCTCCTATCCCCTGCCATTGGTCAGAACTGATTCTGACCAATAGCAGCGCAGGACAGTGGGAACCCCCCGTTCTGCCCACCCCTGGATGTCGTGGGGAACGTGGGGAGAAGATGGAGGCCGGTACCTGGAGGAGAAGATGCCTAGGGACCCTTGATCATCGCTGGAGACAGGCAGGTAGGGAAACCACGTTGCGGGGGGGGGGGGGAGACCATTGTTACAGTGGTGCCCAAACGGTAGCCCTCCAGATGTTGCCAAACTACAACTCTCAGCATGCCTAGACTACCCAGGCATGCTGGGAGTTGTAGTTCTGTAACATCTGTCCCTTCAGATTTTGCAATTTTCATGACATTTTTGAAAATTGCTGCTCTACTTTGAAGCCCTCAAATTTTTTCAAAAAGCAAAAATATGTCCATTTTATGATGCCAACATAAAGTGGACATATTGCATTTGTGAAAAAAAAAATAACATTTATTGGGAATATCAATTTTCCTTACAAGTAGAGAGCTTCAAAGTTAGAAAAATGCTAAATTTCCCAAATTTTCATAAAATTTTTGGATTTTTCACCAAAAAAGGATGCAAGTAACGCCGAAAATTTACCACCAAAATAAAGTTGAATATGTCACGAAAAAAGTATCTCAGAATCAGAATATTCGGTAAAAGTGTTTTCGAGTCATTAATTCATAAAGCGACGGTGGTCAGAATTGTGAAAAAGGGCTCAGTCCTTAAGGTGAAAAAGGGCTGCGTTCTTAAGGGGTTAAAGGGGTACTCCTCTCCTAGACATCGTATCCCTTATGCAAAGGCGATCTCGGGTGCGGCACGCAAAACATCCGTTGCACGGACCGAACTTCGCTCTGTGCCGGATGACTGGCGATGCGGGCGGAGGCTCGTGATGGCACGGTCACGCCCTGCTCATGACGTCACGGCCATTCCCCCTCAATGCAAGTCTATGGGAAGGGGCGTGATGCCTGTCACGCCCCCTCCAATAGATTTGCATTGAGGGGGGCATGGCCATGATGTCACGAGCCTCCGGCACTGCACCTAACGCTCTAAACGAATGCCGGGTGCAGCAGGGAGATCGTGGGGGGTCCCCAGCAGTGGGACCCCGCGATTAGACATCTTATCCCCTATCTTTGGATAGGGGTTAAGATGTCTAGGGGTGGAGTACCCCTTTAAAGATAGGCAGACAATATCAAAGAACAGCAGGAAAAGCTAGCAGAATGCTTGAGTGTATAGGGAGAGGTATTAGCAATAGGGAGAAAGTGCTCATCGGTGTATAGGGAGAGGTATTAGCAGTGGAAAGAAGGATGTGCTAATGCAGTTGTACAGAGCACTGGTGAGACCTCAGACTATTGTGCGCAGTACTAAATAACATATCTCCAGAAGAATATAGATACTTTGGAGAGTTTAGAGAAGAGCTACTAAACTAGTACATGGATTGCAGGATAAAACTTACCAGGAAAGGTTCAAGGACTTTAAAGGGGTACTCCGCCCCTAGACATCTTATCCCCTATCCAAGCATAGGGCATAAGATGACTGATCGCGAGGGTCCCGCTGCTGGGGACCCCCGTGATCTCTCCTGCAGCCCCTAGTCATCTGCAGCATGGAGCCGAAGTTTGCTCCGTGCCTGATGACTCACGATACAGGGGATGGCAGTTTATGTCATCACGACCCCGCCCCTCATGACATCCCGCCCTGCCCCCTTAATGCAAGTCTATGAGAAATGACTAGGGGCTGCAGTAGAGATCGTGGGGGTCCCCAGCAGCGGGACCCCCGCGATCAGACATCTTATGCCCTATCCTTGGATAAGGGATAAGATGTCTAGGGGCAGAGTACCCCTTTATTATATATGGCTTGGAAGAAAGATGAGACAGAGGGGATATGAAAGAAACTTTTAAATACATAAAGGGAATCAATACAGTAAAGGAGGAAAGTATATTTAAAAGAAGAAAAACTACCACAAGAGGGCATAGTTTTAAATTAGAGGGGCAAATCTTTAAAAGTAATAAGTATTACTTTACTGAGTGATTAGTGGATGCATAGAATAGTCTTCCTGCAGAAGTGGTAACTGCAAATACAGTGAAGGAGTTTAAAGGGGTACTCCAGCCCTAATATATCTTATCCCCTATCCAAAGGATAGCGTGATGACCACGGGGCCGGAGTATTGTGACGTCACGACTCCGTCCCCGTGTGACATCATGCCCCTCAATGCAAGTCTATGGGAGTGGGCATGGTGGCCATCAAGCCCCCTCGCATAGACTTGCATTGAGGGGGCGGGGCATGATGTCACATGTGGGGCGGAGTCCTGACATCACAATACTCCGGTTCGTCATGCTGCACACCTCCAGTGCTGTAGAGAGCTCACAAAGGTGGGAGCTGAATGACAGATTGTTTTCACACCCCCCCCCCCCCCCCCTCTTAACTGTTCATAGCTATGGGGAGTCCATATAACAAAGTGAAGATGGACTTCTAGCTTCTTGAGAGATCAGGTTACATACACAGCCCACAATAGTCTATGGAAAGGGTATGGGAAGGAGGATGAGGAGGAAGTACGAGGAGAGGGCATTCATTCTCCACCATGTGAACATACCCTAAAGGTAAATTTACCCAGGCCCAGGACTCAAGCAATCACATTATGTGGTGAAAATTAGGGTGATTTTAATTTTTATTAAGGGCTTTTTAATATTTTTAATTAAAATTTTATACTTTTTAAGTCCCTCTAGGGGACAAACCTAAGCAATCAATTCCATGGAATACTATTACAGATGCCATCATTGATAGTGAGTATCCGCCATCATAGACTTACCGCACTACCATGATGTACACGCAAAGGGTTGAGGCAGCAGCTACATAGAAAGTATCCACATTTTTTCTCACTAAGTCTTACCACCCTAAGCAAATTCCAGCCCTGTGTCTGTATAGTCATCCTCTGCTTATTTCACATAGCTAGCTAGCTTTCTGCTTGTCTGGGATGGACGAGATTTTTGCAGTATGGCTGAGAAAACTCTTTTATCTCAACTAGTGATGTCGCTAACATAAAATTTTCGGTTCGCGAACGGCGAACGCGAACTTCCGCAAATGTTCGCGAACCGCCATTGACTTCAATGGGCAGGCGAATTTTAAAACCCACAGGGACTCTTTCTGGCCACAATAGTGATTTAAAAGTTGTTTCAAGGGGACTAATACCTGGACTGTGGCGTGCCGGAGTGGGATCCATGGCAAAACTCCCATGGAAAATTACATAGTTGATGCAGAGTCTGGTTTTAATCCATAAAGGGCATAAATCACCTATTATTCCTAAATGGTTTGGAATAATGTGCTTTAGCCCCCTTTAGGCAGCACATAGAGCCCCCCTTTAGGCAGCACATAGTTAGATCCCCCTTTAGGAATCACATAGTTAGATCCCCCCTTTTGGCAGCACATAGTTAGAGCCCCCCTTTAGGCAGCACATAGGTAGAGCCTCCCTTTAGGCAGCACATAGAGCCCCCTTTAGGCAGCACATAGTTAGATCCCCCCTTTAGGCAGCACATAGATTCCCCCATGTTAGGCAGCACATAGAGCCCCCCTTTAGGCAGCACATAGATTCCCCCATATTAGGCAGCACATAGTTAGAGCCTCCCTTTAGGCAGCACATAGAGCCCCCTTTAGGCAGCACATATTTAGATCCCCCTTTAGGCAGCACATAGATTCCCCCATATTAGACAGCACATAGTTACAGCCCCCTTTAGGCAGCACTGGTTTTATTTCACAGCCAAAAAAGTTTTTTTTTTTTTAACAACTGTCACACCAAATGTGATTTGCACTAGTGTGACAATGAGCAAAAAAGGTTGCCAGTGGAGTTCCCCTTTTAAGCAGAGGTCCCCAACCAGGGTGCCTCCAGCAGTTGCAAGACACACGGACTGAACTTATATCCCCTTTAATACTGTAGTTAGTTGCTTGAAGGAAATTAAGTTTTACACCGGAGTACCCCTTTTAACCAGCGGTTCCCTCCCAATCAGGGTGCCTCCAGCTGTTGCAAGACACACAGGCTGAACTTATAGCCCTTTTAATACTGTAGTTAGTTGCTTGAAGGAACTTAAGTTTTACACTAGAATACCCCTTTTAACCAGCGGTTCCCTCCCAACCAGGGTGCCTCCAGCTGTTGCAAGACACGGACTGATATTACTCCACCTAGCAGCAACCTAGCTATCGCTTTCCCTATACAGCAGGAGCAGCTTCTCTGTCCCTCCACTTTCTAAGCCTGCAGCATGCCGAATGAAGGTAAAATGGCGTCCATGCAGGAGGTAGGAGGGTCTGGAAGGGAGGGACTGCTGCTGATTGGCTGTAATGTGTCTGCTGACTCTGACTCACAGGGTCAAAGTTTACCGCAATGTTAAAGTATAGGGGGCGAATCGAACTTCACATATGTTCGCCCGGCGATGCGAACGCGAACATGCTAAGTTCACCGGGAACTGTTCGCCGGCAAACAATTCGCGACATTTCTAATCTCAACTTGTTAGCATTTTAAAACTGGTTTAGATAGTAAGGAGCTATACTTTCAGTTGCCTGAGGGGGAAGGAGACTGATTCTGCCTTAAACCCACTCCCTGAAGCACCAAAGGTAGCACATAAAAGCAAAAAATTATGAAAACAGTATTTTGTTATAAAAAGCAATGAAAATTACTTTAAAACAGCTATCACTAGTCTTCTAAGACTTTTGGTTTGAAATGAATTACTTGCATAACCCAATTAATCTGCTGCAGGTACAATTAGGAGAAAGTCCTGAAACCGTCACAGATGACTTGCTCCAAACAGGGTCAAACTAGCCAACCAAGGTATTAGATGACCCTTCATTGGGACCAATCACAGACACAATAATGAGCCCCAAAGGTCAAGCAGAGATCTGACTTTGGAATGATTTGCCATTTGATTAACTAATTATACCTTCGAGATGCCGGGCTCTGTGTATGCAATGATAACAGCACAGTTTACAATACAAGTAAGTGTTCATGCCCAACGCCACGTGTCACTCAGTACAGTGAGACAGCGCCTGAGAGGAGATATGTGCATGTTCTGTATCAATGGATACAAAATACCAATCTGATAATATTTGCATTGTATTAAAATCTGCAGCTAATCTGCAAGAAATCTGTCACAAATTGTTCTTGGTGGAGATTTTTATCTCCAGCATGTCTTGAAATTCTTTCAAAATGTTTCCACATTTTGTTAATGTATTTTTATCTAGTAAAACATCATTCAAAAACATATGCTAAATATGCTATTTGTAAACAGGGCCATATTTACAGCTTGTTCTGTCCTAGGATCTCGAACTGAATACACCCCATGTGGGTGATTCTGCAAGCGTCAGATTCACAGTGGATCTCACCCCTACACACAGTACATGGTGAAAGCATTTACAAATCTACAACATAGTGAGCGGCTGTGGTGGAAATCTGCAGGTCAAATTTGCAGCTGTTCTAAAGCATGTGGATTCCCCCAAATAGGTAACATTTACTTTTTTTTCTCTCCAAGCCATAGCATGGTGGCAGCCGCTACATCAAAAGTATTTATCATTTTTTTACTCACTGAAGTGATGCCCTAGGCACAGGCCTATGGGTATCTAATGGCAAATACAATGCTGTTTGTAGACTTAGACTAAATACATTTTGAGTTTGAAAAATGATGTGTTTAGTACAGCTAGGCATTACTGTACTACACGTTTACTACACCTGGTGTATTTATGGACCACATAAAAACTCAAAGGTTTCCTCTTCATATGCAGGTGTTTAAACTTGTGTGCCCCATTAATCTCCTTTAAGGGTCAGACCTTGAATTAGCTAGTTGACAGCTTCGATATAAAAGGTCAATGACAGATATCAGACATATCGGGAAATGTCGCTGTCATTTTAAACAACTTCCCTCCATTTGATATCCTATGTGATTCCTTACATATTTACTAAATCACTCCATTCACCAACAATGATCCCTTACCCCAGAAAAACAGCCTTAAAGTCTTGGCCCCTAGGTGTCTCACTTTCCTCCCATCTACTGTCTACTGCCTGTTGTAAGGGGAATTTTGTCTCTAGTAAGAGCTAGATCAGGACAGCATAGGGGAAGTGGGGGCAGGGTTTAGCATATGTTTTGTGCAGTAGAGAGAAAGATTGGCTTGTTTACCTGAAAGCTGAGCCAGTATGCTGTGCAGTGTAAGCCTCTCAACAGCTTAATGTAACCTCTTCATGCTGTGTATCTGTTGTCTTTTATTTCTGCTCACCTTGTAAACCCATTTCATCAGTAACTCTTTCTCACTCCAGATGCCATCTATAGTATTGTATTGTGTAAATCGCCCCCCAGCACAGTGAATTCTGTTCAGTACAGTGCACTTTTACCAACATCATGGCATAGCAGAGAGGAGTAAGTACCTGTGTGTGTGTACTACTGGCAACCAGTCCAGCACATTGGAGAGAATAAGCCATTACTGTGCACAACAGAGGAGACTCTCAGGAGTTAATAACAACAGAGAGAGAACACTTAAATCACCTTGTTACCACTATGAAGGGTTTTCAAATTATCTTATAAATGATTGTAATTTTGTATATGTAAAATAAATCTGCTCACTGTGACTAATCCATTTATGTATGAGGAAGCTATAACAAGGATGGTTTGTTATGTTCTCTGGTGCAGACACTGGTCTGTTCTTCTACTGCAGACTGCTATAAAAACAGTGGCAAAATACATAATACATATAGTAATAAGTAGACTGCTATGAATGTTAAAGGTAAAAGAGCAGTCACTTTGGCTGACATTAGCTTTCTAGCCAGACCTGGGGGCCTTTCATATGTACATAGCTGTCAGTATAGAGATGGTTTCACACACAGTATTTTGTTCAATATTTGTAACTCATTTTGGTCAGTAAACCACAGCAAAAGGCAAATCTTTCCCTCATATTTTTTTTTCCTTGTTGGTTACTATACTTTTAGCATGCTGAGCTACAAATGACACTGGTCCTATAAGCACCACTAAAATGCCACAAACCATGAGGTGAGGTGATGACTTCACTCAGGGGGCGGGGCTTGAGTAATGTCATGATCTTTGAGCAGCCCCTATATACACATATATCATTATTGGGACATTTAGGGAGAATGATGTGTGTTTACAACATGCTGCCTTGTGCTTAACCCCTTAAGGATCGGGTTTTTTCCCGTTTTTGCATTTTCGTTTTTTGCTCCTTGCCTTTAAAAAATCATAACTCTTTCAATTTTGCACCTAAAAATCCATATGATGGCTTATTTTTTGCACCACCAATTCTACTTTGTAATGACGTCAGTAATTGTGCCCAAAAATCTACGGTGAAACGGGAAAAAAAATCATTGTGAGACAAAATTGAAAAAAAAACACCATTTTGTAACTTTTGGGGGCTTCCGTTTCTACGTAGTACATTTTTCGGTAAAAATGACACCTTACCTTTATTCTGTAGGTCCATATGATTAAAATGATACCCTACTTATACAGGTTTGAATTTGTCGCACTTCTGGAAAAAATCATAACTTCATGCAGAAAAATTTATACGTTTAAAATTGTCATCTTCTGACCCCTATAACTTTTTTATTTTTCCGTGTATGGGGCGGTATGAGGGCTCATTTTTTGCGCCGTGATCTGAAGTTTTTAACGGTACCATTTTTGCATTGATAGGACTTATTGATCGCTTTTTATTCATTTTTTCATGATATAAAAAGTGACCAAAAATGCACTATTTTGGACTTTGGAATTTTTTTGCGCGCACGCCATTGACCGTGCGGTTTAATTAACGATATATTTTTATAATTCGGACATTTCCGCACGCGGCGATACCATTTATGTTTATTTTTATTTTTATTTACACTGTGTTTTTTCTTTTATGGGAAAAGGGGGGTGATTCAAACTTTTAATAGGGAAGGGGTTAAATGATGTTTATTCACTTTTTTTTTGCACTTTTTTTTTGCAGTGTTATAGGTCCCATAGGGACCTATCACACTGCACACACTGATCTTTTACATTGATCACTGGTTTCTCATAAGAAACCAGTGATCGATGATTCTGCCGCATGACTGCTCATGCCTGGATCTCAGGCACTGAGCTGTCATTCGGCGATCGGACAGCGAGGAGGCAGGTAGGGGCCCTCCCGCTGTCCTGTCAGCTGTTCGGGATGCCGCGATTTCACCGCGGCTATCCCGAACAGCCCACTGAGCTAGCCGGCATGCTTTCGGTTTCACTTTAGACGCGGCGTTCAACTTTGAACGCCGCGTCTAAAGGGTTAATAGCGCGCGGCACAGCGATCAATGCCGCGCGCTATTAGCCACGGGTCCCGGCCGTTGTTAGAGACCGGGCCCGAACCGCTATGACGTGGGGCCACGCCGTGGCCCCGCGTTATAGATCGGGAGTGGACACATGACGTTCCAGTACGTCATGTGTCCTTAAGGGGTTAAAGCATACCTGTCATAGTAAAAAAAAAAAAAAAAAAAGTGATATGTTACTCAGTACCTAATCCTGATCGTGTACATATATGTTTTATGTCTCTAAGATCTTTATATCCAGAGATAAAAGCATTTATCTGCTGCTCAGTTATATCTGTCAGTCTATCTCCCTCACAGTGATGACTCTTCTGCTCTGAGTCTCCGGAGCAGCCCGGGCAGTCAGCCAATCACTGCACTCTACTATGTAACCCTTTCCACCCTGGTTTCATGCTGTACATATTACGCAGCGGAAGATGCTAGGAGCATCTATACAATACATTTTTTATCTGTTTTATCTTTTCCTAGTAAAGTTGGATGGTAACCAACATAGCTTTCACTGGCTGGCATCGGAGTTCCCCCACAGTAGGTACAGGCATCAGAATTCCCCCACAGTAGGTTCAGGCACCGGAGTTCCCCACCGTAGGCACCTGAGTTCCCCCACAGCAGCTACAGGCATCGGAGTTCCCCCACCCCCCATATTATGCGCAGGCACCTGAGTTCCCTCACAGCAGCTACAGGCATCAGAGTTACCCCACAGTAGGTACAGGCATCGGAGTTCCCCCACAGCAGCTACAGGCATCAGAGTTTCCCCACAGTAGGTACAGGCATCGGAGTTCCCCCATAGTAGTTACAGGCACCCGAGTTTCGCCACAGTAGCTACAGGCTTCAGAGTTCCCCCACAGTAGGTACGGGCATCAGAGTTCCCCCACAGTAGCTACAGGCATCAGAGTTCCCCCACAATAGCTACAGGCATCAGAATTTCTCCACAGTAGGTACAGGCACCGGCGTTACCCTACAGTAGGTACAGGCACCAGAGTTCCCCAACAGTAGCTACAGGCATCAGAGTTCCCCCCACATTAGCAAAGTTTCCCCACATTATGTAGCAGTTCCCCCACATTAGGTAGCAGTTCCCCAACATTAGGTAGCAGTTCCCCAACATTAGCATAGTTTCCCCCACATTAGCATAGTTTACCCTCCATTAGGTAGCAGATTCCCCACATTAGCGCAGTTTCCCCTCAATAGGTTGTAGCTCCCCCACATTAGCATAGTTTTCCCCACATTAGCATAGTTTCCCCCACATTAGGTAGCAGTTTCCCCACCTTAGGTAGCAGTTCCCCCACATTAGCAGTTCACCCACATTAGGTAGCAGTTCCCCCACATTAGCATAGTTTCCCCCACATTAGCAGCTCCCCCACATCAGCATAGTTTCCCACACATTGGCAGTTCCCCCATATTAGGTAGCAGTTCCTCCCACATTAGCATAGTTTCCCCCACATTAGCAGTTCACCCACATTAGGTAGCAGTTCCTCCACATTGGCAGTTCCCCCACAGTAGGTAGCAGTCTCCCAACCCCCTTAACACACACAGACAAACATACACAGAGACACACACACTCACCTGTCCTGCACAGTGCTTCTTCTCTCCGGCGGCGGCCTGACGAGTGACGTCACTGACGTCCTCCTGCACAGGCCGGCCGCCAGTGCTGCTGAAGACCGGGACTTGGAGGAGGAGGTAATGGGGTGCCATCGGATGAGGGGGGTTCTACTGGACAGGATCGGGCACAGCTGAAGACTGGGGGGGGGGGGTTAGGGGGGCTCCCGGAGGCAGGTGGGGGGGGATGTTTGGCTCCTCTTCTTTGTTTACACAGTGGGATTACTCTGCAATGCCTGTGTATGCATGCTCCCTGAGCTCGTTCACAGGCAGTGTGTGCCGGTGTATAAGCTGTATGGCAAAAATCTGAATTTCCAGTCACTGGTAATCTGCCTAGAGGGCTGCACCTACCGGTCCCACAGCAGCTGTTCTTCTGTTGGTTCTGTAAACACAGCCTGCATAGGTCCTTATCCTTACATGCTATACAGGGCATAGTTAATTTACTCCCCCTATCAATACCACACTGCATCTTCTTCTTCTTCCTCCTGCTTTTGACTGATGGCGGTGTGGTAAAGTTTTTTGCCAGTCTGTAGTAAGCTGTGAGCGCATGCTCACAGGCAGTTAGGAACCCTCTGCCCATCTTCTCGGCCTGTGGAGTAATATTGACAAAAACTTCAATTTACTGGTCAGTACAATAATAACAGCAAAATACTTTTTTTACTACTTAAAAAAAAAATTAAAAAAATCAGATGCAATATGGACCAATGCTTTCTTTTAACCTCATATGTGGAACTTCAACAGAAGACAATAAAGAGACACATTTAATGTAGTTGTTTTTAGTTCAGGGTTTGTTAATTTTTCTGAAAAGTATGGCCTTCTCTATGAAGATCTATAAGCTTGAAGCCAAGTGCTTAAACTGCAGAAAAATATGGAACTCAGCAAATTTTTCTTCCATGGGAAAATCACCAGTAGTTGTTGGCAGAATAGTCAGGGCATATGAGGTTGTCCTGGCCCTATCGCTGAATCATTTTACTGCAAACTGACTAGAAGAAAAGTTATCACATGAGGGTAAACATGATAATGCTTCAAGTGCTGGCAACAGAACTGGAAATATCTGCAGAAAGAATTATATATATATATATATATATATATATATATATATATATATATATAAACACACAGTATACACAATATATACACTCATGGCCGTAAATGTTGGCACCCCTGAAATTTTTCAAGAAAATGAAGTATTTCTCACAGAAAAGGATTGCAGTAACACATGTTTTGCTATACACATGTTTATTCCCTTTGTGTGTATTGGAACTAAACCAAAAAAAGGAGGAAAAAAAGCAAATTGGACATAATGTCACACTAAACTCCAAAAATGGTCTGGACAAAATTATTGGCACCCTTTCAAAATTGTGGATAAATAATATTGTTTCAAGCATGTGATGCTCCTTTAACCCCTACAGGACCCATGACGTAACGGTACGTCCCGACACCCTGGATCTTAACCCCTTCAGGACCAAGCCCATTTTGGCCTTAAGGACCAGAGTGTTTTTTGCACATCTGACCACTGTCACTTTAAACATTAATAACTCTGGAATGCTTTCAGTTATCATTCTGATTCCGAGATTGTTTTTTCGTGACATATTCTACTTTAACATAATGGTAAATTTTTGTGGTAACTTGAATCCTTTCTTGGTGAAAAATCCGTAAATTTGATGAAAAATTTGAAAATGTTGCATTTTTCTAACTTTGAAGCTTTCTGCTTGTAAGGAAAATGGATATTACGAATACATTTTTTTTGATTCACATATACAATATGTCTACTTTATGTTTGCATCATAAAATTGACAAGTTTTTAATTTTGGAAGACATCAGAGGGCTTCAAAGTTCAGCAGCAATTTTTCAATTTTTCACAACATTTTCAAACTCGATATTTTTCACGGACCAGTTCAGGTTTGAAGTGAATTTGAAGGGTCTTCATTTTAGAAATACCCCATAAATGACCCCATTATAAAAACTACACCCCCCAAAGTATTCAAAATGACATTCAGTCAGTGTTTTAACCCTTTAGGTGTTTCACAGGAATAGCAGCAAAGTGAAGGAGAAAATTCAAAATCTTCATTTTTTACACTCACATGTTCTTGTAGACCCAATTTTTTTTATTTTCGCAAGTGGTAAAAGGAGAAAATTTTTACTTATATTTGTAGCCCAATTTCTCTCGAGTAAGTACATACCTCATATGTCTATGTAAATTGTTCGGCGGGCGCAGTAGAGGGCTCAGAAGGGAAGGAGCGAAAAGGGGATTTTGGAGAGTACGTTTTTCTGAGATGGTTTTTGTGGGGCATGTTGCATTTAGGAAGCCCCTATGGTGCCATAACAGCAAAAAAAAAAAAAAAAAAAAAAACACATGGCATACCATTTTGGAAACTAGACCCCTCGGGGAATGTAACATGGGATAAAGTGAGCCTTAATACCCCACAGGTGTTTCATGACTTTTGCAAATGTAAAAAAAAATAGTAATAATTTTGACCTAAAATGCCTGTTTTCCCCAAAATTTTACATTTCAAAAAGGGTAATAGCAAAAAATACACCTCAAAATTTGAAGCCCAATTTCTCCCGATTCAGAAAACACCCCATATGGGGGTGAAAAGTGCTCTGCTGGCGCACTACAGGTCTCAGAAGAGGAGTAGTCACATTTGGCTTTTTGGAAGCAAATTTTGCTCTGGGGGCATGCCGCATTTAACCCACATGGCATACCATTTTGGAAACTAGACCCCGCTCGGGGAACGTAACAAGGGGTTAAGTGAACCTTTATACCCCACAGGTGTTTCATGACTTTTGCATATGTAAAAAAAAAAATTTTTTTTTACCTATAATGCTTGTTTTCCCAAAAATTTATCATTTTTAAAAAGGGTAATAGCAGAAAATACCCCCCAAAATTTGTAACACAATTTCTCCCGAGTACGGCGATACCCCATATGTGACCCTAAACTGTTGCCTTGAAATACGACAGGGCTCCAAAGGGAGAGCGCCATGCGCATTTGAGGCCTAAATTAGGGACTTGCATAGGGGTGGACATAGGGGAATTCTACGCCAGTGATTCCCAAACAGGGTGCCTCCAGCTGTTGCAAAACTCCCAGCATGCCTGGACAGTCAACGGCTGTCCGACAATACTGGGAGTTGTTGTTTTGCAACAGCTGGAGGCTCCGTTTTGGAAACAGTGGCGTACCAGAAGTTTTTCATTTTCATTGGGGAGGGGAGGGGGGCTGTGTGGGGGTATGTGTATATGTAGTGTTTTTTATTTTATTTTATTTTTTGTTAGTGTAGTGTAGTGTTTTTAGGGTACAGTCACACGGGCGGGGGTTCACAGTAGTTTCCCACTGGCAGTTTGAGCTGCGGCCGAAAATTTGCCGTAGCTCAAACTTGCAGCCGGATACTTACTGTAAACCTCCGCCCATGTGAGTGTACCCTGTACGTTCACATTGGGGGGGGGGGGGGGGGTAACATCCAGCTGTTGCAAAACTACAACTCCCAGTATGCGCTGACAGACTGTATATGCTGAGAGTTTTAGTTTTGCAACAGCTGTAGGCACACTGGTTATGTATCACTGAGTTTGTGACCTAACTCAGTGTTTCACAACCAGTGTGCCTCCAGCTGTTGCAAAGCTACAACTCCCAGCATGTACGGTGCATGGTCTACGGTGACTGCTGAGAGTTGTAGTTTGCAACAGCTGGAGGCACACCGGTCGTGAAATACTGAGTTAGGTTAAAAAAACCTCTGAGTTTCACAACCATTGTGCCTTCAGCTGTTGCAAAACTACAACTCTCAGCAGTCACCGACAGCCAACGGGCATGCTGGGAGTTGTAGTTATGCAACCAGCAGATGCACCACTACAAATCCCAGCATGCACTTTAGCTGTTTGTGCAAGCTGGGAGTTGTAGTTATACAACAGCTGAAGGTACACTTTTCCATAGAAAAAATGTGCCTCCAGCTGTTGCAAAACCATAAGTCCCAGCATACCCATAAGGGAATGCTGGGAGTTGTGGTTGTCAGCCTCCTGCTGTTGCATAACTACAGCTCCCAGCATGCCCTTTTTGCATGCTGGGAGCTGTTGCTAAGCAACAGCAGGAGGCTGTCTCTCACCTCCTGCTGCTGCTCCGAGACCCAGGTCAGTCCCTCACCACCGCCGCCAACGCCACCGCTCCTGGGGCCCCGATCCCAAGATTGACGCCGGGGATCGGGGTCCCTAGCTCCCGGGGTCCACGTCCCGCACCCGCTCAAGTCCTCCGGAAGAGGGGCGGAGCGGGTTGCGGGAGTGACACCCGCAGCAGGCGCCCTGATTGGTGGGCCGGTAAACCGGCCGACGAATCACTGCGATCGTGAGGTGGCACCAGTGCAGGCTATGGCTGTTCGGGGCCGTAAGAGACGGCCCCGATTAGCCAGTAATTCCGGGTCACCGGGTCACTGGAGACCCGATTGACCCGGAATCACCGCAGATCCCTGGACAGAATTGTCCAGCGATCTGCGGCCATCGCCGACATGGGGGGGCATAATGACCCCCCTGGGCGATATGTCGGGATGCCTGCTGAACAATTTCAGCAGACATCTGGCTCCGGTCCCCAACCGGCTAGCGGTGGGGACCGTAATTCCCACGGGCGTATGGATACGCCCTCGGTCCTTAAGGACTCGGAATGCAGGGTGTATCCATACGCCCTATGTCCTGAAGAGGTTAAGGACCAAGGACGTACAGTTACGTCATGGGCAGTTCTGGTCCCCGCCGGGCGGAGATCGGACCAGGATGCCTGCTGAAATCATTCAGCAGGCATCCCGTACAAATGCCCAGGGGGGTCATCAGACCCCCCCCATGTCGGCGATCGCGGAAAATCGCAAGTGAATTCACACTTGCGATTTGCGCGATTCCGGGTCATTATGGGTCTATAGTGACCCGGTGACCCGGAATGTAAGGGGAATCGCGGGTGTCTAAGACACCCAGGATCTCCCTGAAGCGATAGGAGTGAGGTGGCACGGGTGCCACCCCTCCTATCCCTGCTATTGGTGACCATCTAGAGGCGACCACCAATAGCAGATCGGGGGCGGGGGGTTAACTTTCGTTTTCCCCGTCCTGCCCTCCCACAACAGGCGGGGCAGGACGGGGAAACAACGGGGACCGGCGCTGAAGATCCACTTACCGATCCGGGAGGGTGACGGAGGCTGCGGGCGACGGAGATCGGTGGGCGCCGATGACGGGCGGCTGGATCCGACGGAAGCTGGTGAGTTGCCTAGCAACATCTGGAGGGCACAGTTTGAGACCATTATACAGTGGTCTCTAACTATAGCCCTCCAGATGTTGCAAAACTACAACTCCCAGCATGCCCAGACAACTGTTTGGGCATGCTGGAATATGTAGTTTTGCAACAGCTGGAGGGCTACAGTTCGAGACCACTATATAGTGGTCCCTAAACTGTAGCACACCAGATCTAGCCCTCCAGATCTAGCATGCCCAAACAACTGTTTGCTGTCAGGGCATGCTGGGAATTGTAGTTTTGCAACAGCTGGAGGACCACAGTTTGGAGATCACTTTGCAGTGTTCTCTAAAATTGTAGCCCTCCAGATATTGCAAAACTGAAAAAAAACAGCATGTCCAAACAGCAATCAGCTGTCTCGGCATGCTGGGAGTTGTAGTTGCGTACCTCCAGCTATTGCATAACTACATCTCCCAGCATGCCCTTCGGCGATCAGTACATGCTGGGAGTTGTAGTTTTGCAACAGCTGGAGGCACACTGGTTAGAAAATACTGAGTTAGGTAACAGAACCTAACTGAAGGTTTTCCAACCAGTGTGTCTCCAGCTGTTGCAAAAGTACAACTCCCAGCATGCACGGTCTGTCAGTACATGCTGAGAGTTGTAGTTTTGAAACAGCTGGAGGTTTGTACCCCCCTGTGAACGTACAGGGTACATTCACACAGGCAGGTTTACAGTAAGTTTCCTGCTTCAAGTTTGGGCTGCGGCAAATTTTTCAAGCGAGAAACTCACCGTAACACGTCAGTGTGAATGTCAGTGTGAATGTACCCTAAAAACACTACACTAACACATAATTAAGAGTAAAACACAACATATACACCCCTTACACTGTCCCCCCCCCCCCAATAAAAATGAAAACCGTATTGTATGGCAGTGTTTCCAAAACGGAGCCTCCAGCTGTTGCAAAACAACTCCCAGCATTTCCGGACAGCCACTGACTGTCCAGGCATGCTGGGAATTTAGCAACAGCTGGAGGCACCTTGTTTGGGAATCACTGGCGTAGAATACCCCTATGTCCACCCCTATGCAATCCCTAATTTAGTCCTCAAATGAGCATAGAGCTCTCTCACTTCGGAGCCCTGTCGTATTTCAAGGAAACAGTTTAGGGCCACACATACTCGGGAGAAATTGCACTACAAATGTTGGGGGGCTTTTTATCCTTTTACCCCTTATGAAAAAGAAAAGTTGGGGGCTACGTACTCGGGAGAAATTGCACTACAAATGTTGGGGGGCTTTTTATCCTTTTACCCCTTATGAAAAAGAAAAGTTGGGGGCTACACCAGCTTGTTAGTGTAAAATGTTTTATTTTTCTACACTAACATGCTGGTGCTGCCCCATACTTTTTATTTTCACAAGAGTTAAAAGGAAAAAAAGACCCCAAAAATTTGTAATGTAATTTCTCCTGAGTACAGAAATACCCCATATGTGGGTGTAAAATGCTCTGCGGGCACACAACAAGGCTCAGGACACCATGTACATTTGAGGCCTAAATTGGTGATTTGCACAGGGGTGGTTGATTTTACAGTGGTTCTGACCTAAACGCAAAAAAATAAATACTCACATGTGATCCCATTTTGGAAACTACACCCCTCGCGTAATGTAATAAGGGGTACAGTGAGCATTTACGCCCCACAGGTGTCTGACAGATTTTTGGAACAGTGGTCCGTGAGAATGAAAAATTTTATTTTTCATTTGCACAGCCCACTGTTCCAAAGATCTTTCAAACGCCAGTGGGGTGTAAATACTCACTGCACCCCTTATTAAATTCTGTGAGGGGTGTAGTATCCAAAATAGGGTCACATGTGGGGGGGGGGGTCCACTGTTCTGGCACCACGGGGGGCTTTGTAAACACACATGGCCCCTGACTTCCATTCCAAAAATGTTTTTCCCAAAAGCTCAATGGCGCTCCTTCTCTTCTGAGCATTGTAGTGCGCCAGCAGAGCACTTGACGTCCACACATGGGGTATTTCCATACTCAGAAGAGATGGGGTTACAAATTTTGTGGGGTCTTGTCTGCTATTAACCCTTGCAAAAATGTGAAATTTGGGGGGAAACACACATTTTAGTGAAAAAATATATATATTTTTTACATATGCAAAAGTCTTGAAACCCCTGTGGAGTATTAAAGGGGTAGTCCAGTGGTGAAAAACTTATCCCCTATCCTAAGGATAGGGGATAAGTTTGAGATCGCGGGGGGTCCAACGCTTCGGCTCTGCCATTGAGTTGTATTGAGGGGGCGTGTCGGCCGCCGCTTCGCGTGCAGGTCGACACGCCCCCTTCCCGCGGGCTGTCGGGGCTCCGTACAGGAGATCGCGGGGGGCCCCAGGGGTCGGACCCCCGCGATCTGCAACTTATCCCCTATTCTTAAGATAGGGGATAAGTTGTAAACCACTGAGTCACCACTGGACTACTCCTGTAAGGCTCACTTTATTCCTTGTTACGTTCCTCAAGGGGTCTAGTTTCCAAAATGGTATGCCATGTGTTTTTTTTTTGCTGTTCTGGCACCATAGGGGCTTCCTAATGCGACATGCCCCCTGAGCAAAATTTGCTCTCAAAAAGCCAAATATGACTCCTTCTCTTCTGAGCATTGTAGTTCGCCCGTAGTGCACTTCAGGTCAACTTATGGGGTACCTCCATACTCAGAAGAGATGGGGTTACAAATTTTGGGGGTATTTTCTGCTATTAACCCTTGCAAAAATTTGAAATTTTTTTACATATGCAAATGTCGTGAAACACCTGTGGGGTATTAAGGCTCACTTAATTCCTTGTTACGTTCCTCAAGGGGTCTTGTTTCCAAAATGGTATGGCATGTGTTTTTGTTTTTTTTTTGCTGTTCTGGCACCATAGGGGCTTCTTAAATGCAACATGCCCCCCAAAAACCATTTCAGAAAAACGTACTCTCCAAAATCCCCTTGTCGCTCCTTCCCTTCTGAGCCCTCTACTGCCCCCGCCGAACTATTTACATAGACATATGAGGTATGTCCTTACTCGAGAGAAATTGGGATACAAATATAAGTATACATTTTCTCCTTTTACCCCTTGTAAAAATAAAAAAATTGGGTCTACAAGAACATGCGAGTGTAAAAAATGAAGATTGTGAATTTTCTCCTTCACTTTGCTGCTATTCCTGTGAAACACCTAAAGGGTTAAAACGCTGACTGAATGTCATATTGAATACTTTGGGGGGGGGGGCAGTTTTTATAATGGGGTCATTTGTGGGGAATTTCTAAGATGAAGACCCTTCAAATCCACTTCAAACCTGAACTGGTCCCTGAAAAATAGTGAGTTTGAAAATTTTATGAAAAATTGGAAAACTGCTGCTGAACTTTGAAGCCCTCTGGTGTCTTCCAAAAGTAAAAACACATAAATTTTATGATGCAAACATAAAGTAGACATATTGTGTATGTGAATCAAAAAATGTTGTATTTGGAATATCCATTTTCCTTACAAGCAGAGAGCTTCAAAGTTAGAAAAATGCTAAATTTTTCAATTTTTCATCAAATTTTGGGATTTTTCACCAAGAAAGGATGCAAGTTACCACAAAATGTTACCACTATGTTAAAGTAGAATATGTCACAAAAAAACTATCTCGGAATCAGAATGATAACTAAAAGCATTCCAGAGTTATTAATGTTTAAAGTGACAAGTGGTCAGATATTCAAAAAACACTCTGGTCCTAAGGTGTAAAATGGCCTGGTCCTTAAGGGGTTAGGGACGCAGCCCTTTTTCACCTTAAGGACTGAGCCCTTTTTTGCAATTTCGTGACATATTCTACTTTATTTTGGTGGTAAATTTTCGGCGTTACTTGCATCCTTTTTGGGTGAAAAATCCCCAAATTTCATGAAAATTTTGGAAATTTTGCATTTTTCTATCTTTGAAGCTCTCTACTTGTAAGGAAAATGGATATTCACAATAAATGTTATTTTTATTCACAAATACAATATGTCCACTTTATGTTGGCATCATAAAATGGACATATTTTTACTTTTTGAAAAAATTAGAGGGCTTCAAAGTAGAGCAGCAATTTTCAAAAAATTCATGAAAATTGCTAAATATGAAGGGACAGATGTTACAGAACTACAACTCCCAGCATGCCTGTGCAGTCCAGGCATGCTGAGAGTTGTAGTTTGGCAACATCTGGAGGGCTACCATTTTGGGCACCACTGTAACAGTGGTCCCCAAACTGTGACCCTCCAGATGTTGCAAAACTACAACTCCCAGCATGCCCAGACAGCCATTGGCTGTCTGGGCATGCTGGGAGTTGTAGTCCGGCCTTCCTAGTGGTTGCCACAGTAAAGATCACATTACTTTCACTTTCATTTCTCCCCCCCACTGTCGATTCCCTACCTGAGCCGTGATCTCCGCTGGATGTCTGCGATGATCGCCGGGCCCCACGCATCTGGTCCTCAGGTAAAGGCCTCCATCTTCTCCCCCCCCGTTCTGACCGACATCCAGGGGTGGGCATAATGGGGGGTTTCCATGGCAACCCCCTGTCCTGCGCTGCCATTGGTCAGAACTCAGTTCTGACTAATGGCAGGGGATAGGAGATCGCACCACTGCGACCTCACTCCTATCCCTTAGGCTGATCGGGGGTGTCACTGACAACTCCGATCATCCCTATTTTCCGGGTGATCGGGACACCAGAGACCCGATCAGCCCGGAATTGGAGAAAATCGCATGTCTAAATTGACATGCGATTTTCTCCAATCGCCAACATGGTCTCAGGACCCCCCTGGGCGATGTGCCGGGGTGCCTGCTGAATGATTTCAGCAGGCATCCCAATCCGGTCCCCAACCGGCTAGCGGTATCCATACGCCCTCAGTCCTTAAGGACTCGGGATGCAGGGCGTATGGATACGCCCTGCGTCCTGAACAGATTAAACTCACCTGTGGCAAGTAACAGGTATGGACAATATAAAAATCACACCTAAAAAGGAGAGAAGTTCACTTAGTCTTTGCATTGTGTTTCTGTGTGTGCCACACTAAGCATGGACAACAGAAAGAGGAGAAGAGAACTGTCTGAGGACTTGAGAACCAAAATTGTGGAAAAATATGAACAATCTCAAGATTACAAGTCCATCTCCAGATCTAGATTTGCCTTTGTCCACAGTGCGCAACATTATCAAGAAGTTTGCAACCCCATGGCACTGCAGCTAATCTCCCTGGGAGTGGATGGAAGAGTAAAATTGATGAAAGGTGTCAATGCAGGATAGTCCGAATGGTGGATAAGCAGCCCCAAACAAGTTCCAAAAGATATTCAAGCTGTCCTGCAGGCTCAGGGAGCATCAGTGTCAGTGCGAACAAAATGTTGACATTTAAATAAAATGAAACGCTATGGCAGGAGACACAGGATGACCCCACTGCTGACACAGAGACATAAAAAAGTAAGACTACATGTTGCCAAAATGAACTTGGGTAAGCCAAAATCCTTCTGGGAAAATGTTTTGTGGTCAGATGAGACCAAGATTGAGCTTTTTGGTAAAGCACATCATTCTACTTTTTACCAAAAATTGAATGAGGCCTACAAAGAAAAGTACCTACAATGAAATATAGTGGAGGTTCAATTATGTTTTGGGGCTGTTTTTCTGCCTCTGGCACTGGGTGCCTTGAATGTGTGCAAGGCATCATGAAATGTGAGGATTACCAAGGGATTATGGGTCGCACTGTACAGTCCAGTGTCAGAAAGCTGGGTTTGCGTCCGAGATCTTGGGTCTTCCAGCAGAACAATGGACCCCAAACATACCTCAAAAAGCTCCCAAAATGGATGGCAACAAAGCGCTGGAGAGTTCTGAAGTGGCCAGCAATGGGTCCAGATCTAAATCCCATTGAACACCTGTGGAGAGATGTTGAAATTGCAGTTGGGAAAAGGCGCCTTCCAATAAGAGAGACCTGGAGCAGTTTGCAAAGGAAGAGTGGTCCAACATTCCGGCTGAGAGGTGTAAGAAACGTATTGATGGTTATAGGAAGCAACTCATTTCAGTTATTTTTTTTCCAAAGGGTGTGCAACCAAATATTAAGTTAAGGGTGCCAATAATTTTGTCCAGACCATTTTTGGAGTTTGGTGTGACATTTTGTCCAATTTGCTTTTTTTCCTCCCTTTTTTGATTTAGTTCCTTTACACACAAAGGAAATAAACATCTGTACAGCAAAACATGTGTTACTGCAATCCTTTTCTGATAGAAATACTTTGTTTTCTTGAAAAATTTAAGGGCTTCCAACATTTACATTTACACAGGCTGTAAATCAGGACAGTTCAGCTTCAAGTTCTCTTCACTGCTCATAGAGGCTTTCCTGCTACCAGCACTGGATCTTGTTCATCCTGCTAAGCTGACCACTGACAGCCGCTTGCTCCTCTCCCCAATCTGTGTCTATGTGACCATCTTGCTTACATGCTATATGCACACATTTCTTCCTGCATGTTCTACTGATTGGTCGTGGTCTGACCGATCAAAACTTTTGATGGGAATTAAGACACAATGGGGGATATTTATCAAAGCTGTCTATGTCCCGCATCAATATAGACCAAACTACAGAGGGTTAGGACGGTCTATTGTGTGCCTAATTTATCAAAAGGCGCACGGCTCTTGATAAATTCTGCGCACAGACTTTGTGATCTGTGCTTTAGACTGTATTTAAACCTGCTCCAACATGGTCTGACATTTCAGTGTATTTTCAGCCGATGCGACTTGTCGCTGAAAAGTCGCTTTTGATCAATTCACCACCAATGCATTTTCCAATGCATTTTCCAATGCATTTGCCTCTAAAATAGACTAGAATGCATCATGTTCTAAAAATCCTCTAGAGCAAAAGTCACACACATTTAGACTGCGACTTTCTGTGCAATAAATTAAGACAGGAAAAACCAGTCTAAATCCTTGATAAATATCCCCCAATGCATTCTATGCCTGCTGGGCTGAGGAAACCGCAAAACATCACCAAGCTCAGCCTCCTTTTTCTAAGGCTAAGTTTCCACTTGTATCAACCAAACTGTGTATACGTAGGACCACACAGAAGGTCCAAAATTATAATCTTAATTCCCAAATTATATAAACAAAATAGAAGATAGGGAAGTGCATATTAAAACGTAACTTTTACTGTAAATTGCATAAAATTGCACCACTAAAGTGAATAAATTGCATAAAATTGCACCACTAAAGTGAACCCTGTGATATCATGGCACTAGTTAGTGCCTCTTGTACAGATATCCTTTGTGTACTACAATTATATGTAGACAACCCAATGTGTTTCCACTGCTTACAGCGGTTTTATCAGGGGTTAGTTAATAACAGTACCTCAGTACAAGACAAAGTATAATATGTAAATAATATAGAAACGGGTCCCCAGTATACAGGATGTGTGCATTACATTTGTGCACCAAAGACCTGATACTTAAGTTGCATAACTACACACGGACTTCCAGGAATTCATAGGCACCTGCAAAAGAAAGAGAAAATACCAACATAATCAGGATGCCGTGAATGTAGAAATGTATTCCAAGTCAGGCAGCTAGAAAGGACCTCCTACCTAGCCTTCTCCTGTGGTACCTAAAGAGAAAGGCACAGATATAGCTCATATTAGGACTATTGTCCAATATCCAAGTTGCCTGTGAAATGAAAGCATGGCCCAAGGCCAAACACTCACGTTTCTGAAGTCCGGGTACGATATGAAAGCGGGGAGCAGAGCGCACCTGCAATGGCAGGGAGCCAGACTTAAGGCTACTGGCGCTCTGCCCGCTATATGCCGGCACTCCAGTTATATCTGGAACGCCAGCGATCATGTGACCGCATATCGGTCAGCTGGTATGCTGAACCGGAAATACGTCATCGGGTTTCCGGGGGAGACCGGAAGCGTCCCGTGGAACGCACAACACAGGTCCACGCATGCGCAGGGGATCCCGTGTGCGTTCCAATAAGCCGCAGCCTCATGACAGGGAATGGGTGCCGGGGAAAGTCCCCGCCCTTCAAGATCTGATTGGAGCAGCTCACATACCGTTCAATAACAGAGCGGCATATTCATCATACATGTGATTTCGGCTGGTAAGGAAATGACTAAGTCGCTGGTAAAAAAAACAATAGTAAATCCTATGGAACAACCTCACCCAGGTAGTAGGACTAAAAAGACAAGTAGAATATTTCAAAAAGGTTATGAAATGATAATTATCATAATTGCAGATAGTGAGTATGTTCCAACATGTTCATTCAAAAGTATGTACATTGCAAGAACGACATTCACAATGTAACACTGTTTCCAGGGCACAGCGCAAGGATAATAGAGGGCTAAACCCCTTACAAGAATTGTGAAGAATAAAAGTAAAGATGATAGCATCTTCACAATAACCTAAAGATGAATTATAACAATAAGTGATCATGAACAAATCATGAAAGATAAGGAACTAACATCATCCTGGCCCCCGTGATTAAGGGGGATCCCTATTTGAGGGCGTGAGGGTAATGAGCATGGGCCTAGTGAAATTAAGCTAGTGCCCTAAAACACCCTATCATGAGCCCTACTGCCTAGGCAGGGTGGCCGCCCTAAAAAGGGCAGTCCCGCTCTGGAACCTCCTGATGACCCCTATTCTACACTTTCTAGAGCACCCAGCTTACTTAGGACACCTACTAAGGGTCCACTAGCTACCTATAATGGTGCTCAGTTGACGGGGGCCAAGATGATCATCTCATAAAAAACAGGAGTAGTTAATTTGTTCACTAAGCCCTCTGGGTGCAGTGGAATTAAGCTTGTGAATCCACCTACACTCTCTCTGTAGGAGTAGACGATCTATGTCATCCCCTAGTGGCAGTGGTCTGGCCATTCCACTGCCACAAAGGTCAAGCCTGTTGTACAGCCCCCATGTATTTCATTTATGTGGGTTGCCAAAGATGTATCCCTTTTATGGCGAATATCCCACAGATGTTTGAGGATTCTCTTCTTAAAGGCCCTGATGGTTTTACCCACATACTTCTTATCACAGGAGCATATGGCCACATAAATCACACCACACGAGTCACAATGAATGAAATCTCGAATGGCGTGACTTATGTTATTTGTCGTGTCCTCAAAGATTTTTGTCCTTCTAACCAACTTGCAGGCCTTACATCTGCCACATTGGAAACAGCCCTTGGGTCTCGATGACACACCCAACCACTGATTCCTGTTGCTAGTAGCTGGTGGAAGATGGCTCTGTATCAACATATCCCCAAGGCTCTTCCCTCTCCTGTAGGTGATTGAGGGCCTGTAACCTATCACTTCAGAAATGTCGCTGTCCATTTGAAGTACATGCCAATATTTGGCCAGTATGTCTCTAATCGAGCCAGATGCTTCACCAAAAGTGCCTATCATTGTTAGAGGAGCGTTGGTCTCTTCTTTTGGTCGTGGGACCAATAGTTCCTCCCTCCGTTTACTTGTAGCATATCGATAGGCATTGCGTAAAATATAATCTGGGTAGCCTCTATTCCTGAAGCGGGTACGTAAGTCTCGGGATTGTGTAATGTAATCAGACCTATGGGAGCAGTTCCTCCTTAAGGCAGAGATACTGGCCCCGTGGAATCCCCCTTTTTAGGGGGCCCGGGTCCAAGCTTTCCCACCTCAGGAGACTATTGGTTGCTGTATCCTTGCGATGTACCCTGGTCCGCAATGTTCCACTGTGTTCCTTCTCTATCTTAAGATCGAGAAAAGCCAGTTGTGATTGGCTTATCTCGAATGTAAAGTAAAGCCCTATCTGGTTAAAGTCATCTTCAGAGCCCTGCCACAATATTAGGATGTCGTCAATGAACCTTGCCCATAATAGGGCAAGGTCACCGAATCTCTCTCTTTCATCCACAAAGACAAGGCTGGCCTCCCACCAGCCTAGGAGCAAATTGGCATATGTGGGGGCACAAGGGCTCCCCATAGCCATGCGCCTAAGCTGGTGGTATATTTGGCCATTGAAGATGAAATAATTTTTAGTCAAAACAAATTCCAGTAGGCGTATTACAAGTTCATTATGTAATTGCAGATGGTTACCTCTCGTAGACAAAAAATATGAGACTGCTCTAATTCCCACCTCATGAGGGATGGAAGACTAGAGTGCCTCTACGTCAATACTTGTCAGAAGAGTTTCTTTATCAAGCGTGAGGCCCTCTAGTTTACCCAGCAAGTCCATTGAATCTCTTGTGTAGGACAGTAAGGAAAATACAAAATCCCTTAGGACCTTATCGAGGTAAATGCCAATGTTTTGACCAATGCTACCAATCCCTGAGACTATGGGGCATCCCTTCAGGGGGTTCACCCCTTTATGTATCTTAGGGAGAGCATAGAAAGTAGCAATAACTGGTTTATTTGGTAACAAAAATTGACATTCCCTGTCGCTGAGTAGTTTCTTAATTTTGGCCTCAGAGATGATTTCTCTCAATTCAAGCATGTACTCCCGGGTGGGATCTCTCACTGGGATCTCATAAGTGGACCTGTCATCCAGCAATTTTCTACACATCTCAATGTACCCCATCTGGTCCATCACGACAATATTGCCTCCTTGGTCGGAGCTTTTTATGATTAGATCTTTATTATCTTGTAATTGTTTCATAGCCACTCTTTCTTGTTTTGTTAAATTGTGGTGATGTGACGGCAGGGAAACACTAAGTGTCCTTAATTCCTGCTGGAACAGTTGTAAAAAGATGTCAATGCAGGAGGTTTCTCCAATGGGGGGGGGGGGGGAAATATTACTCTTGGGTCTGCAGTTGGTGAAGGGCCCTTCACCTAACGGTCTTGTCCCTTCCTCTAACAAATCTGCTAGGGTCCTGGTGGTGAAAAGATCACCCACATGGATACCCAACTCCTGACACTCACGTCTTTCTTTAAGTTTGTGAAATTTGTGCCACTTAATTTTTCTAATGAAGAAGTGCAGGTCCATAGTCCATGTAAAAGGGTCATATGTGACTGTTGGTACAAATGATAGCCCTCTACTAAGGAGCCGCACCTGTTCATCAGAGAGTACATGCTTTGAGAGGTTTACCACCTGCAAGGTGTCACTAGATGACACATTTGTCACTGTTTGTTCTTGGGACATAAGGGTAGGGTTCCCTGATGTGGTCCCTGCTGTTCACCCCTAAAAAAAAGTTGTGCATTGGAGGACGAGGCAGATCCTGAGCCATCTGAGCATGGTTGGGTCTTAGGTTTAGATTGTCCCCTCCCTGTGCCTTTACGACCACGAGAGCCCCCTCTATTGGCTTGTTGCCCTCTACCTCTATTATTCCCCCTCCTACCCCTACCACCCACTCGTTCTTAGTTAGTTCATTATCTTTCATGATTTGTTCATGATCACTTATTGTTATAATTCATCTTTAGGTTATTGTGAAGATGCTATAATCTTTACTTTTATTCTTCACAATTCTTGTAAGGGGTTTAGCCCTCTATTATCCTTGCGCTGTGCCCTGGAAACAGTGTTACATTGTGAGTGTCTTTCTTGCAATGTACATACTTTTGAATGAACATGTTGGAACATACTCACTATCTGCAATTATGATAATTATCATTTCATAACCTTTTTGAAATATTCTACTTGTCTTTTTAGTCCTACTACCTGAGTGAGGTTGTTCCATAGGATTTACTATTGTTTTTTACCAGCGATTTACCAGTCATTTACTTACCAGCCGAAATCACATGTATGATGAATATGCCGCTCTGTTATTGAACGGTATGTGAGCTGCTCCAATCAGATCTTGAAGGGCAGGGACTTTCCCCGACACCCATTCCCTGTCATGAGGCTGCGGCTTATTGGAACACACACTGTGTTGTGCGTTCCACGGGACGCTTCCGGTCTCCCCCGGAAACCCGATGACGTATTTCCGGTTCAGCATACCAGCTGACCAATATGCGGTCACATGATCGCTGGCGTTCCGGATATAACCGGAGTGCCGACGTATAGTGGGCAGAGCGCCAGTAGCCTTAAATCTGGCTCCCTGCCATTGCAGGTGCGCTCTGCTCCCCGCTTTCATATCGTACCTGGACTTCAGAAACGTGAGTGTTTGGTCTTGGGCCATGCTTTCATTTCACAGGCAACTTGGATATTGGACAATAGTCCTAATATGAGCTATATCTGTGCCTCTCTCTTTAGGTACCACAGGAGAAGGCTAGGTAGGAGGTCCTTTCTAGCTGCCTGACTTGGAATACATTTCTACATTCACAGCATCCTGATTATGTTGGTATTTTCTCTTTCTTTTGCAGGTGCCTATGAATACCTGGAAGTCCGTGTGTAGTTATGCAACTTAAGTGTCAGGTCTTTGGTGCACAAATGTAATACACATATCCTGTATACTGGGGACCCGTTTCTATATTATTTACATATTATACTTTGTCTTGTACTGAGGTACTGTTATTAACTAACCCCTGATGAAACCGCTGTAAGCGGTGGAAACGCCTTGGGTTCTCTACATATAATTGTAGTATACAAAGGATATCTGTACAAGAGGCACTAACTAGTGCCATGATATCACAGGGTTCACTTTAGTGGTGTAATTTTATGCAATTTACAGTAAAAGTTATGTTTCAATATGCACTTCCCTATCTTCTATTTTGTTTAAGTTTCCACTTGTTTTTTTTTCTGGCAGTTTTTGGAGATCTGCCACTGCAGTTTTTGAGCCAAAGTCAGAAGTAGATCCGTAAGGGAGGAGAAGTCTAAGTCCTTCCTTTATATGTCCTATTCCTTTTGAATACACTTCTGGCTTTGGCTCAAAAACTGCAGTGGCAGTATTCCAAAAACTGCCAGAAAAAAAAACAAGTGGAAACTTAGCCTAAAAATGGGCTGAGTGAAGAAAAAAAGTAAAAGTAGCAATGTCTTTGCACAAAATAGGAACAAATTGGCAAAAAAATATGGTGGGTTACCAATTATTGCATCTCTGGATTATGGTGACTGAGTTATAGAACAAACCTAGAAGAAATGACACCAGAAACCCCTTTTTTTTAGATGCTCATCTTTATTAAAGACTTTTTAAGCACTCTATTATATTTTTATTAGGGTGCTTTTACAGGGGCATTAGTCGCATTTCCCTAAAGCAGTGGCCAGTCCAGCTACAAATAGCTATAAATCAAGCGCTAGCCATAGCCGCTGATGCCCTTCTAAAAGTGTCCTTAGTTACAGGCTGAGGTCTATCACTTAAAGGGGTACTCCGGTGGAAAACTTATTTTTTTTTAATCATCTGGTGCCAGAAAATTTTACAAATTTGTATATGACTTCTATTAAAAAAGCTTACTCTTTCCAGTACTTATTAGCGGCTTTATACTACAGAGGAAATTCTTTTCTTTTTGGATTTCTTTTCTGTCTGTCCACAGTGCTCTCTGCTTACACCTCTGTCCATATCAGGAACTCTCCAGAGTAGGAGAAAATCCCATACCAAACATATGCTGCTCTGAACATTTCCTAAAATGGACAGAGGTTTCAGCAGAAAGCACAGTGGACAGAAAGAAAATAATTTCCTCTGTAGTATACAACAGCTGATAAGTACTGGAAGGATTAAGATATTTTAAAGGGGTTCTCCGGTGCTTACACAGCTTACATAGCTATCACGCCCCCTCCCGTAGGCTTGCATTGAGGGGCGGAGTGTGACGTCACACGTCGCCGGCCCTGTAGTCGCCCGTAATCAGACTGATTACAATCAGGGTGCCACGTGCATGATCACGGGGGTCCCCAGCGGCGGGACTCCCGCAATCAGGCATCTTATCCCCTATCCTTTGGGGACAAGATTTTACAAATCTGTTTAACTTTTTGGCACCAGTTGATTTAAAAACAAGTTTTCCACCAAAGTACCCCTTTAAGCCCCAGAGATCTTAATCTCAGGGGAAAAAATTATTCCTTCCTGACCCCACAAGTCGTGATCAGATATCCCCCTGGGTCATTCTTATCATCTGTTTCATGCTGCTTAGCATGACTCTTATAAACTTTAAAAATGATGCTTATACATCTCTATGTAATACATTGACTCTAATTGTCTAACCTCAGTAAAGCCTCCGTTAACCATAACCTGGTTGTGGACTCTTCTTGTCCTGCCTAACCTCGGGATAACGGGGATATCGTTTGGCTGGTTACCGATCCCCAAAAACCACTCACAAACATTAGGGGTTAATAACATCTTGCCCGATCCACCTACACCCTTCACGCCCCATGGTCACCACACAACTTTGGGTCACCACACTAACATTGTATGGCATCATGGAATACAAGAACATATGACATCACAAGCTTTTTATGACATCACAATAATTTACTTGCATAAAAGGAGAACACAGCTGAAGCTGCTCAGTTGCAACTGAAGAGGCTGAAGATTTAGCTGATGAAAGAAGCAGCTAAAATATAGTTGAAGAAAGCGGGATGCCTTTTACAATATTCTACGCATATTTGATGTGCAGGATTTGAAAGCTGCAGTTTTATAGCTGTGCTCAGTTATTATGTTTAGTTTGAAATCTGCTGCGTAAAATATATAGCTTCAAATCCTGCACATCAAAGATGCGCAGGATACTGTACGTGTGAATAGACCCTTAAAGGGGTACTCCGGCGCTAAGATATCTTATCCCCTATCCAAAGGATAGGGGATAAGATGCCAGATCGCGGGGGTCCTGCCGCTGGGGACCCCATCATCTTGCACGCAGCACCCCGTTACAATCAGTCCCTAGAGCATGTTCTCTCCGAGTCGGATTACTGGCGATCACAGGGCCGGAGCATTGTGACGTCACGGCCCCGCGTGACGTCACACTACGCCCCCTCAATGCAAACCTAGGGTCGGGGGCCTGACAGCTTTAACGTTATAATTCTAGTCACAATAAGCAATCCCCTGTGAGCTACATGAGCTACATGTGAGATTATAAAACCCTGGAGTCTGTGGTGTTGCAGAGTCCTTTTCTAGTAGAGAGGTACTCTTTCCGTGAAGGGGTGCTTTTATGAAAGAGGTATACATAAAAGGTACAGAAGAGGGTAACTCTGATTCATAATACTTCAAAATGCATTAAAGGGCATCTCAAGTAATCCTGTAATCCAAATAGGTACAAAATCTTCCTTTAGATCTGGAGGTACCTGTTGAATTAGGATGCCATCTTGTGGTCAAAGATAAGCATTGTTAGTAAATATATTTTTTCATTGACCATACATTTCCTGCTTTGCACTGTAAGCAGGAGTCAGGGTCCATCTACTGGCTAGTATTCATAGTCGCCAACTTTCCAGAAACACTTTTGCCAGTCATCTTGTTGCAAGGTATATTTGTAATTCGTACTCAAGTAGAAAACAGACATGGTGCACATCTACAATCTTGCACAATGATCCAATTGCTTCTCAGCATAATTTCAAAAACTAACAGGTTGTTAGTATATACGTTTTGATCAAAAAGTACAAAGCCCACTCGCCACGTCAAGGCCACCTATTTAGAGTGGGTCCCTAACGTCCCTAGCATAAAATGGCGTAGCACTGGGCGGCGACCACCACCACCGCGACACCAGTGCCCACAGGGGGAACGAACCACTGGCAGAGCGGCCCCAACGCCACTCAAACCAGTCTATGGGTCGCACCTCCCCGCAGACACGGCGCCACGGCAGCAACAGACGCCGCACAGCACCACACCAGTGTGAACAGGATGTTATAGCCCACTTACCATGCTCTCCCAGTCAAACTGGGAGGCTGCAAGGAAAGAAAAGGCCCATGTGTAGCTAACTACTACTTATATAGGGTTGGGCTGAGGGGGTGGGGAAGAGTGCAGACAACATATTCAAACAAAAAAAAAAGGGGATAGAAAACACAATGTGTACTCAAGTAGAAAACAGACATGGTGCACATCTACAATCTTGCACAATGATCCAATTGCTTCTCAGCATAATTTCAAAAACTGACAGGTTGTTAGTATATATCTTTTCATCAAAAAGTACAAAGCCCACTCGCCACGTCAAGGCCACCTATTTAGAGTGGGTCACTAACGTCCCTAGCATTTTTTTTTTTGAACATGTTGTCTGCACTCTTCCCCACCCCCTCAGCCCAACCCTATATAAGTAGTAGTTAGCTACACATGGGCCTTTTCTTTCCTGGCAGCCTCCCAGTTTGACTGGGACAGCATGGTAGATGTGCTATAACATCCTGTTCACACTGGTGTGGTGCTGTGCGGCGTCCATTGCTGCCGTGGCGCCGTGTCTGCGGGGAGGTGCGACCCATGGACTGGTTTGAGTGGCGTTGGGGCCGCTCTGCCAGTGGGTCGTTCCCCCTGTGGGCACTGGTGTCGCGGCGGTGGTGGTCGCCGCCCAGTGCTATGCCATTTTATGCTAGGGACCCACTCTAAATAGGTGGCCTTGACGTGGCGAGTGGGCTTTGTACTTTTTGATCAAAACGTATATACTAACAACCTGTTAGTTTTTGAAACTATGCTGAGAAGCAATTGGATCATTGTGCAAGATTGTAGATGTGCACCATGTCTGTTTTCTACCTGAGTACACATTATATTTGTAATTCCTTGACTCTGCCCTTGCTACACAACTTAACCGCCCTTCACAAACGTATGCTTTCCTGTGTACCAGGATCATTTCAGCTGGAATCTAGTTGTCAAAAACTGGAAATTAATTTCTATTTATACTAAAAGTCTAAAGCACAGACAGTTCCATACAGGAAGTTAATGACATGACCAAAAATACTAAAATGACAAAACAAAAAAGCCAACCTCATTTTTCCAAACATACATCCTTTTACCCCTTTGTATCAACAGGTGTAAATGTTTTTTTTAAAGATGTCCTGTAATAAAAATTCAAATTTCAATTCCCACTTTTCTAATTAAAAAAATAAAATAAAATAAAAGTCTAAACTCCACAAAAACAAACATAATTGTGCAAAAATGTCTAAACTATTGAAATATGATGCAATTTTTCCTGCATGGGGAACACAATAAAAGATAAATTTACCCAATGCAGTTAATTTTTTTTATTTTTATTAAAAAGTGATCAGAAAACCTCATCTACTCCAGAATGGCACCAGCAATAACAGCACAAGAAATGGGCCCTCAAACAGGTTACTTTATTTAAATTTTTTTTAAAACATAACTAGATAAATTGGGTATTGCTGTTAGAGATGAGCGAATTTACAGTAAATTTGATTCGTCACGAACTTCTCGGCTCGGCAGTTGATGACTTATCCTGCATAAATTAGTTCAGCTTTCAGGTGCTCCCGTGGGCTGGAAAAGGTGGATACAGTCCTAGGAGACTCTTACCTAGGACTGTATCCACCTTTTCCAGCCCACTGGAGCACCTGAAGGCTGAACTCATTTATGCAGGATAAGTCATTAACTGCCGAGCCGGGAAGTTCGTGACGAATCGAATTTACTGTAAATTCGTTCATCTCTAATTGCTGTAATGGTACAGACCCACAAAATAAAGTTAACATGTCTGCTTTTACCGCATGGTGAATGGCATAAAAACTAAACACACAACATTAAATAATCACTCCAAAAATACAGTGCTGGAATCTAGGCACACAAAATTATAGAAACACTCAATTTCTTTTTAACCCTTTAAGGACTGTCACTTTAAGCATTAATAACTCTGGGATGCTTTTACCTTTCATTCTGATTCCGAGACCGTTTTTTCGTGACATATTGTACTTTATGTTGGTGGTAAAATTTAATCGATACTTGCATCATTTCTTGGTGAAAAATTTCAAAATTTGATGAAAAAATAGAAAATTTTGCATTTTTCTAACTTTGAAGCTCTCATTCCAAATAAATTATATATTGATTCCCAAATACAATATGTCTACTTTATGTTTGGATCATAATGTTGACATGTTTTTTTACTTTCGGAAGACATCAGAGGACTTCAAAGTTCAGCAGCAAGTTTCTAATTTTTCACATTTTTCATGGACCAGTTGAAGTTTGAAGTGGATTTAAAGGGCTTTCTTATTAGAAATACCCCATAAATGATCCCATTATAAAAACGGCACCCCTCAAAGCATTCAAAATGACATTCAGTAAGTGTGTTAACCCTTTAGGTGTTTCACAGGAATAGCAGGAAAGTGAAGGAGAAAATTCAAAATCTTCATTTTTTACACTCGCATGTTCTTTTTTAATTTTTACAAGGGGTAAAAGGAGAAAAATTATCTCAAAATGTGTAACCCATTTCTCTCGAGTAAGGAAATACCTCCTATGTGTATGTCAAGTGTTCAGCAGGCGCAGTAGAGGGCTCAGAAGGGAACGAGCGACAATGGGATTTTGGAGAGTGAGTTTTTCTGAAATGGGTTTTAGGGGGCATGTCACATTTAAGAAGCCCCTATGGTGCCAGAACAGCAGAAAAAAACCCACATGGCATACCATTTTGGAAACTACACCCCTCAAGGAACCTTAACACCCCACAGGTGTTTCCCGACTTTTCGTTGAAAAAATATTTTTTCACTAAAGTGCAGATTTTTTCCCAAATTTACCATTTTTACAAAGGGTAATGGGAGAAAATGCCCCCCAAAATTGATAACCCCATCGCTTCTGAGTATGGAAATACCCCATGTTAGGACGTAAAATACTCTGCGGGCGAAGTACAATGCTCAGAAGAGAAGGAGTCACATTTGGCTTTTGGAAAGCAAATTTTGTTAAAATGGTTTTTGCGGGGCATGTCACATTTAGGAAGCCCCTATGGTGCCAGAACAGCAAAAAATCCACATGGTATACTATTTTGGAAACTACACCCCTCAAGGAACGTAACAAGGGTTACAGGGAGCCTTAACACCTCACAGGTGTTTGACGACTTTTTGTTAAAGTTGGATGTGTAAATGAAAAAAAATAATTCACTAAAATGCTGTTTTCCCCCCCAAATTTTACATTTTACAAGGGGTAATAGGAGTAAATTACCCCCAAAATTTGTAACCCCATTTCTTCTGAGTATGGAAATACCTCATGTGTGGACATCAAGTGCTCTGCTGGCGCACTACAATGCTCAGAAGAGAAGGAGCGTCATTGAGCTTTTGGAAAGAGAATTTGTTTGGAATGGAAGTCAGGGGCCATGTGCATTTACAAAGTCCCCCGTGGTGCCAGAACAGTGGATGGGGGGTCCGCTGTTCTGGCACCAAGGTAGGCTTTATAAACGCATGTGTCCCTATTTTGGAAACTACACCCCTCACAGAATTTAATAAGGGGTGCAGTGAGTATTTACACCCCACTGGCGTTTGACAGATCTTTGGAACAGTGGGCTGAGCAAATGAAAAATTACATTTTTCATTTTCATGGACCACTGTTCCAAAAATCTGTCAGACACCTGTGGGGCGTAAATGCTCACTGTACCCCCCTATTAGATTACATGAGGGGTGTAGTTTCCAAAATGGGGTCACATGTGGGGTCCATTGTTCTGGCACTATGGGTGCTTTGTAAACACACGTGGCCTTCAATTTCTCTTCAAAATCCCAATGTCGCTCCTTCTCTTCTGAGCATTGTAGGTCTCCCGCAGAGCACTTTACGTCAACATATGGGGTATGTTCTTACTCCCTTGTGAAAATGAAAAATTTAGGGTAACACCAGCATTTTAGTGAACAAAAATGTTTTTCTTCATTTTCCCATCCAACTTTAACGAAAATTAGTCAGACACCTGTGGGGTGTTAAGGCTCACTATACCCCTTGTTACGTTCCGTGAGGGGTGTAGTTTCCAAAATGGGGTCACATGTGGTTTTTTTTTTGCGTTTATGTCAGAACCGCTGTAAAATCAGCCACCCCTGTGCAAATCACCAATTTAGGCCTCAAATGTACATAGTGCACTCTCACTCCTGAGCCTTGTAGTGCGTCCGCAGAGCATTTTACACCCACATATGGGGTATTTCCGTACTCAGGAGAAATTGCATTACAAATTTTGGGGGTCTTTTTTTCTTTTTACCTCTTGTGAAAATAAAAAGTATGGGGCAACACCAGCATGTTAGTGTAAAAATTTTAATTTTTTTACACTAACAGGCTGGTGTAGCCCCCCAACTTTTCCTTTTCATAAGTGGTAAAAGAATAAAAAGCCCCCAAAATTTGTAGTGCAATTTCTCTCGAGTACGGAGATACCCCATATGTGGCTCTAAACTGTTTCCTTGAAATACGACAGGGCTCCGAAGTGAGAGAGCGCCATGCGCATTTGAGGACTAAATTAGGGATAGCATAGGGTGTGGACATAGGGGTATTCTACGCCAGTGATTCCCAAACAGGGTGGCTCCAGCTGTTGCTAAACTCCCAGCATGCCTGGACAGTCAGTGGCTGTCCGGAAATGCTGTGAGTTGTTGTTTTGCAACAGCTGGAGTCTCCATTTTGGAAACACTGCCGTACAATACGTTTAACATTTTTATTGGGGGGGGGACAGTGTAAGGGGGTGTATATGTAGTGTTTTACTCTTTATTTTGCGTTAGTGTAGTGTTTTTAGGGTACATTCACACTGGCGGGTTACGGTGAGTTTCCCGCTAGAAGTTTGCACTGCAGCGAAAAATTTGCCGTAGCTCAAACTTGAAGCTTGAAACTCACTGTAAACTCGCCGGTGTGAATGTACCCTGTACCTCCAGCTGTTTTAAAACTACAACTCCCAGCATGCACTGACAGACCGTGCATGCTGGGAGTTGTACTTTTGCAACAGCTGGAGGCACACTGGTTGAAAAACCTTCAGTTTGGTAAAATACTGAGTTAGGTAACAGAACCTAACTGAAGGTTTTTCAACCAGTGTGCCTCCAGCTGTTGCAAAACTACAACTCCCAGCATGTGCTGATCGCCGAAGGGCATGCTGAGAGATGTAGTTATGCAACAGCTGGAGGTACGCAACTACAACTGCCAGCATGCCAAGACAGCTGCTTGGGCATGCTGGGATTTGCAGTTTTGCAACATCTGGAGGGCTACAGTTGAGAGACCACTGCACAGTGATCTCCAAACTGTCACCCTCCAGTTGTTTCAAAACTACAAATCCCAGCATGCCCAGACAGCAAACGGCGTCGCCGTCCTCTTCTGCAGCCGATCATTGCCTGCTGCCGCATCCGATGGGTAAGTGGACTTCAGCGCCGGTACCTGTCGGTCTTCCCGTTCTGCCCCGATTTGCTGCGATCGCCGACATGGGGGGGGGGGGGGGGGTCCTGATGAACCCCCTGCACATTTGCACTGGGTGCCTGCTGATCAATATCAGCAGTCACCCTGGTCCAGTCCCCGCCTGGTGGGGACCAAAATTCCCACGGACGTACGTGTACATCCTTGGTCCTTAAAGGGGTTCTCCGGTGAAAACCTTTTTTCTTTTAAATCAACTGGTGGGAGAAAGTTAAACATATTTGTAAATTGCTTCTATTAAAAAATCTTAATCCTTCCAGTACTTATTAGCTGCTGAATGCTACAGAGGAAATTCCTTTCTTTTTGGAACACTGATGACATCACAAACACAGTGCTCTCTGCTGACATCTCTGTCCATTTTAGCAACCATGCATAGCAGATGTATGCTAAGAGCAGCATGGTGGCTCAGTGGTTAGCACTACTGCCTTGCAGTGCTGGGGACTTGGGTTCAAACAATAAATAAAGCATTATTATAATAACGTCAGCAGAGAGAACTGTGTTCGTGATGTCATCAGAGAGCATTCCGAAAAGAATTTCCTCTGTAGTATTCAGCAGCTAATAAGTACAAGAAGGATTAAGATTTTTTTAATAGAAGTAATTTACAAATATGTTTGACTTTCTGCCACCAGTTGATTTAAAAGAAAAAAAGGTTTTCACCGGAGTACCTCTTTAAGTACCAGGGAGCTAGGACATACGCGTACGCCCTTGGTCCTTATGTGGTTAAAGGAGTAATCTGGTGGAACACAAAGGATAGGGGATAAGATATCTGATCACAGGGGTCCCGCCGCTGTGGACCCCCACATTCTACCATGCGGCACCCACCTGTAACAGCTTCCAGAACCGCTGGAGGCCCTCAGGCTAATACCATCCCGACCATGGGGACGTAAGATCGTGACGTTACACCCCGCCCCCTCAATGCAAGTCTATGGGAGGGGGCGTGACAGCTTTCACGTCCCCTCCCATAGACTTGCATTGAGGGAGCGGGTGTGACATCACAAGGGGGCAGAGTCGTGATGTCAAGATCTTACGTCCCCGTGGGCAGGATGGTATTAGCCTGAGGGCCTCCAGCGGTTCCGGAAGCCGTTACAGGTGGGTGCCGCATGGTAGCATGCGGGGGTCCCCAGCGGTGGGACCCTCGCAATCAGACATCTTATCCCCCATCCTTTGGATTGGGGATAAGATGTCTAGGGGTGGAGTACCTCTTTAAACTGATTTGTAAATTACTTCTAAAAAATCTTAATCCTTCCAGTAATGATCAGCTGCTGTATACTACAGAGGAAGTTATTTTCTTTTTGAATTTATTTTCTGTTTGACCTCTGCTGACACCTCTATGTCAAACTGTCCAGAACAGGAGAAAATCCTTACAGCAAACCTATCCTGCTCTGGACATTTCCTGACATGTACAGAGGTGTCAGCAGAGAGCACTGTGGTCAGACAGAAAGGAAATTCAAAAAGAAAAGAACTTCCTGTGGAGCATACAGCAGCTGATAAGTAGTGGAAGGATTACGCTTTTTTTTTTTTAATAGAAGTAATTTTCAAATCTGTAACTTTCTGGCACCAGTTGATTTAAAAAAAACTCTTAGCTCAATACTGATCGTGCTCCCCATAATGACAGCTAGACAGTCCAGAACAAATCCCAGCCTCCCACTTTATTTGTAGCCAACAAGCAGCTGCATCTTACTTTTGTGTCAGGATCAACACCAGGGAAGTGCTCATTTACGAGGAATAGTCATTGACTGTCTATTGACTGACTATTGTCTATTAAAAAAAAAAAATATATCCAAACTTTGAAGCAGACTAGCCTGGAGGTTGAGTGGGTGGCATTGGTGGTGCTCTATTGTTTGAGTATGTGTATATATATATATATATATATATATATATATATATATATATAAACAAAACCTATTGGAGGAAATATATCCCCTCAGGGATAACCCTGACTAAAGACCCCCCAATAGAAATTTAAAACATAACCTTTATTTTATTATATTAAAGAATAATTAAATTGTGCTCTGTGGCCACTAGGCGGCAGTGGTGCTTTTAAAACTATCAACACTGTGTACATATATGTTCCTTGTGATTAGACTCCTAGCGTATGTAACACAGACTACTATTGGATGGAATGCTGTATGCTTAGTGATACCATCTACAGACTAGTATCAACAGTACACCATTAGTAATGGAACTGTGGCACAGTGTTGTGCTAAAACATATCTCCTAACGTTTCGCCATTTTAAATAGCGTTTTCAAAGGCGCGAGGCATACAGTCCATAAAACACTAATCACGTAGAAAAAGAATGCAATGGCCCTCAACCCATTATTGAACACACAGGCAGATGTACTGCACTGAACGTTTACAATAAAGATGCTATAAAAAGACAGTACTGTGGCGAGTGCCATTGCATTCTTTTTCTACGTGATTAGACTCCGTACAGCCTGCAGAATGTGTTGGATATAATATATATATATATATATATATATATATATATATATATATATATATATATATATAACAACTAAATATTAAATCGTAGTGCAGTGCTATTCTTCCTGCCAAATCTGAATCTTTCAACACAGACTCTGAACTAACAACTAAGCCTCCCAAAAAAATGCAAACAAAGCATAAGCTAGGAAAAAGGGTGTGCTTAGGTAAAAAACAACAACATTATATTCTAAAGTTGATTGAGGCATCTAATAAAGTGGCAAGATTAGTAGAGCTGATTGGGACACCTGTGGGAAAATGGCAGGGTCCTATCCGGCTGAGAGGATGAGTGGAGAGTGTCCTTCTCTGTCTCAGCAGTCTGTAGTAATGGAGCACCAATAACACTGATCAATGCTGTGCTATGGCATAGCATTGTTTAGGCTCTGCAATCAAAAGATCGCATGTAATAGTCCTCAATGGCAGTATCCTCCCAAACAGAGTTCTGAGCCCCCCCCCCCCACAATCACAGTGATGGGACCTGGCGCTCAGTGAGGAGTACGTGCTGCAGCCGGCACACGGTCAAGGACGCAAGAACAGAACTTTGACATCATCTGTGCTCCCATAGAAATAAATAGAGCGAGTGCAGTCTACCAGTAGATGACAAGAGCTCCTCATTGAGAACCGTGTGGTACCATCCCAGAGATCGCAGGGGGCCCCAGCGATCGAACCACCGCGATCAGCTACCTATCCCCTATATTGCGGCTAGGGAATAACTACATTTCCGCCAGAGTACTCCTTTAAGGGAAGTCACTTTCTCCCAGCACTTAATGATGCAGTCACGTGGGAGGGAGTAACACACCACCACCAGAGAGTGTGCAGAATATACCCAGCCAGGCCAGGCACATGAAATGTGGAGGAGGAATTGAGCTAATTTCTCCTCATTTCATACCCAATCCCCTCCGTTTTATGTTCAGTCAATAAACATGAAATGGAGGAGACTGAAAATGAAATAGGAAAATCTGCTATATAAAATAAGGGAATTGGCTGCATGAAATGGGGGGGGGGGGGGGAGATTGGACATGAAATGGGGAGAATGGTCATGTAATGGAGGGGATTTCACCATTTGTTTATTATATTACAATCGCATATCAAATTTGCAATATTTGCCTCCATAATTGTTATCTCATTTTCCCCAAATTGTTCAGCTCTCGTAGAAATATAATGGTATTCCTAATAAAAAGCAACACAGTACTTTAAACAAAAAAAAAAAAGTTTAATTCTGAACCAAAAACAACAAAAAATGTGAAAAACCATATACAAAAATATTTTTTTGTTGGCAAACAATGTCCTTGAGGAAATTCTCTCTCTGCTATTCTTCACATGTAAGCAATTTCTATGTAGTTTTACAGTGTGGACGTTATTCCTTCCATTATTACTGCGAATTATAAGTGCTGGTTCTATGGAACACTTAGCCCATAAGGTATCCGCTGCAAGCAAAAAGAAAATACATATCAAAATGTTACTGCTTGTAAGAGCATTTTTCAGACAGTATATATATTTCTATTTCCTGTATGGTGAAATGATCGCCTAGTGTTTGGTTTCCCTATTTTAAATCAATAATGTAAGCTGGAAAACAATAAGTCCTCAATAAATAGCATAGCACTACAGTTATTAAAGAGGTTATCAATATTAAAAGGGGTTACATGTTTTTTAATATGGTACTTCAATGATTATAATAGGTGACTTACACATACAGCGCCGTTTCGCATTTGCTTGTGCTTCGTCGGGCCTCAGAGGCCCGACGAAGCACAAGCAAGTGCGAAACGGCGCTGTATCCATTTGTGTTGTACCCCCGCCCACTTTGTGTGTCTCCCCCCTTAGAATTAGGAAGAACTTCTAATAGAGAAGCAAGAAGTGGTGAGTGCCGTCATTTCTGTATACTACAACTAAGACTTTTTATGAGGCTACGCTGCCACTGCAGCCATGTTCTTCACGAGTGTATATTAGCTACAGCCCACAGATAGGAGTTTATTCTTATTATAATCTTGTAGCTCCCCTTAAAATGGCAACTGGTTCTGAATTGAAAAAACTACTTACGGCAATTTCATCCTCATGAAGACTCTGGCCATGAAGAAGCTCAACAGGACACAGACAAAGCCAATAAAAAGCAGAAGGAATCTATTCAGCTTGGGAATATTTGGTGCGTTAGACCTATCAAGAATTATAAAACCTAAACCTCCCATTGTAAATAGGAAGCTTGAAGCTAGGCCTTCCATTATATACTGCCCATTCACCCTGTGGGAGAAAAAAAAAAGAGGAACAATAAGAAAAAATGCTTCACCTGTTAAAATTTTTTGAGAATTCTGTATGCAAATTTGATCTTTATTTCACATGGTAAATGATTATAAATAAGTAAAGCGCACCTTTGAGAAAAGCATGGTAATATTTTGTTTCATGTACAGAGATACTGACCTTATAAAGGGGAGATTTATTAAAACCTGTGCAGAGGAAACATTGCCCAGTTGCCCATAGTAACCAACCAGATTGCTTTTATTTTTAACCACTTGATTTTTCCGCCTCACCTTCTAAAAATCATGACACTTTCAATTTTCCACCTAAAAATCCATATGAGGGCTTGATCTTTGAGCCAACAATTTTACTTTGTAATACCATTAATAATTTCACTACAAAATCTACGGCAAAACCAGAAAAAATATATATTTGTGGGGCAAAACTGAAAAAAAAAAAAGCCATTCTGTCATTTTTTGTGGCTTCCGTTTTTACGCAGTGCAGTTTTCGGCAAAAATTGCACCTTATATTTATTCTGTAGGTCTATACAGTCGCAAGGATATCCAATATATAGGTTTTATTTAATTTTACTACTAAAAAAAAAAAAAAATTACAACTAGATGCACCAAAATTAATATGTTGAAAAATGTCCTCTTCTGACCCCTATAGCTCTTTATTTTTCTGTATAAGGGGCAGTATGAGGACTCATTTTTTGCGCAGTGATCTGAAGTTTTTTTATCGGTACCATTTTTGTTTCGATCTGACTTTTTGATCACTAGAATTTTGTTACATGTACGCCATTGACCATGCGGTTTAATTAACAATATATTTTTATAGTAGTGACAATTACGCACACGGCGATACCACGTTTATTTTTATTTACACCGGTTTTTTTTTTTATGGGAAAAGGGGGGTGATTCAAAATTTTATTAGGGAAGGGGTTAATTCACATTTATTAACACTTTTTTGCAATGTTATAACCCCCATAGTGTACTATAACTTCGCACACACTGATTTCCTACACTGATCGCTGGCATTGATCAGTGTTATCGACGCATGACTGCTCCTGCCTGGATCTCAGGCACGGAGCAGTCATTCAGTGATCGGACAGCGAGGAGGCAGGTAGGGATCCTCCTCGCGTCCTGCAAGCTGTTCGGGACGCCGCAAGTTCACCACAGCGGTCCCGATCAGCACCACTCAGCTAACCAGCAATGTTTACTTTCGTTTTAGACGTGGCAATCAAGTTTGATCACATCGTCTAAAGGGTTAATGCCGGACATCAGCCTGATCGGCGATGTCCAGCATTAGCCATGGGTTATGGTTGCCTATAGCAACCGGGATCCACCGGATATAATGCGCGCTCACCTGCTGAGCGCTTGTCATACCTCAGGAGCCGCAGATGGACGTTAATGAACCGTTAATGAACGTCCATTTGCGGCAAGGGGTTAAAAAGGCCTCTAAAAAATAAAAGAAGTGATCTAACTGGTTGATATGGGAAACTGGTCAACATTTTCACTGCACAAGTTTTGATCAATCTCCCTTATAGTGTATTCAGGTAAATATTTTTTGCAGAAGGGACCAGAGGATGTGCAGCCACATTGGTCATTACTTTTCTGTTCACTAATACAGATAGTGAATGGCTAGAGAACTGGCTTACACGACTTGTGCCAAATATGTTGTGCGTCTTAGACACTCCTCAGCCTTGTTGAAAAGGGGGTGTGGCTTAGTGGGGGGGGGGGAAGTAGGTGACTTTGCATAAAAGAAGTGTGAATTAGGTAAAACTATCTACAGATGCACCCAATTTACCAAAAACATTAGCAACTGTGATAAATCTGGTGCATTAACAGACTGTTACTTAAGTTGGCTACACACAAGAATAAAGTCAGCTACTGTTTATAGAGTACCTTTCATCAAACAAAGTTTTGATATGTTATAGATGAATCAATAAAGAACTACTTTCTGATTGTTTTCCATAAAAAAATTTGATTTCTTTTATGACTTTTTAGTGTTTGAAAATGTGACCACTAGGGGGGGTCTCCCTAGCAGTCCCTGTCCGCAAGCCTTTGTATACATTTTGGATCCATGCCGGCCTGGCACGTGACGAGCTCAACGCAGCTCCCCGCCTGTTAATGAGACAAACTAAAACAAAGCAGAAGACCACCAGCAGGTAATTTACACGATAGGTGAGGAACTCTTACCAAAGGTGGTTGTGTGGACTCACACACAACAATGGTCAGTGTGAGTGAGGTTGTAGGTCCGGTCTGCAGCCTTCCTCAACCAAATGATTCATGCAGCAACTTCGTGGAGTGGAATGGGATTCAGCAGCGCTGACCAGGATAGGCACATCAGGTAAGGAAAGAAGGATTTACTGGATAAAATGCAACACGTTTCACCACCTGTCAATCAGACAGGCAGGAGCGAGAGCTGTGCCCGCAGCACAGCAGGGCGTGCTCCTGACTGGTCGGCCGTGTCACCAGGCTCCTCCCTGAGGAGGAGAGCCGACACGCGCTGGCCAGATGTCAGTGCAGCGCGGCCCTGCATGAACAGAGGATTGGGTCTGCAGTCTTCCTATATATAAAAACTCTGGAAGTTTTATAGATTATACTTTATATAGAGGAAGAAGGGCGGAAGAAGAGCTTCATCTGACGTCACGCCTGCCGGGCCACGCCCCCTTCCTCACTCACACATGGTCCTCAGAGTGAGCAGCAGAGATACCTGAAGATGAGGTATATCTGCTGTTTTAAGAGAAAATGACACCGGAATAGTGTTAGCGAATCAGGGACAGCTGGGGAGGGGGATTAGGGAAAGTTTAGTTGATGATAGGTACTCTTTAATAATTCATATGCACAGTTTTTATCACTTAGTCACCAATGTACATCAAGCATTAACTGTGCATGTTAGGTTGCCTTCCTACATACTTTGTGCTGGGATCTTATTTTTGATGGAAAAAAGGTTACATTCTTGGAGCATGTTTGCTAAACATTTAGCAAGTGGCATAAAGTTAAAGACCAAAGAATGTTAGTCAACCTACAGATTATATATATATATATATATATATATATACATATACATACACACATTATGCATTAGCCAACTCACCGGTAGGCCAGAAAAGCCACTGGTCGCTGGTGACCATGCTCATCTGTCATTGAGCCAACACTGGGTGGTTCCACAATAACATCATAAATTATTCCTAGATAGAAAGAAAACATAAGAAACAGGAGTAGTAAGAGCATCAAAAGGTCGGATGTGCAAAACATGTAGGTCACCCAACATTACACTTTATATGTAAAAACATGATAGCAGTTCTGAGTGACAAACATGACATCAAATGATTCCATAGCACTTGGGCACTCCAAACTTATAGCAATGCTGCAGCTTTACCACAAAAAAATATCTACGTCAAAGAGGATAACATATGGCAAGCCAGTGGAGCTAAGAGACAGAATGTGCTGTGACTTTAAAAAGCCAATGCATACCCTAAGCTTCATATTTTTACTGACATTTATTAACCCCTTCCCAGCAATTTTTCCATCTCTTTTCTAGGAGCTGTAACTCTTATTTTTCCACATACAAAGCTAGATGAGGGCTACTTTTTGCGGGAACAATTGTACTTTATTTTACACTCTTCAATTTTATTTTTTTTTATTTACTGAAATTCTGCAACTTTTGAGGGATTTAGTTTTTGCACAGTTCACTTTGCAGTAAAAATTTAAATGAACTTTTTCATCTATGGAGCTATAGGATAGCTCATTTCTTGTGCTTTACCATACTACTGTATAGCAGTGAACTGTCTAATTGGTGACCTTTTAGTCCAGCATGTCTGAGACAGACTGTACAAGAAGATCTCTCTATGGCAGGCATGGAGGCCTTCAGAAGGCACTGCCATCACCTGCCCAATGCCTTTCCTACAATGAAGCATGGTGGTGGCAGCATCATGCTGTGGGGGTGTTTTTGAAGACTTTCTGAATGCACTGTATGTGTATTAATGCCAATGAGGAGCCTAGAGTATTTTTTAACCCTTAACCCCTTAAGGACCAAGCGTTTGTTTTTTTGCACTTTAGTTTTTTCCGCCTTACCTTTTAAAAATCTTAACCCTTTCAATTTTGCACCAAAAAATCCATATGAGGGTTTATTTTTTTGCACCCCCAATTCGACTTTGCACCGACAGTCATTTTACCCAAAAATCTACGGCGAAACAGGAAAAAAAAAATCATTGCGCTACAAAATTGAAGAAAAAACACCATTCTGTACATTTTGAGGGCTTCCATTTCTACGCAGTAAATTTTTCAGTAAAAATGACACCTTATCTTTATTCTCTAGGTCCATACGATTAAAATGATACCCAACTTATATAGGTTTGATTTTGTCATACTTTTGGAAAAAATCATAACTACATGCAGGAAAATTAACACATTTAAAATTGTCCTCTTCTGACCCCTATAACTTTTTTATTTTTCTGCGTAGGGGTGGTATGAGGGCTCATTTTTGCACCGTGATCTGAAGTTTCAATTGGTACCATTTCTGTTTTGATCGGATTTTTGATCGCTTTTTATTCCTTTATGATATAAAAAGTGAACCAAAATAAGCTGTTTTTGATTCTAGAATTTTTTTGCGCGTACGCCATTGACCGTGCGATTTAATTAATTATATATTTTTATAGTTCGCACATTTATGCATGCGGTGATACCACATATGTTTATGTATATTTTTATTATGTTCATATATATTTTATATGGAATTTGGGAAAAGGGGGTGATGTAAACTTTTAATAAGGAAGGGGTTAATGTGAGTGTTTTTAAACTCACTCACTATATTTTTTTAAATATATATATATTTTTTTTTGCACTTTTATTTTGCACTTTTATTTTATTTTATTGCACTATATTTTTTTAAATATATATATTTTTTTTTTGCACTTTTAGTCCCCTTAGGGGACTTTTAGGAGGAATCATTTGATCCCTCATACAGATCAATGTGGTTCCATAGAACCACATTGATCTGTGTGCTCTGCGCTCGATTGATAAAGCCTAGTCTTGCCAGGTTTCATCATTCTGAGCGCCGATGCAGGCACATGAGGAGAGGTAAGCCCTCCAGCTACGTCAGCGGTGGATCATCCCCCGGAACGCCCCCCCCCCCCCCCCCGCTCACGTGCTGTGGGGTGGGGTTGGTTGGGTCAAGGCTTGGGGCGATCCACCCCACTGGACCACCAGGGATGGGCTAAAGGCACCTTTAGATGCCACTGTCAGCTTTGACAGCGGCGATCTAAAGGGTTAATAGCTGGCCCCCAGCTACAGGAATCAGCTGGGGGCCTGCCGGTACGACGCGGGCTCGAGTCGGGAGCCCACTTCATACCCAGTTAACGGCAAATGGACGAGCATAGACATCCATGGTCGTTAACAGGTTAAACGACACAGGGCATACATGTACATCTTGCTCCCAATCAGGGTGTATGAAGTGTGTTCACATGCTGAGCTTGCTTCATAACAGAGAAGTCCAGGCATTAACCCTTCAGAAGCCAAAAATCAAAGTTGATTGCAGTTTCCAAGGTGGTTACAAATGCATTGCCGGTCCTTTTGTAGGGTGCCATCAGCCTAGCTGTCTCTGTGCTGTCAATCTTCTTTCTGCTTCCTCAGCCTACTTCTGCAGGCTAGAGAAGCAGAGCACTGATAACACTGATCAATGCTGTGCTACTGCACAGTATTTTTCAGTGTTTGCAATTGAAAGATTGCAGGTAGTAGACTTAAATTATAATGTTAATGAAACTGTATAGCAAATAGTGTAAATGTAAAAAAAAAATAATAATAAATACCAAATTCCAGAATTGCTGATTTTGGTAATTTTATATTCCAGAAAGGAAAATTAATGAAAAACGCAATCAAAGAGTCCAGTCAAAACAAAAATGGTGAAGATAAAAACAACAAACACTAAAGGTGATCCTGAAACAAAAAATAAATAAATAAAAAAATAAAAATAAAAAAAAAAAGAGCCCTCGGTACTGCCCTGTATACAATGAAATAAAATTCATTATAGGAGTCAGAAGACGACACTTTTAAGCAAACTTTTTTTTAGTACAAAACAGTTAAAACATTTTAAAAAGTAAATCAGATAAATCCTGTATGAATTGGGTATTGTTTTAATTGTATAGACCTATAAAATAAAAAGTAACTGAATATATGTTTTTTTCCATTTTGTCTCAGAAATAATTTTCTCGGGCTCTGGTGTAGATTTTGAGGTAAGATTTTGTGACAGGTGATGCTATTTCATAGTACAATTGGTCACACATAATACAAACCCTCACATGGCTATTAACCCCTTAAGGACGGAGGGTTTTTCCGTTATTGCATTTTCCATTTTTTACTCATCACCTTCTAAAAATCATAACGCTTTAAATTTTGCACCTAAAATTCCATATTGTGGCTTATTTTTTGCGCCACCAATGATACTTTGCAGTGACATTAGAAAAAAAAAAATTTTGTAACTTTTGGGGGCTTCCGTTTCTACGCAGTACATTTTTCGGCAAAAATGACACCTTATCTTTATTCTATAGGTCCATATGGTTAAAATGATACCCTACTTATATAGGTTTGATTTTGTATTACATCTAAAGAAAAATCAACTACATGCAGGAAAATTTATACGATTAAAATTGTCATCTTCTGACCCCTATAACTTTATTTTTCCATGTACGGGCCAGTATGAGGGCTCATTTTTTGCGCCGTGATCTGTAGTTTTTAGCAGTACCATTTTTATATTGATCAGACTTTTTGATCGCTTTTTATTCATTTTTCATGATATAAAAAGTGACCAAAAATACGCTATTTTGGACTTTGGAATTTTTTTTGCACATAAGCCATTGACCGTGCGGTTTAATTAACCATATATTTTTATAGTTCGGACATTTCCACACGCGGCGATACCACATTTTATTTACACAGTTTAAATTTTTTTTTAATGGGAAAAAGGGGGGTGAATCTTACTTTAACTTTATTTTTACACTTTTTTTTTGCAGTGTTATAGACCCCCTAGTGGCTATTGCACTGCACATACCGATCTCATACACAGATCATTGCCGTGCATTGACATGGCAAAGATCAGTGTTATCGGTGGTCGATTGCTCAAGCCTGGATTTCAGGCTTGGAGCAATCAATCGCCGATTGGACGTGACTGAGGCAGGTGAGGGGACCTCCGCTCACGTTCTAGCTTATCAGGACATTGCGATTTAACCGCGATGGTCCCAATCAGCCCGACTGAGCTGCCGGGAAGCGCTTACTTTCATTTTAGACGTGGCAATCAACTTTGAACACCAGGTCTACAGGGTTAATAGCACGCGGCACCAATCGTTGTGCTGCGCGCTATTAGCCCAGGGTCCCGGCTGTCATTAGCTGAAGGGACCGACACGGCGTGACCCCGCGTTATATACTGGGACCGGGCGCAGTGCGTACAGGTACACCCGTGTCCTTAATAGGTTAAAAGGAGACTTATGGCTGTTAAAAAGAGGTACCGTATATGCCGGCGTATAAGACGATTAGGTGTATAAGACGACCCCCAACTTTTACAGTTAAAATATAGAGTTTGGGATATACTCGCCATATAAGACTACCCCTCCTACCGCGATGTATGGTACCTTGTAGTTCCCCCACAATAGTAGGCCGCTCCCCCCACATTTGTAGGCAGCTCCCCCCACATTAGGTCAGCAGTTCCCCCACAATAGTAGGCAGCTCCCCCCACATTAGATTGGCAGCTCCCTTCAACAGACATACAGCTTCCAGCCATGTACAGTGTATGGCTGAAGGCTGTATGTCTGTACTGGTCTGCCCACACAGTGTTCCGATCACCGCTCCTCCGGCCCGGGTCACCATCTACTGCTATGGCCTATGGACAATAGCAGTAGGTGCCGGGACCGGTGACCGGATCACTTAAGATAGCACGGCCGGTAACTCACCAGGCCCCGGTCGGCGCACATCCTCCTGGTCCTGCGCTCCTCTGCCTCTATGGTCACTGATGTCCCGGACAGCCTTTGCCGTGCTGGGAGTTGTAGTTTCACAACAGCTGGAGGCACCCTGGTTTCTAGTATACAGAATTGGTTTTTACTTGCTCTGGCCGGCCCCCGCCTGCAGCCCCACACGGGAGCTGGCCTGGGCAGATAATCAGAAGTTTTCCTATCCCGGACCTCAATACCTGAAGTATAAGACGACCCCCGACTTTTCAGAATAAAATTCGGGGTTAAAAAGTCGTCTTGTACGCCGGGATATACGGTACTCCGACGAAAAACATCTTATCCCCTATGCAGCGGCGAGACTCACGGGTCGACAGCGGCGGTTACTCCATGCCCCCTCCATTAATCTCTATGGGAGGAGGCATGACAGCTAGTACGCAGCAGTCATGCCTCCTCCCCATAGGCATGAATCTGGCATGGAAAAATCACTGTGTGTCCATTTTTTTTAACCTATGGAAGATTTTTTTTTTTTTAGACCCTTAACCTAGGATGTTAAGCACTGCATAGCACTGATCAGTATCTGCAATCTAAAGATTGCAAAAAATAGTCCCCAGTGGGAACAAAAAGTGTGAAAAAAGGAAATAAAAACTTTAAAAAAAGGTGTAAAAATGAGCCGTCTGACCACAGTGCTCTCTGCTGACACCTCTGTCCAGAGTAGGAGCAAATTCCCATAGAAAACCTCTCCGGACAATTACTAAAATGGACAGAGGTGTCAGCAGAGAGCACTGAGGTCAGACAGAAAGGAAATTCAAAAAGAAAAGAACTTCCTGTTGAGCATATAGAAGCTGATAAGTATTGGAAGGATTAAGATTTTTAAATAGAAGGAATTTACAAATCTGTTTAACTTTCTAACACATACTTCAAATGTTTTGTTAAGGTGCAGTCATTGATATAACTGCTTGGCGTAACAAAAGTTAAGTCAGTAAAAGTGGCTTGGACACAAGCAAAAATTATGTAGAATAGCCTGCTTAGCTGTTTTCCACATTAGCGTTTTGCCAAACTTCTTTAGAAGCTGTTCAAGTGTATTTACGCACAGCATATTTTCCAAGTTATACAGGCCTAAGGCCACCACCTCTAAATCCTCCCTGGTCTGTAAAAATGTAAAGCAGTTTTCCTATTTTGAAACCTATGGTATATCCACAGGAAATGCGATATAGACGTGACAGATGCAGGTCCAATGCTTGGCCAGGATGTAGCAAACAGGTGACTGGGATTATGAAAACATCTAACCAGGCAATTCTATGCAACTTTTCCTAGTATCTAAGGCTGGGTTCACACTACGTTTTCTTCCATACGGGAGCGCATACGGCAGGGGGGAGCTAAAACCTTGCGCTCCCGTATGCCTTCGTATGCTCTCCCGTGTGTCATTCATTTCAATGAGCCGGCAGGAGTGAAATAATCGGTCCGGTCGGCTCATTTTTGCGCCATATGAGCTTTTACGACTGGACCTCAAACCGTGGTTGACCACAGTTTTAGGTCCGGGGGAAAAGCGCATACGGCGCAAAAATGAGCCGACCGGACCGATTATTTCACTCCTGCCGGCTCATTGAAATGAATGACACACGGGAGCGCATACGAAGGCATACGGGAGCGCAAGGTTTTAGCTCCCCCCTGCCGTATGCGCTCCCGTATGGGAGAAAACGTAGTGTGAACCCACCCTTAGCCAGTTTTACCAACAGTAAAAGATGCTGTTGAATATACCAAGGATATTCTTATGGTAGCTTCGGCTTTCTGCTACGTACTTTAACTCTTGACAATGGCGAGATTTATCAAAACCTGTCCAGAGGAAAAGTTGCTGAGTTGCCCATAGCAACCAATCAGATCCCTACTTTTATTTTCCAGAGGACTTTATAAAAATGAAAGAAGCGATCTGATTGGTTGCTATAGGCAACTCAGCAACATTTCCTCTGGACAGGTTTTGATAAATCTCCCCCATTAATAATTCTTGTCACATGTTGACATTTTGAACACTGTCCAGCCCCACTGAATAATCTGTATCTTGATTTTCTGGAGAGCAATACTGCATATCAGAACAGCTTGCTGGGGTAATAGAATTAAAGAAGAAAAAAAAAGGGAAATGTCAAAACGCCACAACGGACAGTACAAACAGAGACTGCCAAGACTGCTGCTGATCTTGGGGCTGGAAAAGCTGGGTTACTGCTGTTATAAGATTCTAAATTTGAAGTAAACAGGCCCCCTTCTGGAGATAGCGAGGTGTCAGACAGACACTTATGACCTACTTTGTTTATAGGGGATACATTCAGATGGGGATAAGCAGACTGATGGGTACAGATGCCCTTGAGTTCCTTTATAAGTCCCCTAGGCTAATTGCACAAGGGTCCTTGATGGTGTCAAGATGGAAACCCGGTGACCTGTATCAAGGAGTAGTCCCCTTTTTGTGCTGCCATAGTCACAATCAGCTGCAAAGAAATGGCCGGGATCAGAGGAATCTCCAATCTAAGTTGTTAGTGCAGGAATTAGACTGACAAGAGAGTAAACAAAAGTTCAGAGATCTGATTTAGAGCCACCACATCAAAAAAGTTTTAATATAGTGACATGAAATATGTTTCCCACAAAAAACAGTTGGTCTATACAAAATCATTGTCTGATGACACACGTTCCCTTCAAGATCGAGTACAGAGAAAAGGTCTATATAATGTTTAGGGGTGCTTGTGATGGAAGCTGTGAGGGGTCTTCAGAAAAGTACTGACTGACTGAATCAATACGGTTCAGCCTCCGCAATAATTGGAAAAGCTGAAAAAAGATTTGTGGTACATTTGGTTTATAGATTTTAAAGCAGAAATGCATCAACGTAAAAAACCAAAAAACAAACAAAAAAGAAACAAGATGTCTGAGGCAGGTTTATAGGAGTGATTTTTATGTATGTGAACAAGCCCTTATTCGAGTTTTTCTGATCCTTGTAGAAATAGGCGGGGTTCACAATAGAATTCTGCAATGCATTCCACGTATGTACCAGCAATCTGCCAAAATGGGGCTGAACTGTATGTACTGGTGCCAGCTGACACATTAGCAGAGGAGGATGCAGGGTGCCCCCATAAAGTATACCCAGTGTGCCCATGACAGGACAGAGAACCCGGGCACCAGCTGACATCTCAGTAGAGGAGGATGCAGGGTGCCCCTATAGAGTATACCCAGTGTGCCCAGGACAGGACAGAGAACCCGGGCACCAGCTGACATCTCAGCAGAGGAGGATGCAGGGTGCCCCTATAGAGTATACCCAGTGTGCCCATGACAGGACAGAGAACCCGGGCACCAGCTGACATCTCAGCAGAGGAGGATGCAGGGTGCCCCTATAGAGTATACCCAGTGTGCCCATGACAGGACAGAGAACCCGGGCACCAGCTGACATCTCAGCAGAGGAGGATGCAGGGTGCCCCTATAGAGTATACCCAGTGTGCCCATGACAGGACAGAGAACCCGGGCACCAGCTGACATCTCAGCAGAGGAGGATGCAGGGTGCCCCTATAGAGTATACCCAGTGTGCCCATGACAGGACAGAGAACCCGGGCACCAGCTGACATCTCAGCAGAGGAGGATGCAGGGTGCCCCTATAGAGTATACCCAGTGTGCCCATGACAGGACAGAGAACCCGGGCACCAGCTGACATCTCAGCAGAGGAGGATGCAGGGTGCCCCTATAGAGTATACCCAGTGTGCCCATGACAGGACAGAGAACCCGGGCACCAGCTGACATCTCAGCAGAGGAGGATGCAGGGTGCCCCTATAGAGTATACCCAGTGTGCCCATGACAGGACAGAGAACCCGGGCACCAGCTGACATCTCAGCAGAGGAGGATGCAGGGTGCCCCTATAGAGTATACCCAGTGTGCCCATGACAGGACAGAGAACCCGGGCACCAGCTGACATCTCAGCAGAGGAGGATGCAGGGTGCCCCTATAGAGTATACCCAGTGTGCCCATGACAGGACAGAGAACCCGGGCACCAGCTGACATCTCAGCAGAGGAGGATGCAGGGTGCCCCTATAGAGTATACCCAGTGTGCCCATGACAGGACAGAGAACCCGGGCACCAGCTGGCATCTCAGCAGAGGAGGATGCAGGGTGCCCCCATAAAGTATACCCAGTGTGCTCATGACAGGACACCTCCTGGGCACCAGCTGGCATCTCAGCAGAGGAGGATGCAGGGTGCCCCCATAAAGTATACCCAGTGTGCCCATGACAGGACAGAGAACCCGGGTACCAGCTGACATCTCAGCAGAGGAGGATGCAGGGTGCCCCTATAGAGTATACCCAGTGTGCCCATGACAGGACACCTCCTGGCCACCAGCTGACATCTCAGCAGAGGAGGATGCAGGGTGCCCCTATAGCTCACCTCCAGTGATGAGGAAGTAGGAGACCACCACCATGGCATAGACCGTCATCGCGGAGGGCATGTGCAGCCATGAAGGCTTCTTCAGCTTGAGGTTCGGACACTCCAGCACGGTAAACGGCACTCGGTAGAGGCTCTCCATCCTGCAGCTCCCTGTAAGAGACACACACCCTGAGCACAACACGGGGCTATGTGAACGGAACGGGGACAGCCTTCTGCGGACACTTACCACCAGCGACCTCCAGGGGAAGAGAACAGCGCACGGACCGGAGCTGCACAGGCCTGACGTGGCGCCGCAGCCGGAGAGGGGCGGGCCCAGAGACCGGAAGTGCATTCCTCCAGGAGGGGGCGTGGTCACTGTCGGGGAACGTGCAGTGTTTTGTATGGCGCTCTAGCTGCCCTGCACTACAGAGCCCAGCACGCCCACACAGAAGAGGTACAGGTGTCTAACCTAACAAAGACCCCCGTACTTATATGTTTTATCTAAAATAGAAATAACATATATTCCATATAAAGGCTGGTCTAGGCCATTCCATATCTACCATTGGACACTATTTCTACGTAATAAGGGGGAGATGCATCAAAACCTGTATAGAGGAAGAGTGAGGTCGTTGCCCATAGCAACCTATTAGCTTGCTTCTTTTTTTTTTCCCCCAGAGGCCTTTTTAAAAATAAAAGAAGCAATCTGGTTGCTATGGGCAACTGCCCCACTCTTCACAGGTTTTGATGCATATTCCCCTTAGGGTAATGTCACACACAGTGTATCCAAATCGTATTTGATGCAGCGGATGCACTTCCATCAGTCCCAGAGCGAGCTACCTGCTGCAGCCAGGTAGCTCTGTGTGTCAGCTTGTTACTGCCGGCAGGTAATCCGCTGCTATGAGCAGACATACAGAACTGCAGGGAGTTCCAGATGTTGCAAACCTACAACTCCCAGCATGTTGAGAGTTGTGGTTCAGGCAACATCTGGAGGTCCGCAGGTTGAAGACCACTGCTCTATACTGTACGCTATGCCCGGGCTGCAAAAGGTAAACAAAATAAACTTAAACTCCCCTTCCCCCTGAAACCGCCATAAGTTACAAAAATACTGTGATACACATATTTGGTCATACCACCCAGCCCTACATCCACTGCATCAAATACGCTTCAGATGTGCTGTGTGTGACCCTACTCTAAAAGGGGAACTCTGGTACTTAAAAGGAAAACGGTCATCCTGTTCACCAACAATAAACCCAATACACTGGGTTATAGTGTGGGTGAACAGGAGACCGATGAGGGGTCATTTACATACCTTAGGTCCAGAGTTATGTCCCCCCGAAGATACTCTTCTATCTTCACTGAATTGCGCGCTGCAGGAGGAATCCGTTGGCTGTATTTGCATATTCATCAGCGCTGATCATGTGAGCTCCCAGTCAGCGCATGTGCTCATGATACAGCATGGAGTCCAGCACCGATAAATATGCTAATACATGTATCTCTATGGGAGAGCCGGAGATAAACAAGCAGAGAGGTAGCACTGAGAAATTTTAGGGGCATCTGCTGCTGGCAGATTTTCCAATTTAAATATTTCTGGGTAGGGATTATGCAGGTACCCGTAGTGTTCATTCCATACACATAGGTCCAAATTTATCAACATGTCACAGATAGTGATGTCGCGAACATAAAATTTTCGGTTCGCGAACCACGAACGCGAACTTCCGCAAAAGTTCGCGAACCGGGCAAACCGCCATTGACTTCAATGGGCAGGCGAATTTTAAAACCCACAGGGTCTCTTTCTGGCCACAATAGTGATTTAAAAGTTGTTTCAAGGGGACTAACACCTGGACTGTGGCGTGCCGGAGTGGTATCCATGGCAAATTACATAGTTGATGCAGAGTCTGGTTTTAATTCATAAAGGGCATAAATCACCTATTATTCCTAAATGGTTTGGAATAACGTGCTTTAGCCCCCTTTAGGCATCACATAGTTAGATTCCCCCCTTTAGGCAGCACATAGATTCCCCCATGTTAGGCAGCACAAAGTTAGATTTGAACCCAAGGCCCCAGTGCTGCAAGGCAGCAGTGCTAACCTCTGAGCCACCATGCTACCCTTAGCATACATCTAATATCCACGGTTGCTAAAATGGACCGAGATGTCAGCAGAGAGTACCAGAAAAATTAAGCATGTACACATGCCTGAAAAATTTGGTATTGTTCCAGCCGCTTCTGTAGCAGCGCCCAGAAAAATTGTAGCACCAGAAAAAGTGCAGCAGCAGAGGCCAGAAAAATTAGGCATGTACACATGGATGAAAAATTGTGTATTGTCGCAGACGCAGCTGTAGCAGCAGCCAGAAAATTGCAGTACCAGAAAAAGTGCAGCAGCAGAGGCCAGAAAAATTAGGCATGTACACCTGGCTGGAAAATTTGGTATTGTCGCAGCTGTCGCAGCTGTAGCAGCGCCATAAAAATTGCAGCACCATAACAAGTGCAGCAGCAGAGGCCAGAAAAATTAGGCATGTACACATGGATGAAAAATTGGGTATTGTCGCAGCCGCAGCTGTAGCAGCGCCCAGAAAAATTGTAGCACCAGAAAAAGTGCAGCAGCAGAGGCCAGAAAAATTAAGCATGTACACATGGATGAAAAATTTGGTATTGTCGCAGCCGCATCTGTAGCAGCAGCCAGAAAAATTGCAGCACCATAACAAGTGCAGCAGCAGAGGCCAGAAAAATTAGGCATGTACACATGGATGAAAAATTGTGTATTGTCACAGACGAAGCTGTAGCAGCAGCCAGAAAAATTGCAGCACCAGAAAAAGTGCAGCAGCAGAGGCCAGAAAAATTAGGCATGTACACCTGGCTGGAAAATTTGGTATTGTCGCAGCTGTAGCAGCGGCCATAAAAATTGCAGCACCATAACAAGTGCAGCAGCAGAGTCCCGAAAAATAAGGCATGTACACCTGGCTGGGAAATTTGGTATTGTCGCAGAAATTTCTGTTTGTTTCGCAAGGCAGAAAGTGCCCTAAAACATTGCGGCTTGAACCCTAGTTGGTGGCGGATAAGTCACACAAGTCATCCGGCATTCAGAGTTCAAATACAGCAGCGTGTGGACCATTTTTAGCCCAAGGCAGCTCATCTGATCAGGCCTTGTTCAGTCAAATGTATCGCCCACTGTCAGTCCCTTCGGGATCCATCCCTCATTCATCTTAAGAAAGGTGAGGTAATCCAGACTTTTTTGACCAAGGCGACTCCTCTTCTCAGTGACAAAACCTCCTGCTGCACAGAAGGTCCTTTCTGACAGGACACTTGAAGCGGGACAGGCCAGAAGTTCGAGCGCAAATTGTGATAGCTCAGGCCACAAGTCAAGCCGGCACACCCAGTAGTCAAGGGGTTCATCGCTCCTCAGAGTGTCGATATCTGCGGTTAAGGCCAGTTAGTCTGCTACCTGTCAGTCAAGTCGTTCTCTGATGGTGGACCCCGAAGGGCTGTGGCGATGCGTAGGACTTAAAAAGCTCTGCATGTCCTCCATCAACAGCATGTCTGTACAGCATCCTGTCCTTGCCGGCGTGTTCGTGGGAGGAGGATTACTTTCACCTCTTCCCCTGTTAGATCCCTGTTGTGCTGTGACATGACCATTATACGCTGTGTACAGCATACCTCTTAATTTATTTTGGACCTGCTGAATCCTTTCCGCCTTGCTGTAATGCGGTAACATGCCAGGCACTTTATGTTTATACCGGGGGTCTAGTAGCGTGGACACCCAGTACAGGTCATTCTCCTTCATCCTTTTTATACGAGGGTCCCTCAACAGGCACGACAGCATGAAAGACCCCATTTGCATAAGGACGGATGCTGAGCTTCTCATGTCCCGTTCCTCGTCCTCAGTGATGTCAGGGAAGGTATAATCTTCTTCCTCCCAGCCATGTACAACACCACGGTAACCAGATAGGTGACAAGGAGCACCCTGGGATGCCTGCTGTGGTTGGTCTTCCTCCTCCTCTTTAAAGCCACATTCCTCCTCTGACTCCTCTTCCTCACAATCCTCTTCCAGCGTTGCCGCAGGTCCAGCAAGCGATGTTGATAAGGCTGTTTCTGGTGATGATGGTGTCCACAACTCTTCCTCTTCACGCTCATCTACTGCCTGATCCAGCACTCTTCGCAGGGCATGCTCCAGGAAGAAAACAAACGGTATGATGTCGCTGATGGTGCCTTAGGTGCGACTGACCAGGTTTGTCACCTCCTCAAAAGGACGCATGAACCTACAGGCATTGCGCATGAGCCTCCAGTAACGTGGCAAAAAAATTCCCAGCTCTGCAAATGATGTCCTAGCACCCCGGTTATACAAATATTCGTTGACGGCTCACTGGCATGTTGTTTCGTCGCTGGATATCTGACAAGTGTGCCATGGCCGTGTAGGAACACCTGAAATGGCCACACACCTTCCTGAACTGCTTCAGGACATCCTGTAAGCCTGGGTACTTGTACAATCAGATTACACACATGTGCCACGCACGGCACATGTGTCAACTTGCCCAACCTCAATGCCACCAACAAATTTGTTCAGTTGTCACAAACCACCTTGCCGATCTCCAGTTGGTGCGGAGTCAGCCACTGGTCCACCTGTGCGTTCAGGGCCGACAGGAGCGCTGGTGCGGTGTGACTCTCTGCTTTGAGGCAAGTCAAGATGGCGTGACACTGCCGTATCCGGGATGTGGAATAGCACCTGGGGAGCTGGGGGGGGGGGGGGGTGCCGGTGATGTGGAGCAAGACGCAGCAGTGGAAGAGGATGCTTGTACTGACGTGTTGATCCCATAGGCGTTTGTGATGTGACATCAAGTGCCTTCGCAAAGCAGTGGTGCCTAGGTGGGTGTTGGACTTCCCAAGACTCAGTTTCTTCTGGCACAGGTTGCAAATGGCCTCGCTGTTGTCAGAGGCAGACACACAAAAAAAATGCCACACTGCTGAGCTCTGCGATGACGGCATTCTGGTGGTGGCAACAGCATGCGTTGATTGGCGTCCCGTCTGGCTGACCCCGGGTGCCGATGCATGCTGTCTGAATGTGCCACTAGCTCCTTGCGACGACCTCCCCCTGCTTCCAACTCGTCTCCTCCTCCTCTCTGTCTCCCCATCTAAACTTTCCCCCTCTTCTTCTCTTCTAGCGGGCACCCACGGACACATCGTCATCATCAACACCTTCACCGCTATCTGACACCTCAAGAAAGGAAGCAGCAGCGGGTACAACATCATCATCACACCGTACGTCCATGTGTGTAATGCTCCCTGACTGAGACATATCCCTGTTAACTAGATCCTCTAGCAATAATGGTTGCGCATCACTCGTGTCTTCAAACTGATGTGTAAATAACTCCTCTGACGGATCAAGTAAAGCTGCTGTGGTGCTAGAGTTGGTGGTGGCGGCAGGCGGGCAAGTGGTAGCATGAGAGGTGCTCGAAGCTAAGCTAGAGGAGAAGGACAGTGCGTCAAGGTTCCGAGCGGAAGCTGTAGTAGATTGGGTGTCTTGTGATAGCCAGTCAACTAAGTCCACAGAACTTTGGGGGTTCAGGGTACATGGCCTCTGAACACTGGCCATTCTAGGGCCAAAGGGAATCCCAACACCACGACGGCCCCTGCGGGGTGGCCTTCCTCTGCCTGTAATTTTTTTTGGTTAAATTTCCACAAGTGTCACACCAAATGTGATTTGCACTAGGGTGACTGAACTGACAGTGACGACTGATTTTATTTAACAGCCAAAAAAGTTTTCTTTTTTTTTAATTTGCACAACTGTCACACCTAATGTGATTTGCACTAGTGTGACAATGAGCAAAAAAGCTTGCCAGCGGGGTTCCCCTTTTAACCAGCGGTTCCCTCCCAGCCAGGGTGCCTCCAGCTGTTGCAAGACACACGGACTGATATCTTTCAGCCCTTTGAATACTGTAGTATTGAAGGAACTTAAGTGTGACATTTCTGCACTATGGATGGATACCACAAATGTTTATTTACATTATTTTATTTGAAAAATGGAAAAAGGGGGATTATTCAAATTTATTAGGAAAGGGCTTATTCACATTTATTCTTCCAATTCTTTTCACAATTTTTTTGTCCCTATAGGGACTACTACAGGCAATCTTTTGATTGGAATTCAAGGAAGGACTGGTGGGGGAAGGGAATCTCAGCTCCACTTGAAGTAAAAGGTATTCTTTAATAAAGTTCCATTAAAAGAGAAAAATAGACAAAACAAACAAAATCACACGTGCATGGTGGGTTAAAAAACGCACATAACACCTTCCACCTGCAACCTTCTCAAAACGGTGAGCTGAAGTCTTTTTTCTATTTTTCTTTTTTGAATCTTTTGATTGCAAACACTGATCAATGCTATGTCATAGCACAGCATTGATCAGTGCTGTTGGCGCTCCACTTACACAGGCTCCTGAGATTGTATTCCTGAAGCACTGGTCGGACAGCGCAGAGGCAGCTAGGTATTACCCTGGTCCCGAGAAATTCATCTTCTTAAAATTTCACCTAAGGAGCAGCAGGCCCAGTGTATCACATTTGGCAGTGAGCAGCAGGCAGGAAGCAGTTAGTTCAGGAGAGAACTGGCAGAGGAGCTGATGGTTGAGGGAGATTAGAAATGTAGATGGGTAATAGCAAAGAGTGAAGCATAGGAGAGAGGGGTACCAGGAGACAGCCAGCAAAAGGGAATGGGTCAGGAGATGCAGGCAAGAGAGTGTGAAGCAGTAGGCAAGAAATATCTGGCAGTGGGAGACAGGCAAGAGACATCTGGCAGCGAAAGACAGTAGTCAACGAGACATCCGGCAACCAATCAGATCACTACTTTTTTCACAGGCCTCTTTAACCCCTTAACCCTTTAACGAAGCAGGACGTATATTTACGTCCTGCGCCGGCTCCCGCGATATGAAGCGGGGTCGTGCTGCGACCCCGCATCACATCGCATCGGTCCCGGCGCACATCAACGGCCGGGACCCGCGGCTAATAACACACATCGCCGATCGCGGCGATGTGCGGTATTAAACCTTTAGAAGCGGCGGTCAAAGCTGACCGCTGCTTCTAAAGCAAAAGTGAAAGTATCCCGGCTAGTCAGTCGGGCAGTTCGGGACTGCCGCGGTGAAATTGCGGCGTCCCGAACAGCTTGCAGGACACCGGGAGGGCCCTTACCTGCCTCCTCCGTGCCTGAGATCACGGCAGGAGCAGTCAAGCGCCAATAACACTGATCACAGGCATGTTAATACACGCCAGTGATCAGTATAGGAGATCAGTGTGTGCAGTGTTATAGGTCCCTATGGGAGCTATAACACTGCAAAAAAAAAAAGTAAAAAAAAGTGTTAATAAAGGTCATTTAGCCCCTTCCCTAATAAAAGTTTGAATCACCCCCCTTTTCCCATAAAAAAAATATAACAGTGTAAATAAAAATAAAAATAAACATATGTGGTATCGCCGCGTGCGTAAATGTCCGAACTATAAAAATATATCATTAATTAAACTGCACGGTCAATGGCGTACGTGCCAAAAAATTCCAAAGTCCAAATAAGCGTATTTTGGTCACTTTTTATACCATTAAAAAACAAATAAAAAGTGATCAAAAAGTCCGATCAAAACAAAAGTCGTACCGATAAAAACTTCAGATCACGGCGCAAAAGATTAGCCCTCATACCGCCCTGTACGTGTAAAAATAAAAAAAAGTTATAGGGGTCAGAAGAGGACATTTTTAAACGTATACATTTTCCTGCATGTAGTTATGATTTTTTCCACAAGTATGACAAAATCAAACCTATATAAGTAGGGTATCATTTTAACCGTATGGACCTACAGAATGATAAGGTGTCATTTTTACCGAAATATGCACTGCGTAGAAACGGAAGCCCCCAAAAGTTACAAAATGGCGTTTTTTCTTCGATTTTGTCGCACAATGATTTTTTTCCGTTTCGTCGTGAATTTTTGGGTAAAATGACTGATGTCACTGCAAAGTAGAATTGGTGACGCAAAAAATAAGCCAAAATATGGATATTTAGGTGGAAAATTGAAAGGGTTATGATTTTTAAAAGGTAAGGAGGAAAAAATGAAAGTGCAAAAAAGGAAAAACCCTGAGTCCTTAAGGGGTTAAGGACCAAGCCCATTTTGAGCTCCAGTGGAAAACAAGTGGGAAACAAATGTTTTCAAATCAACTGGTGCCAGAGAGTTAAAAATATTTATAAATTACTTCTATTTAAAAATGTGAAGCCTTCCAGTACTTATCAGCTGCTGTATACTACAGAGAAAATTGTGCCGTTCTTTCCAGTCTTACCACAGTGCTCTCTGCTGACACCTCTGTCCATGTCAGGAAGTGTCCAGATTAGAAGCATATCCCTATAGCAAACTTCTCCTGCTCTAGACAGTTCCTGACACGGACAGAGGTGTCAGCAGAGAGCACTGTGGTCAGTCTGGAATTTCTCTGTAGTATATCTGTAGTACACAGCAGCTGCTAAGTACTGGAAGGGTTAAGATTTTTAAATAGAAGTAATTTACAAATTAGTATAACTTTCTGGCACCAGTTAATTTGAAAACATTTTTTTTCCCCCACCGGATAATTACCAGGCTATTTTTTTTTTGCAGGTCTGACCTGTGTTCATTTATGCATTAATAACTCTGGGATGCTTTTACTTATTCTGATTCCAAGATAGTTTTTTCGTGACATATTCTACTTTAAGATAATTTTCATCGATATTTGCACGATTTCTCTGTGAAAAATTACCAGATTTCATGAAAATGTAGTATTTTTCTAACTTTGAAATTCTCTGCTTGTAAGAAAAATGGACATTCCAAATAAATAATATATTGATTCACATATACAATATGTCTACTTTATGGTGACATCATAAAATTTACATGTTTTTACCGTACTTTTTGAAGACACTAGAGGGCTTCAAAGTTCAGCAGCAATTTTCCAAATTTTTACGAAAAGTTTGAAGTGGATTTGAGGGGCCTCTCTGTAAGAAATCCCCCATATATTACCCCATTATAGAACCTGCACCCCTCAAAGTATTTAAAATGACATTCAGAAAGTTTCTTAACCCTTTAGGTTTTTCACAGGAATAGCAGCAAAGTGGAGGAGAAAACTTAAAATCTCCATTTTTTACACTAAACTGTTGTTGTAGCCCCATTTTTTCATTTTTAAAGGAGAAAGGAGAAAAAGCCTCCCAAAATTTGTAACCAAATTTCTCTCGAGAATGGAAATACCTCATATATGTGGATGTGATTGCTCTGTGGTGCACTAGAGGGCTCAGAAGGGAAGGAGCAGAATTGGGCTTGCGGAGAGAATTTTGCTGAAATGCTTTTTGGAGGGCATGTCGTATTTAGGAAGTCCCCATAGTGCCAGAAGAGAAAAACTAAATAAAAAAAAAATAAAATAAAAAAACAGATGGCACACTATTTGAGAAACTACACCCCTAAAGGAACATAACAGGGGGTGCATTTACACCTTACTGGCGATTGACAGATTATTGGAACAGTAGCTGTGCATATAAAAAATTTTATTTTTCATTTTCTCGGACCACTGTTCCAAAAATCTGTCAGACATCTGTGGGGTTTAACCCTTTAACGAAGCAGGACGTATATTTACGTCCTGCGCCGGCTCCCGCGATATGAAGCGGGGTCGTGCTGCGACCCCGCATCATATCGCGTCGGTCCCGGCGCTCATCAACGGCCGGGACCCGCGGCTAATACAACACATCGCCGATCGCGGCGATGTGCGGTATTAACCCTTTAGCTTTGACCGCCGCTTCTAAAGTGAAAGTGACCCGGCTGCTCAGTCGGGCTGTTCGGGACCACCGCGGTGAAATCGCGGCGTCCCGAACAGCTGACAGGACACCGGGAGGGCCCTTACCTGCCTCCTCGGTGTCCGATCGGCGAATGACTGCTCTGTGCCTGAGATCCAGGCAGGAGCAGTCAAGTGCCGATAACACTGATCACAGGCGTGTTAATACACGCCTGTAATCTGTGTAAAAGATCAGTGTGTGCAGTGTAAAAAATAAAATAAATAAAAATATGTGGTATCGCCGCGTGCGTAAATGTCCGAACTATAAAAATATATAATTAATTAAACCGTACGGTCAATGGCGTACGCGCAAAAAAATTCCAAAGTAAAAAAAAGCGCATTTTTGGTCACTTTTTATACCATTAAAAAATGAATAAAAAGTGATCAAAAAGTCCGATCAAAACAAAAATCATACCGATAAAAACGTCAGATCACGGTGCAAAAAATTAGTCCTCATACCCCCCTGTACGTGGAAAAATAAAAAAGTTATAGGGGTCAGAAGATGACATTTTTAAACATATAAATTTTCCTGCATGTAGTTATGATTTTTTCCAGAAGTGCGACAAAATCAAACCTATATAAGTAGGGTATCATTTTAACCGTATGGACCTACAGAATAATGATAAGGTGTAATTTTTACCGAAATATGCACTGCGTAGAAACGGAAGCCCCCAAAATTTACAAAATGGCGTTTTTTCTTCGATTTTGTCGCACAATGATTTTTTTTTCCGTTTCGCCGTGCATTTTTGGGTAAAATGACTAAAACGAAAGTGCAAAAACGGAAAAACCCTGAGTCCTTAACCCCTTAAGGACTCAGGGTTTTTCCGTTTTTGCACTTTCGTTTTTTCCTCCTTACCTTTTAAAAATCATAACCCTCTCAATTTTCCACCTAAAAATCCATAATGACTTATTTTTTGCGTCGCCAATTCTACTTTGCAGTGACATTAGTCATTTTACCCAAAAATGCACGGCGAAACGGAAAAAAAAATCATTGTGCGACAAAATCGAAAAAAAACCCCGCAATTTTGTAACTTTTGGGGGCTTCCGTTTCTACGCAGTGCATATTTCGGTAAAAATGACACCTTATCATTATTCTGTAGGTCCATACGGTTAAAATGATACCCTACTTATATAGGTTTGATTTTGTCGCACTTCTGGAAAAAATCATAACTACATGCAGGAAAATTTATACGTTTAAAAATGTCATCTTCTGACCCCTATAACTTTTTTTATTTTTGAATTAATTATTTCTGAAGTTTTTATCGGTATGATTTTTGTTTTGATCGGACTTTTTGATCACTTTTTATTCATTTTTTAATGGTATAAAAAGTGACCAAAATACGCTTTTTTGGACTTTGGAATTTTTTTGCGCGTACGCCATTAACCGTACGGCTTAATTATATATTTTTATAGTTCGGACATTTACGCACGCGGCGATACCACATATGTTTATTTATTTTTTTTTTTTACACTGTTTTATTTTTTTTATGGGAAAAGGGGGGTGATTCAAACTTTTATTAGGGAAGGGGTTAAATGACCTTTATTAACACTTTTTTTTTACATTTTTTTTTGCAGTGTTATAGGTCCCATAGGGACCTATAACACTGCACATACTGATCTCTCATGCTGATCACTGGCGTGTATTAACACGCCTGTGATCAGTGTTATCGGCGCTTGACTGCTCCTGCCTGGATCTCAGGCACGGAGCAGTCATTCGCCGATCGGACACCGAGGAGGCAGGTAAGGGCCCTCCCGGTGTCCGGTCAGCTGTTCGGGACGCCGCAATTTCACCGCGGCGGTTCCGAACAGCCCGACTGAGCAGCCGGGTCATGTGATCGGCGATGTGTGGTATTAGCCGCGGGTCCCGGCCGTTGATTAGCGCCGGGACCGACGCGATATGATGCGGGATCGCGGCGCGATCCCGCTTCATATCGCAGGAGCCGGCGCAGGACGTAAATATACGTCCTGCGACGTTAAGGGGTATTCGAGTTTTTTTTATTTGACTATGCTACAGGGGCTGTAAAGTTAGTGTAGTTCATAATATAGTGTCTGTACCTGTGTGTCATGGTTTTCTCACAATTCTTCTGTGATTTTCACTCTTTATTTCTATATTTATTTATAATATTTATTTTTATCAGCATATAAAATGACTGTTGTCTCAGATTTTTCCCAGCTTGCAATGCGGCCGAGACCCGACTCACTGACGCCCCCTGACGTGACACCCCCTGATGAAGCGCTGTAGCGCGAAACGTACGCTGGGGTAAGTGCAGGTGGCATCTGGCTATACATTGGTTTACTTTCATTCACTTATCCATGCATTTTGTAGTGCTCATTACTGGTATTCATGTGTATTTCACTATTGTTATGCAGCTCACTACATGTATGTGTTGTAATCAGGCCTATGCCCCTTGTATTTTCTCAGTCCTGTGCACTATGCTTGTTAATTTGGATTTTATTTTTGTTGATATATGTACTCAATAAAAAATTTTTGTATTTTTGATACTTTTTGGCATTGCTGAATTTTGTTTAGGTGTTTGATTATTCTATATTTCAGCAATTCATTTATTTATTTGTTTGGTGACAATATGTTTATTTTTATTTACACAGTTTTTTTTCTATGGGAAAAGGTGGGTGATTCAAACTTTTATTAGGGAAGGAGTTAAATGACCTTTGCAAACTTTTTTTTTTTTTTTTGCAATGTTATAGCTCCCATAGGGAGCTATAGCCCTGCACACACTGATCTCTTACCTTGAGTCATAGCTTTGCATGGATCAGCGAGATAGGGGCTCGATTGCTCAATCCTGCAGCTCAGGCTTGGAGCAATCAAACCCTGATCGGACGCGGGGGAGACAGGTAAGGAGACCTCCGCTCGCGTCCTAGCTGATCGGGACATCGCAACTGATCAGCCCGACTGAGCTGCCGGGAAGCATTTACTTTCACTTTCAGACGCGGCGGTCAACTTTGATCACCGCGTCTGAAGGGTTAATAGCATGCGGCACAACGATCTGTGCCGTGCGCTGTTAGCCCAGGGCCCTGGCTATGAACAGCAGCCGGGACCGACCCAGTATGACCCCGTTTTGAACACCGGGACCGGGCATAGTGCGTACAGTTACGCCCTACGTCCTTAAGAGGTTACAGGGGTACTCCGGTGGAAAACAATTTGTTTTAAATAAACTGCTGCCAGATAGTTAAACAGATTTGTAAATTACTTCTATTAAAAAATTCTAATCCTTCCAGTACTTATCAACTGCTGTATGCTACAGAGGAAGTGGAGTTGTTCTTTTCTGTCTGACCACAGTGCTCTCTGCTGACACCTCTGTCTATGCCAGGAACTGTACAGAACAGGAGAGGTTTGCTATGGGGATTTGTTCCTGCTCTGGACAGTTCCTGACATGGACAGAGGTGTCAGCAGAGAGCACTGTGGACAGACAAAAAAGAACTATACAACTTTTAACCCCTTAAGGACCAAGCCCATTATGACCTTAACCCCTTAAGGACTCAGCCCATTTAGACCTTAAGGACTCATTTCATTTTTTCCTCCTCGCCTTCTAAAAATCATAACTCTTTTATATTTTCATCGCCAGACTAGTATGAGGGCTATGAGTAGCAATTTTGGACTTTTTTTTTTTTACGTTCACGCCGTTCACCGTACGGGATCATTAACATTTTATTTTAATAGTTCGGACATATAAGCACGCGGCAATACCAAATATGTCTATTAAATTTATTTTTTACGCTTTTTGGGGGGTAAAATAGGAAAAAACGGACGTTTTACTTTTTTATTGGGGGAGGGGATTTTTCACTTTTACATTTTTTTACACCTGAATAGTCCCCATAGGGGACTATTCATAGCAATACTATGATTGCTAATACTGATCTGTTCTATGTATAGGACATAGAACAGATCAGTGTTATCGGCTATCTTCTGTTCTGGTCTGCTCGATCTCAGACCAGAGCAGAAGACGCCGGGAGCCGGAAGGAGGAAGGTGAGGGGACCTCCGTGCGGCGTTCTGAATGATCGGATCCCCGCAGCAGCGCTGCGGGCGATCCGATCATTCATTGAAATTGTGCACTGCCGCAGATGCCGGGATCTGTATTGATCCCGGCACCTGAGGGGTTAATGGCGGACGCCCGCGAGATCGCGGGCGTCGGCCATTGACGGCGGGTCCCTGGCTGCGATCAGCAGCCAGGATCAGCCGCGAATGACACGGGCATCGCTCCGATGCCCGCGGTTATGCACAGGACGTAAATGTACGTCCTGGTGCGTTAAAACCACCGCACCAGGACGTACATTTACGTCCTGCGTCCTTAAGGGGTTAAAGGGGTACTCAGGTGGAATTTTTTTTTTTTTTTTTTTTAAATCAACTGGTGCCAGAAAGTTAAACAGATTTGTAAATGACTTCTATTTAAAAATCTTTACCCTTCCAGTGCATATTTTTAGCAGCTGTATGCTACAGAGGAAATTTTTTGCAAATCTGACCACTGTCACTTTATGCATTAATAACTCTGGGATGCTTTTATTTGTGAATTTGATTCAGAGATAGTTTTTTTCGTGACAGTCTACTTTATGTTAGTGGTAAATTTTCGTCGATACTTGCATCATTTCTTGGTGAAAAATTCCAAAATTTCTTGAAAATTTAGCATTTTTCTAACTTTGAACCTCTCGGCTTAAAAGGAAAATGGACATTCCAAATAAATGATATATTATCTATATACAATTATATTTCGCACCTGAGTGTGCGAAACGCGTCAGATTGTGTCCTGCCTAAGCGTGTGAATAAAGCCATTGACAAGTTTTACCTGCATCTTCCCGAGTGCCGGACGTTTTCTTTTCTGTGTGACAATTATATATATATATATATATATACACACACACACTGACAGGCATTTATCAAGCGATTTAGTTAATTTTTCTTTACTAAAAATGTCGCAAAAATGTCGCACCTGCGACTACGCGATTTTTCGTGCGACATTTTGACTGGAAAGCGAGAAAAGCAAGTTTTCCAAAACTTAACTACGTAGTAATTTTAAAAAGGACTACAGGTAGTCAGGTATTAACTGCGACAGTCGCAACTGCGCAAAAGAAAGTCGCAACAAGGTAAAAAATTTACTAAATTTACTCCAGCTCAAACATGGAGCAGAAAAAGCTACTACCAAAGTAAAAAAGAAGAAATTGCTTATGTGAAAGAAAATTATCAACAGGCTGAAACCAGTTGATAAATAAGTCACACATAAGCAAAAAAAAAGTAAGGAGAAAATTACAAAAAAAAAAAGGAATACATAAGCAAACATTGATAAATGTCCCTCAATATGTCTACTTTATGTTTCCATCATAAAGTTGACATGTTTTAACTTTTTGAAAACATTATAGGGCTTCAAAGTGTAGCAGCAATTTTTCACGAAAATGTCAAAATTGGAATTTTTCAGGGACCAGTTCAGTTTGAAGTGAATTTGAGGCAAAATTGCAGCAAAGTGGAGGATAAAATTCTAAATCTACCGTATTTATCGGGGTATACCCTATAACACGCACCCTCATTTTACCAAGGATATTTGGGTAAAAAAAGTTTTTTACCCAAATATCCATGATAAAATGAGGGTGTGTGTGTATACCCCGATATACCCCCAGGAAAGGCAGGGGGAGAGAGGCCGTCGCTGCCCGCTTCTCTCCCCCTGCCTTTCCTGGGGTCTAGAGCGCTGCGGTCGGCCCTTTTCACCCCCTGGTGACGCCGGGGACGCACGACGGAGGCCTGGAGCAGCGCGGACCGGACTCAGGTAATTATGCCACCGGGGATGGGGGGAGGCAACGGGGCAGCGGCGCCGGCAATGGGTGCCGCTGCCCCTTCTCTCCCCCTGGCTGTCGGCGCCGCTTCTCTCCCCCTGGCTATCGGCGTCGGCACCGAGGGGGACATAACGGGCAGCGGCGCCGATAACCAGGGGGTGAAAAGGGCCGACAGCAGCGCTCTAGACCCCAGGAAAGGCAGGGGGAGAGAAGCGGGCAGCGACGGCGATAAATACGGTACATGTTTACACAATTTTTTACACTAACATGTTGTTGTAGACCCATTTTTTTATTTTTTCATTTTTACAAGGGGTAAAAGGAGAAAAAGCCACCAAAATGTTTTACCTATTTTTTCTCGAGTAAGGAAATACCTCATATGTGGATGTGAAGTGCTCTGCGAGCGCACTACAGGGCTCAGAAGGGACGGATGGACAATGGGATTTTGGAGAGCGAATTCTGCTGAAATGGTTTTTGGAGGGCATGTCGCCTTTAGAAAGCCCCCATGGTGCCAGAATAGTAGAAAAAAAAAAAAAAAACACATGGCACACTATTTTGGAAACTACACCACTCAAGGCACGTAGTGCATGTACAGTGAGCCTTAACACCCTACAGATAATTGACGAACTTTCGTTTAAGTTGGACGTAAAAATGAAAAATTTGATTTTTCTCAATAAAATGCTGGTGTTACCCCAAATTTTTCATTTTCACAATGAGTAATAGGAGAAAATGCCCCCCAAATTTTGTAACCCCATTTCTCTCGAGTAAGGAAATACCTCATATGTGGATGTAAAGTGCTCTGTGTGTGCACTAGAGGGCTCAGAAGGGAAGGAGTGACACTGGGATTTTGGAGAGCAAATTTTGATGAAAATGTTTTTGGGTGGCATGTCGCATTTAGGAAGCCCCCTTGATGCCAGAACGGTAAAAAAAAAACCCATGGCATACTATTTTGGAAACTACACCCCTCAAGAAATGTAACAAGGGGTAAAGTGAGCATTAACACCCCACAGGCGATTGACGAACTTTTGTTAAAGTGGGACGTAAAAAATAAATTAAAAAAAGTTTCAATAAAATGCTGGTGTTACCCCAAATTTTTCATTTTCTCAAGGGGTAACAGGAGAAACAGCCCCCAAAAATGTGTTACCCCATAGCTTCTAAGTATGGAAATACCCCATGTTACATTCTATGAGGGGTGTAGTTTCCAAAATGGGGTCACATGTGGGGGGTCCACTGTTCCGGCACTATGGGGGCTTTGTAAGCGCACATGGCCTTCAGTTCCAGCCTAATTCTCTCTCCAAAAGCCCAATGGGGCTCCTTCTCTTCTGAGCCCATTAGTTCGCCCGCAGAGCACTTTACATCCACATATAGGGAATGTTCTTACTCAGAAGAAATTGGGGTTACACATTTTGGGAGGCTTTTATCCTATTACCTCTTGTGAAAATGAAAAATTTGGGGTAACACCAGCATTTCAGGGGAAAAACAAATTTTCAATTTTCAAGTCCAACTTTAACAAAAATTTGTCCAAGACCTGTGGGGTGTTAAGGCTCACTATACCCCTTGTTAAGTTCCTTGAGAGGTCTAGTTTCCAAAATGGGGTCACATCTGAGTGCTTTTTTTCTTTGTTTTTTTTTTTTTTGCTTTCATGTCAGAACTGCTGTAACCTCTGTGCAAATCACTAACGTAGGCCTTAAATGTACAAGGCGCTCTCTCACGAATGAGCCTTGTTGTGAACACGCAGAGCATTTTACGTCCACATATGGGGTATTTCCGTACTCGGAAGAAATTGCGCTGAAAATTTGGGGGGTCTTTTTCTCCTTTTATTTCTTGTGAAAATTAATGAAATGGTGGGGAAACACCAGCATGTTAATGTAAAAATGTTAAGGGTAAAAGGAGAAAAAAACGAGTACAGAAATACCCCATATGTGGCACTAAACTGTGGCCTTGAAAGTGAGAGAGCACCATGCACATTTGAGGACTAAATTAGGGATTGCATAGGGGTGGACATACGGGTATTCTACGCCAGTGATTCTCACACAGGGTGCCTCCAGCTGTTGCTAAACTCCCAGCATGCCTGGACAATCAGTGGCTGTCCAAAAATGCTGGGAGTTGTTTTGCAACAGCTGGAGGCTCCGTTTTGGAAACACTGCCGTTCAATACTTTTTCATTTTTATTGGGAGGAGGGGTGGGGTGGGGGGAAGAGAGTGTTAGGGGTGTATATGTTATGTTCTACCCTTTATTATGTGTTAGTGTAGTGTTCGGGTACATATGCACTGGCAGGGGTTTCCCACTGGGAGCTTGTGCTGCGCCAAAAAAATTGGCCGCAACTGAAACTTGAAGCAGGAAACTCACTGTAAACCCGCCCGTGTGAATGTACCCTGTAAATTCACATGGGGGGCATAAACCTCCAGCTCTTTCAAAACTACAACTCCCAGCATGCACTGACAGACCGTGCATGCTGGGAGTTGTACTTTTACAACAATTGGAGGCACAGTGATGGTTAGAAAATACTGAGTTAGGTAACAGAACCAGTGTGCCTCCAGCTGTTGCAAAACTACAACTCCCAGCATGTACTGATCGCCAAAGGGCATGCTGGGAGATGTAGTTATGCAACAGCTGGAGGTATGCAACTACAACTCCCAGCATGCCGAGACAGCTGTCTGGGAATGCTGGGAGTTGTAGTTTTGAAACATCTGGAGGGCTACAGTTTAGAGACCACTATTGTGGTCTCCAAACTGTAGCCCTCCAGATGTTGCTGGGCAACTCACTGGCTTACCTAGGATCCAGGGAGCCGTACTGCTGTCCTCTGCTGCAGCCAATCGCCACCGACGGTAAGTGGACCTTCAGTGCCGCTCACCGTCGGTTCCCCCACTCTGTCCGGACTAACAGAACGTTAAACCCCCCCCCCCCCCCATCTGCTATAGGTCATCGCTTCTGAACGACCAATAGCAGGGATAGGAGGGGAGGCACCCCTGCCACCTCACTTCTCTTCAGGGGGATCGTGGGTGTCCTGAGACCCGTAATTGACGCAAATCGCCAGTGTGAATTCTCCGGCGATTGCCAACATGGAGGGGGGTCTCAGGACCCCCCCGGGCATTTGCACAGGGTGCATGCTGATATCCTTAAGTACCAGCGAGCAAGGGCGTACCCATACCCTTGGTCCTTAAAGGGTTATGCACTTCACTGCTGGATTTATGAATTTTATATTTTTTGTACTGAACAAAGTTTCTCTGGACCATTAAGTGCTGAACCTTCTTTGGTCTACCAGGAAGCACGGGCATACCTGTACGCCCTTCGTCCTCAACAGTTTAAAAATGAAACACTGACTGGTTGCTATGGACAATTGCACTACTTTACCCTCTACACTTTTTTTTATTTACTGCATAATAAGCTGTGTTGATACCTTGCGGCCAATTAGTGGTGTCACAGCTATTTACTGAATGCATTTTGACACAAATTACTGAGTGTTTTATCACGATTATGCAAACTGACGTTAAATGTGCAATATTTACTGCGATTTTCGGTCATTAACATGCAGCCTCAAACAGCTAGTTTCTGCAGCAATTTTCCAAAACACATTTTTTTACTATAATGTCCTAAAAGAAAACAGATACCTGGCACTGGTTATAAAGTAGAATACAAATCACATTCAGCCGAGCAATACAGCTGTGCAGCTCAGTTCAATGGCAGTTCATCACAAATGTGAAAAGAGTTTTCAAATAGCGTATGTAGGAATGAAGAAAATGGAATCTGGAGCACTCTCCCAATAATTTTGAGTCGGTACTTTATTGATAGTTATCCAAGAAATAAAATCTGTATAAGTCAATGCTTGGGAGCAGAGGCAGTAGCATGCACTGGGCTTGCCCTCTGCATGCTACTGTCTCCGCTCCCAAGCATCGACTTTTACTTCTGTGTATAACTATCAATAAAAGTACAGACTCAAGATTATTGGGCGAGGACTCCAGATTCCATTTTCTTCATTCCAAACATACGATTTTTACTATATTGTGCACAATTACAGTGCAATCTCCATTTTGGGAAAACTCACAGCAAAAAAAATTAAAAAGCAGCAAGATACTCATTGTGTGAACACCGCCTCAAGGGAGTTACTAGTATATATCCCGATCCCAAAGACAGATAAAGCTGGGAAGGGTCTGGAAGCTAGTAGAAGGGATATGGTAGTTGACGATATCCTGTAGTCCGCAAGTTGTCAAAGTCTGACCTCCTGTTAGAACCATTACGGATTTGGAGAGTCAGGAATGTGAACACGACCAAATTAGAGTAATAAAAAAACACATGGATGCAGCTGATTAATTGATATAATCGATTAAAATAGTCAGCAATTTCCTTTATCCATTCACTGGCTGTTGGGGGGGCATGGCTCCAAGCTCTAGTAAATTTATTACTACCTCTGTGCCCTAACTCCAGCACAGAAACCCTGGCCTGTAGTACAATCCAGAAGCCAGTGCTAAGGCCACTGTTTTTTTTCTGGCAGTTTTTAGATATCTGCCACTGCAGTTTTTGAGCCAAAGTCAGAAGTGAATCCATAAGGGAGGAGAAGTGCAAGTCCTTCCTTTATATGTCCTATTCCTATTGAATACATTTCTGGCTTTGGCAGTATTCCAGAAAAAAAAAAAAAAAATAAGTTGAAACAGCCTATCAGTGACCAAAAAATTACTACGTGCCCCAAGGTGGGGGAGGGTGCCACTAAACCAAAACAAGTTAGTGCAGGTAACGCTGATGACAGACTTATTTTAATCAGGCTGCTAAAATACTAGTAACACGTTCAAATCTGGAAAGGTGATCTCAGGATACCCAGTGACTATATCCTGTCCCCAACCAATGGCTAGGATATACACACAATTGTTAGGGGATGAATCTTTCTTGGATAAATTAGGGACAAGTGTGTCAACAGGGACACAATTACTGTCAGAAGTACATTACGATACTGGGCTATAATTTAAGCACATAGAAGTCCACCTATCTGTCCCTGGTTCGAGAAACCAAGAGCAATAGCCACTATGGGCTAATCTAATGTATGTGCTAGGTACTATGATGAAAATCTATCACCTAATAACTCGTAGCATCCAACCTAGACATGTGTGTACACCAGACTCCTGTAGACAAAGGGCTTATTTATTTCTGCCAACACAAGTGAATAAAGCAGACGCACCTGTAGTTTATGCTGCAATGATATCAGAGGTGGTCAGTTATAGTGTATACACATCCACACTGGAAACTGCTGCTTCAAATATACAACACTAGATCCTACATGTATCGCCACTGTAGTGTCAGCCACCTCTAAGGTCTGTATACTGCTCTCGTCCACTGCAGCAAGGCTGTGGCTCACAGGTTAACCCTTGCAGTGCCATCCTCTCCCCCCCCCCCCCCCCCTTCTTTAACCCTTCAGGTGCTGTCCCCGCTTCCACGTTAACCCTGCAGGTCCCGCGGGTGATCCAATCATCCAAACACCCGCATTGCCACAGATGCCGTAATCTGTATTGATTATGGCACATCTGAGGGGTTAAAGGTGGACAGCAGCATGATCGCTTACGTCTGCCATTACTGGTCCCTGGCTGCTGATAGCTTGCGTTGTGTTTGCGTTATGAACATGACGTAATTGTACATCCTGGTACATTAAGTACCAAAACGCACATTTACGTCCTGTCATTAAGGGGTTAAGTAAAAACTTAATTCAATTATGTTGCAAAACAAAAGACTGCAGCAGCCACAAAACTGAAGCTTAAAGGTTACTGCTGTGAAAACTGGATGCGCAACTATGCCACACCAACAACTAGCAGGACGCCTTACAGCTTGTATAGTGCTGCACTACATCCTATGCATTGCTACAATTGACCAAACCCTTTGCTCTCCTGGATATTAACCATGAATAAGATGGGGCAGCAGGGAGAACACGTCAGAGTGATCGACACACCTTGCATGTATAAAACTAGTCTTCGTAAATTCCCTCCATCTCCCTTTCAAATTATGCAGTATTTCAGAGGGAAAAAAAAGCTCTCGTGTGCTATAGAGATCTGTGGGTAATGTGCTGAATGTCACAAAGAAAGCTCTGACGAAAGAACAAGTTATGTCAGAAATTTATTTTGATGTGATCAATATACAGAGGATGTTACTTTGCCTTCTGGCTCTGTGCTTGAGCCTTTAGTACTTTCACAACAATCTTCTGCTCCTCAATGAGGAATGCCCTCTTAATTCTGCCAAGAGAAAAGAAAAAAGGTTTAACATAAAGAAGCACACATTAAACAATAAATAAACTTTATATTAATGATATAAGCAAAAGACCATAGGTCCTCCACACAGCCCCACCCCATGAGAAGTCCTGGGTCTATATCTAATGGGGGTCTGTTAAGCCAGAACAAGGTAAAGCTCAAGTGTTGCTACACGAAGCATTGGCACAACCATAGAAAGGCCCTTTCAAATTGAAGTGGTCATCTTTAGACCAGCTCCTGAAGACGCATCAGCTGGAATAAATGACAGTGCATCGAACATTTTTTTTTTTTTTTTTACGTTTGCCACATGTCCTCTCAAGTGTACGCTCACACATACAGGATCCTGGGCAGATTTGACACAGGATTTGTAACTGCAGATCAGAAGCTGTGCAGTCATTTAGTTTACATTGAAATCTACAGCAATAAATCCTGTGCATCAAATCTGCCCATGTGTGAACACACTAGCAGATCCTGTATGTGTGAATACACCCTTAGGGTACCTAAGGGTGTATTCACACATACAGGATCTGCTGCATATTTGATGCTACAGATTTGAAGCTTTGTTTAATCATTTAATTTTATTTAAAATAGAAAAAATTATTAAACACATTCTGTAAGAGGTTTCAGATTTTTCATTAAAGGGGTATTCTAGAGAAAAAATAAAAAGTTATGTTGATATCTAAATTAGGCTGGGCTCATATCATGTTTTTGCCATACTGTTTTCAATCCGTTTTTCTAAGGAAATGGGGAAAAAAGTAAACTAAGCGTTTTTAAAATATACTGTTTTTAAAAGTGCATAAAGTTCCATCCGTTTTAATAAAAAAAAAAGTTTTTGAAAATTCTGTCCATTTTTAATGGAAGGGGTCTTGGGTGGGGCCTTTAGGATGCAAATGCGCATGTGTAAAGTAAAAACGTATACGGTTTTCCGTATGGAACCGTATACATGTGCGTTTCCCATTGACGTCCATGTTAAAAAAACATATGCGGTTGCTGTACGGTTTTTAGACCGGAGACAAAACCGTGGTCAACCATGGTTTTGAGTACGGGAGAAAACCGTACACAACCGGATGCATACGGTTTTCAATTATTTGTCTATGTACAGTTTTCAATATGGTTCCATACGTTTTCAATAATGAAAACGTATACGGGGAACCTACTTAAAAAACATGTTATGAACCCACCCTTACTTCTATTTAAAAACCTTAAGCCTTCTAGTCTCTGTTGTATGCTCTGGAGGAAGTTCTATAGTCTTTCCAGTCAGACACTAAGTTTCCACTTGGTTTTTGAGCCAAAGCCAGAAGTGTATTCAAAAGGAATAGGACATTTAAAAGGAAGAACTTCTACTTCTCCCTTATGGATCCACTTCTGACTTTGGCTCCAAAACTGCAGTGGCAGTATTCCAAAAAAACTGACAGAAAAAGTGGAAAGTTAGGCTGGGTTCACACAAAGATTTTCAAATACGGTAACCGTATACGGTTTTCCGCAAAAAAACATATACGACCGTATCCGAAGCCGTATGCATAGAGAATGCATTGTAAACCATATTCCAAATGTTGTGTACGGTTGCATCCGTTTTGCCTCGGATATGGTTTTGCCGATTTTTCAACCGTAGGCAAAAAACTGTCGACCAATTTTTCGCCTCCGGTTGGAAAACCGTATGCGAACCGTATGCGGTTCTTTTAACATTGTTGTCTATGAGAATCGTACACAGAATTTCAGAATACGGTTGCACACGGTTTTTCTAATCCGTTTTTTGGAGTGGACACATGCGCAGAAGGAATTTCAATAGAACAATAGTAACTTTATTAATTTGCTTGAAAACTAATTCCAACAAAATAGCAAAACCGTTGGCAAAAACGGATGCAAACGGATAGAACCGTACATACGTTTTGGAACCGTATACGGGGAAAAACCGTATTTGGAGTCATACGGTTGTATACGGTTTTTGCCATATGTTTTTGAGTGGAAAACCGTATACGGTAATCGTATTTGAAAAACGTAGTGTGAACCCAGCCTTAGCCTTACCATCTTGGTCTATCCTGAACTATTTAGAGCAAGAGTAGAGCCCTATGGTAAACTTCTGCTCTAGACAGAGGTCTGAGCAGAGAGCCCTGTGGTCTGACTATTAAGATTACACAACTTTCTCCAGTGCATACAGCAGCCAACAAGTACTAGAAGATTTCACATTTTTAAATAGAATTTAGCTATCTGTAAAACTTTAGGCCACCAGTTTTCTCCTTAACCCCTTAAGGACGCAGGGTTTTTCCATTTTTTCCCTCATCACCTTCTAAAAATCATAACGCTTTCAATTTTGCACATAAAATTCCATATGGCATTTTTTTGCGCCACCAATTCTACTTTGCAGTGACATTGGTCATTTTACCCCAAAATCCACAGCGAAACGGAAAAAAAAAAAATCATTGTGGGACAAAATTGAAGATTTAAAAAAAAAAAAAAATGTTGTAACTTTTGGGGGCTTCCGTTTCTACACAGTACATTTTTCAGTAAAAATGACACCTTATCTTTATTCTGTAGGTCCATACTTATATAGGTTGGATATTGTCGTACTTCTGGAAAAAAAATCATAACTACATGCAGGGAAGTTTATACGTTAAAAATTCTCATCTTCTGACCCCTGTAACTTTTTATTTTTTTGCGTAAGGGCTGGTATGAGGACTTATTTTTTTGCACCAAGTTCTGAAGTTTTTATAGGTACCATTTTTCTATTGATCAGACCTTTTGATCGCTCCTTATTAAAAATTTTCATGATATAAAAAGTGACCAAAAATACGCTATTTTGGACTTTGGAATTGGTCAACTTTGATCGCTGCGTCTGAAGGGTTAATAGCGCACAGCACAACGATCTGCGCCGCGTGCTGTTAGCCCAGGGCCCCGACTATGAATAGCAGCCGGGACCGACCCGGTGTGACGCGGAGCCACGGTGTGACTGCGTTTTAAACACTGGGACCAGACGTACGTAAGAGTTTAAAGGGGTACTTTTTTTTTCCCCCCTTCAAATACACTGGTGCTAGAAAGATGAACATATTTGAAAATGACTTCTATTAAAAAAAATCTTAATCCTTCCAGTACCTATCAGCTGCTGTATACTACAGTGGAACTTGTATAGTTCTTTTCTGTCTGACCACAGTGCTCTCTGCTGACACCTCTGTCCATGTCAGGAACTGTCCAGAGCAGAGAGGTTTTCTATGGGGATTTGCTCCTTCTCTGGACAGTTCCTGATAGGGACAGAAGTGTCAGCACTGTGGTCTGACTAAAGAACTTCACAACTTTCTCTGTAGTATACAGCTGATAAGTAGATTAATATTTTTTAAACAGAAATAATTTACAAACCTGTTTAACTTTCAAGCACAAGCTGATTAGAAAAAAATTCCACTGGAGTACCCTTTAAATTGGGTTATGCAGCAGAGTAACTGCAAACAATAGTGTAATTACATAAGCAGTAAATGGAATATGCTGAACATCTTTTTGAGCTCTATCCTTTGACAAGATACATTTTTTTTTTAACTGCCTTAGACTAGTCTTATGCTATAGAAGTTTTATCAGTATTTAATATCTATTGTGCTGCTAGCAGCAGTTAATTTTAATAGCATATTTGGGAATTGTGCATAATGTTATATTACTCTAGGGAGTCCAAAAAAGTTTGAAATAATGGATACCATAAATCTTCGTGCGGGGGAAATGCATAATGGCACACACATCTATAAATGTGTATGAGCCTATACAACACACAGGGGAAGATCAAAAACTGTGCAGAGGATAAGTTGAACAGGTCCCCATAGCAACCAGCCTACTTTTGTCGAGAGGACTTTATAAAAATAAAAGAAGCGATCTGATTGGTCGCCATGAGCAACTGGTCAGCTTTTCCTCTGCACAGGTTGGGATAAATCTTCCCAATTGTATCTCCATATGAAAGCCACACAATTTTAACTTACAGCCAGTTTTCTTAACAAATGGGTAACTACCCTCCAACTTTCCTGCAGAATGTACTAATAAAACCATAGGAAGTAACAAGTGAATCTGAAGCCACTTTGAGCTGTGGTTATGCTGGGATTTGTATCTGTATTAAGTGTGTGTGAATGTGACTCAATAGCAACAAGCCCAAAAAGTGAACTAATCATACTTTAAAGAGGAACTGTGGCTACTTAAAATATGTTCACAGGTAAATGAAAAGTAAAATTTATATATTTATTTATATAGCGCCTACAGATTCCGCAAATGCAGAGCAATTCATGGTACAATACACTTGAACGTGGTTGTGAAAACATTTTCATGCAGCAAAGAAAAAAAATATATAAATTTCAAGACACGTTGTGGATTTAAAAACACACAGCATGTCAATCACGTGTTTAACACACTGCCCATTGTAACACTTAAAGAGCAATTTTTCCATTTGTCTATCAAACGTATGTAGGTTATGCAATAGAAAGAAAAATGCCAGATTGCCTAGAAAGTGTATCCTTTCTGACATGATACTGTCAAACAGACTCACCTGTCACGAACACATTTTGCACACATAGAACCACCATAAGCTCTGCTGACGTGCTTTTTTGTCTTTGACAGCCTCATGAGCACTTTGGGTCTAACTGCTCGGATCTGGAAAAAAAAAAAAAAAATGTATAATAATATCTCTATATAGGCAAAGACATTACAACTCTTTACAAAGCAATCCAAATAATTTATAAGACTAAGTTCACACAGTACATTTAGCAGTTCTGTATTGCAGTTAATGCATTTGAAAAGCATGCATTCCCTCATGATTTGCCATGGTTTTGCAATGCAGTTATTGACAGCGAGGTTTAATAAAACCCATTAAAACAAAAAGTTGTATTATATTATACAGGGGTGTGGAAATTAAAAAAAAAAAACTACTTGTCCAAGGGACTAAAGTGGAACAATCTACTTGTCCCGCAAGAAAATCCACTTGTCCTGGTAGATAAAATAATTTCAACCAAAATAGTCTGATTCCCCCCCCCCACTAGACCACCAGGGATGGATATAAGATCCCTTTAGACACTGCTGACATCGCTGATCTAATGGGTTAATAGGTGATCGCAGTATGTCAGGATATTAGAGGCGGGAGAGCTGTATTTCCTCTTACACCCCAGACAAGCCCAGAAAAGTCTAGATATAACTTTTTGATCACCTTATAAAAAAATTCTAATATGAAGTGACCAAAAATGAGCAATTCTGGACTATTCTTTACACCGTTCACCGTACGGTTTAATTATCATATTTTAATAGTCTGGACACTTCCACATGCAGCGATACCACTTATGTTTATTTTTGTACATTATTTTTATTTAAAGAAAATTGTAAACTTTTATTAGGAAAGGGGCTTATTCACATGTATACGCACTTTTTAAAATATTTTAATCACTATTTTTCAGTCTCAATAGGGACTTATGTGTTACTGGGGGGGGGGGGGTGTTCTGTTCTGGTCTATGGTTGTGTGGGTGTTGCAGCATGTTGCACTGTATAGTAGGACAGTTAAGATTATTGTGTAACATGCTGGGAGTTGTAGTTTTGGTTTGTGTCAGCTGCAGAGCCATAGTCTGTGTCAAGGAATACTGGGAATTACAGTTAGTAACTACAACACCCAGCATGCCCTGATGCAGCCTATAGCTCTGCAGCTGACCCGAACCAAAACTACAACTCCCAGCATGTTGCACTTTATAGTTCTACAGTTTAGGTTATGGTCCAACATGCTGGGAGTTGTAGTTTTGGTTCGGGCGTGTTTGCGTGCATCCATGGGGCTCTTGGTTGGCGGGTGAGTATGAAGGGGGCGGGATTCTGGGGGTGCAATTCAGTGCGGGTGCCACTAAAAATAAATAAAATTAGATGGCACAACTGCCCTAATGCCCGACGTGACAGTCCGCTCCTATACAAAACATTCATGCATACACATATCATACATGCACCAGCCACTGCCCCCATATACACACACCCCCCCGCCACTGCCCCCCCCCACATCATACATTACATACACACATACACTCACACCATACATACACCTGCCACTGCCCACCCCACATCATACATCACATACATACACATCACACTTAGACATACATTACATACACATCACACGTAGACATCATACACACATACACTCACACCATACATATCCACCAGTGTTTCCCAACCAGGGTGCCTCCAGCTGTTGCAAAACTACAACTCCCAGCATGCCCAGGGCATGCTGGGAGTTGTAGTTTTGCAACAGCTGGAGGCACCCTGGTTGGGAATCACTGATATACACCATACATATGCACACATCATACATACACCTGCCGCTGCCCCCCATCATACATTACATACACACATACACTAACACCATACATATACAACCACCCTTCCTGCCGCCGCCTGCATTCTCGGCCTCCTCACCTGAGCCGCCATGAGTGGACATCAGAGCTGTAGTCCCGGCCGGTGTGAGGTGAGATTTCCGTCCTCCCCCCCCCCCCCCCTGCTCTGTGTTTTCCCCGTGCAAACAAGCAACCGCCCCGTGGTGGATTAGGTCCTGTCTAGACAGAGTCGGGGAGGGGGAGGGATAGAGCTGTGTGCGGGGGATGGAGCTGTGCACGGAGCTGTCTATGTCCTTTCTCTCACCCTGCTGTGTCTTCTGAGCTGCGTCCTCAATCCTCCGGGAGGAGAGATAAGGGGGCTCTGCAGTCAGCTGGAGGCCGCCGCCCCCTCCATACACTCTGAGTGCCGGTGTGAGGTGTAGACTTCCATCCGCTCCTGCGCCTCACACCGACATTAAAGAAAAATAAGGGGGACGTCTGTCTGTCCCTGCTAGCCCGATACAGGGCTAAATCTATAAACAATTCACCTGCCCGGCACCCAAAACTACTTGTCCCGGGCGTCGGGCTATAGGATTTCCACATCCCTGATTATATATAAATAAAATAATTGTACTTCTGAAGCACTGGATTCTTTCTAGTTCATGCATCATGGGCCAGTGAATGTTGGATTGTGTGCCATAGTCCGCTAAATGCTGGGCAGCTGGAAACCACCACACTTCAGAGGAATCCCAATTATCACAAAGGTTGGGATAAAAAAAAAAAAAAAAAACTACAAGTCATGGGGACAGTCCTTGGCAGATACACCACATGGGCCCCATTTCCAACCAGTAAGAGGATATTGAAATTTGGTTTGCTCAGTATGTAACTGATAACAAAAATCTCATCCGCCCAAACATCTGGTGTTGAGAGATGTTATATGCCATGCAGGAAAGATGTAGAGGCAACCATGCAAATATTTGCAATTATGCTTCCTTTAACCCCTTAAGGACTCAGGGTTTTTCCACTTTAGTTTTTTCCTCCTTACCTTTTAAAAATCATAACCCATTCAATTTTCCACCTAAAAATCCATATTATGGCTTATTTTTTGCGTTGCCAATTCTATTTTGCAGTGACATTAGTCATTTTACCCAAAAATTCACGGCGAAACAGAAAAAAAAATAATTGTGTGACAAAATCGAAGAAAAAAACGCCATTTTTTTTACTTTTGGGGGCTTCCGTTTCTACGCAGTGCATATTTAGGTAAAAATTACACCTTATTCTGTAGGTCCATACGGTTAAAATGATACCCTACTTATAGGTTTGATTTTGTCGCACTTCTGGAAAAAATCATAACTACATGCAGGAAAATGTATACGTTTAAAAATGTAATCTTCTGACCCCTATAACTTTTTTATTTTTCCACGTACAGGGCGGTATGAGGACTCATTTTTTTGCGCCGTGATCGGAAGTTTTTATCGGTACGATTTTTGTTTTGATCGGACTTTTTGATCACTTTTTATAAATTTTTTAATGGTATAAAAAGTGACCAAAATACGCTTTTTTGGACTTTGGAATTTTTTTGGGCGTACGCCATTGACCGTGCGGTTTAATTGATATATTTTTATAGTTCGGACATTTACGCACGCGGCGATACCACATATGTTTATTTTTTTATTTTACACGGTTTTATTTTTTTTTATGGGAAAAGGGGGGTGATTCAAACTTATATTAGGGAAGGGGTTAAATGACCTTTATTAACACTTTTTTTTACAGTGTTATAGCTCCCATAGGGACCTATAACACTGCACACACTGATCTTTTACACAGATCACAGGCGTGTTTTAACACGCCTGTGATCAGTGTTATCGGCGATTGACTGCTCCTGCCTGGATCTCAGGCATGGAGCAGTCATTCGCCGATCGGACACCGAGGAGGCAAGAAAGGGCCCTCCCGGTGTCCTGTCAGCTGTTCGGGACGCCGCGATTTCACCACGGCGGTCCCGAACAGCCCGACTGAGCAGCCGGGTCACTTTCACTTTAGAAGCGGCGGTCAAAAGGGTTAATACCGCACATCGCCGCGATCGGCGATGTGTGGTATTAGCCGCGGGTCCCGGCCGTTGATGAGCGCCGGGACCGACGCGATATGATGCGGGATCGCGCCGCTTCATATCGCGGGAGCCGGCGCAGGACGTAAATATACATCCCGAGTCGTTAAGGGGTTAAATGTGTATTCGCTTGTCGATTCCTTTTTGCTGAAAATCTGTCCTCATGCACACTTGCAGAAATACCACTTCATTTGCAATGGGACTGAATGAGCTCGTGTTCTACTATTGCCGACTGAACCATAGAAAGGCAGACATCTACACTACCACCCTATTCAAAAGGGGCATTTGCAGACCTCAGTTAAGAAGACACTTCCTGGGATAACCACATTTCTGTTAAAGTCTTGGGAACCTGCCGTTAGGAGCACACACCTAACCACTACATATTTTATGTTTATAATGCAGCAAACACCAAGTTACCTTTAGGGTATGTTCATGCAGACAGGCCAAAAGTTGTAATCAGTACTCAGACCCCCACCGATCACAACATATAATTGGCTTGGCACTCATTACATGAGACCGGCTACATCTAGGGAGCTAATCAGTGCAAAGTCAAAGTGATGGATTAAGTGCCAAGGCAAGGAGTGAAGCACACACCAATACATTTCACCCAGCTATATCTAGCCATCCATTAAAACTTTTGACATGTCTACATGACAAGTTTTTTTTCCTCCAAGAATCTAAGCACTTTATATATATACTTTGTGGTAAACAATTTAATAAAACTTAAGTTTTTCTTCACTGCTTAGGAGTCCAGTGGGCAGTTCTCATTAGTGACTGCTAGTCTTTCCCCACAGCTACCAATGAACTACTAAGCACTGGAGCATATAGTGCAACGAAAACAACTTCTTCCCTATACACAGGATAGGAGATAAGTGTCTGATCGCAGGAGGTCCAACTACGGACATCTAAGCTCTAAGAGCACGCGCTGTATTATCCTGTGGATCGGAGAGACTACCACTTTAAATGGGCTCTGTCAGATTCAAAAGCACTCCTCTGTGCTCTCTCCCGTCTGACAGCACTCCTCTGTGCTCTCAAACTGTTTAGCTTTCACTGCCTTGTAATGCACCATGTATATTTTGACAGGTTCATTTTAATGACCTGTAAAATATACTATGTTCGGTAGAAGTCTGAGCCCAGTCATTAGCTGGACAGTAGTATTAATATTATATAGTATTATAATAATTAGTATTATTATTGGGTATCCCAATCTTTGCCTTCATGATCAGTAATGCCTATTTTATATGTATACATATTACCAACTTATTAGAAGCTTAAAAAATCCATGAGGACACTTACACCGCGAAGTCTTCCAGGGCAGATACCACATGCTGATTTGGGGGCTTTTCCAACTTTCTTGGTGTACAGATAAACAATTCTGTTTCCTGGTGTTCGGGACCTAGAAACAAGACAATCCATGAAGTCCTCTTCAAGCAACAAGATGAAGCAATGTCTCATTACAAAGTACTGTGTAGAAATACTTACAGTCGGGTCTTGTTGGAGGCTGTGTTGTAGGACAGCCTACGACGGTACGTCAGGCGCTGAACCATTCTTTATGTCTACAGAGGAATAAAAAAGACAAGGTCAGGCTTTGCTTACATTTTATTCTTCTGCCTAAAATTGTGATAACATAAGGCAGTGGTCTTCAAACTGTGGCCCTCCAGATGTTGCAAAACTACAACTCCCAGCATGCCCGGACAGCCGTTGGCTGACCGGGCATGCTGGGAGTTGTAGTTTTGCAACATCTGGAGGGCCACAGTTTGAAGACCGCTGACATAAGGTGTTTGACATGGAATACTTGGTCATAGCTTTACTACCAAACTATTTCAGTGCATAACACTGCACACCATTCTGCAACATACTGCTCCATTTTCTCTGCTAAGCTCATGTTGAGCAGTGTCTGATCAGTGGGGATCTGGCAGGGTTTAAAAAGAATATAGTTTATCCCCTAACAACCACATCTGTAGTGCAATATAACGAAGGATAGGGGATAAGTTATAGATCGCAGGGGGTCCGAGCGGAAACTCCTGGACAGGGCCGCAGCAGTATGCTGGAAAGGGAGCGTTCCGTCCCCGCATGTCGCGGCGGCCAACACGCCCCCTTCGTGTACCCCATAGAGATACATGAAGAGGGAGTGTCTGCCGCGGCTTTCTGCTGGGGACGGAACTTCACTTCATGCAGACTGCCCCGTCCAGGAGATCCTGGGGGCCCCCAGCGCTCAGACCCCCCGCAATCTATAACTTATCCCCTATCCTTTGGATAGGAGATAAGTTATTTAGCGCTGGAATACTTTAAAATCAAGCCTCAGAGATGCCTGACTATAGATATGGATGCAATTTATGTGGACAAAACATTGATCCAGGATTAACTCAAATTGTCATATTGGACTCTGGAAGGATGCCTTCCTCTGGATCAACACAGTAGGGTTATAAGATGAACCGGATGGTCTTTTTTTTTTCTTTCAAACTTATGAACTATAACCCTGATAGTCAGCATAGACCCAATGGGGGAGATGTATTAAAGGATTTAGACTGGTTTTTCCTGTCTAAATTTGTCGCACAGAAAGTCGCAGTCTAAACATCTGCGACTTTTTTGCTCTAGAGGATTTTTAGAACATGATGCATTCTAGTCTATTTTAGACGGAAATGCATTTTCCAATGCATTGGTGGTGAATTTATCAAAAGCGACTTTTCAGCGACAAGTCGCATCGGCTGAAAGTACGCCGAAATGTAATAACATGTTGGAGCAGGTTTAAATACAGTCTAAAGCATAAATCCTGAAGTCCCTGCGCAGAATTTATCAAGACCCGCGCGCCTTTTGATAAATTAGGCGGACAATAGACCAGTCAAACGCTCCGTAGGTTGGTCTATATTGATGCGGGACACAGACAACTTTGATAAATCTCCCCTAATGACAACTATATTCATTACAAATGCAGTAGAAACAAGGGGAAGATTCACAAGTATAGAATTTATTGTCACTATATTTTGTAAAGCAGAGATCTACTACATATAGCTCTCCAGCAGTTGCAGAACTACAACACCTATCATGCCCTGACAGCTTCAAACTGCCACAGAGAGCAGAAAGGTGGGGGAGCTAACGCTGATTTACAGGATCTAAAACCTAATCCTAAACCCCCAAACTCCTGACAATTTAAAGTGTTCTAGCAATAAGTAGAAATATTGCATGACCTCAATAAAGGAGCCCCCATTACAACACCAAATGTCCCCCATTACTAGATCACAGCTCCCGATCATTATGGGGTAAGTGCATGGCCGCACTACCAGCACACTGCATGGGCCCTATGGCATGTGACCTCTATAAGGAGCCACTATAACAACTCCAAGTGCCCCCATTACTAAAGCACAGGCACAGCTCCTGATCCTCATCGGGCAGTGTTCCAGCTGTGGCCAAACTACAACTCCCAGCATGCCCGGACAGCCAAAGGCTGTCCGGGCATGCTGGGAGTTGTAGTTTGGCCACAGCTGGAGGCACCCTGTTTGGGAAACACTTACATAGAGTATGGTGGAGGAGGCAGGTCACTGTGTATGGGCTCCATTACGGGCACTAAGACACGTGAGCTCAGCGCTGTAGACAGTGAATGTGCCGCCTCGTCTCACACACTGAGCGCTATAGCAGAGCATCCATCACCGGCCCACAACTCCCGCTCACTGCTATACCGCTTATCTGCCCCCATAATATTTACACCCCCAGGTGCCAGCGCGTCCCCCGAACACCCCGGCGGGCACGGCTACCCTACTGACTAGCCCCAGGAGGAGGATTGAGAAGGATTCTATCGTGACAGCTAACACCCCAGAGCCGCCATACCTGGTGCCGCCGTCACCGGAAGAGAAAGGAAGGAAAGCAGGAAGGAGTCGAGTGGAGGAATTACTTCTGGCCCCGCCCCTCTGCCTCTCGAGCCTCCGTACTTACGCCGGAAGTGGTTACGGTGACCCGGAAGGGACATTTCTGGACGCAAAGTGCTCTGGGCATGCTGGGGCTGATAGTTTGGCAGTATGCCACCAGCTGTATCTGAACTGTCAGGGCGGCCCGACTGGTCACGTGACTAGGTTGGGCAACCTAGCGAGTTTATGGACGCGTCATGTTTGCCTGAAAAAGCTGTGTTATGATTCCTATGTGGCAATAGTGGTGGCCATGTTGGCTATCACTCTATTTTCACAGTCTCCTAAGTGGTTAGTGTGCCTGCCTGGTGATGGCTTACAGCAGGGGTGTCAAATTCATCGGGGGCGCATCAGCAGTTTTGTCACCCTCAAAGGGCCGGTTGTATCTGTATACCCCCCCCCCACATACCGTATAGGCCGGTGTATATGACGACTGGGTGTATAAGACGACCCCCAACTTTTACAGTTAAAATGTAGAGTTTGTGATATACTCGCCATATAAGACTACCCCTCCTACCGCAATGTACAATACCTTGTAGTTCCCCCCCACATTAGGGAGGCAGCATGTCCCCCCACATTAGGTAGGCAGCATGTTCCCCCACATTAGGTAGGTAGTATAGTTCCCTCCACATTAGGTAGGCAGTATAGTTCCCCCCACGTTAGGTAGGCAGTATAGTTCCCCCCACATTAGGTAAGCAGCATGTTCCCCCCATATTAGTTGGCAGTATAGTTCCCCCCACATTAGGTAGGCAGCATGTTCCCCCACATTAGGTAGGTAGTATAGTTCCCTCCACATTAGGTAGGCAGTATAGTTCCCCCCACGTTAGGTAGGCAGTATAGTTCCCCCCACATTAGGTAAGCAGCATGTTCCCCCCATATTAGTTGGCAGTATAGTTCCCCCCACATTAGGTAGGCAGCATGTTCCCCCACATTAGGTTGGCAGCATGTTCCCCCACATTAGGTTGGCAGTATAGTTCCCCCCACATTAGGTAGGCAGCATGTTCCCCCACATTAGTTGGCAGCATAGTTCCCCCGACATTAGGTTGGCAGCATCCCCCCCCCCTCCCTCCCCACAGACATACAGCCTCCAGCCATATACAGTGTATAGCTGGAGGCTGTATGTCTGTGTGCGGTCCCCCCACTGTGATCCGGTCACCGCTCCTCCGGCCCGGGGTCACATCTACTGCTATGGCCTATGGAACATAGCAGTAGGTGCCAGGACCGGTCGAGCGGTGACCGGAACGCTGAAGAAGATAACGCGCCGACGGTCACTTACCAGGGCCTGCGCGCGTCCTCCTGCGATGATCCTGCCGTCCTCCTGTTCCTCCCGCATCTCTATGGTTGTACGCACGGGACGTCAGTGACGTACAACCATAGAGGCAGAGGACCGAAGGAGGATCGCCGCGCATGCGCTGAAGAGGCGGCTTTTTTTTTTTTTAAAGCGAGATTAAAGGTGAAGGCTGGCGGCGGGCCACATGACGAGGTCTGGTGGGCCGGATTCGGCCCGCCGGCCGGGTGTTTGACACCCCTGGCTTACAGTGTTCCCCAACATGTGCTCCTTCAGCTTTTGCACAACTACATTTCCCAGCATGCCCAGACAGCAGAAGGATAATTGAAACATCCTGAGAGCCATAGTTTTGCCATAGGGAAGCAGAAGCTTGTTGAGAGTTGTAGTTTTGCCACAGGAAAGATGAGTGACCACTATTATGGCTACTGTTACAATGTAAGGGATGTTACCTCCATACCACGCTGTCGAATATTTTGGCACAATTTTAAAAAAAAGTGCAATTTTTTGCACGTACGATCACACTAAGTCCCGGCCTGTTAAAAGAATAGTCCAGTCCTGAAAAACGTATCCCCTAAGGATAGGTGATAAGTTTCAGATCCGGGGGGGATCCAACTGCTGGGACCCCCCGCAATCTCCCGTACGGGCCCCGGCAGCCTGAGGGAAGGAGATGTGTCAACCACCGCAGGAAGCGGTGGCTGACACGCCCCCTCAATAAAACTCTATGGCAGAGCCGGAGCGCTGTATTGGGGGTGTGTGTCAGCCGCTGTTTCGTGCTGTGGTCAACACGCGCTCTCTGGCCAGCGAGCCGGGGCCCCGTACAGGAGATCGCGGGGGGGCCCCAGCGGTCAGACCCCCTGCGATCTAAAACTTATCCCCTATCCTTAGAATAGGGGATACGTTTTTCAGGACTGGACTACTTTAATCGTGTCCATCTGCATCTCACTGAAAACTTGATGCCGAAGTATACAGTTAACGGGAGCAGTGGACCGCATTCACCTTTATGGCCTATTGGACTCATGATGGGGCTGTTGCGCTTTCGAAATAGCGCATTTGTCCTGAACGAAGTCACGGGGGGGGGAGGGGGAGAGATTTATCAATACCTGTGCAGAGGAAAAGTTGTCACGCCCCCTCCCATAGGCTTGCATTGAGGGGCTGAGCGTGATGTCACAGCGGGGCGGAGGAGTGACGTCACACGCCGCCGGCCCCATGGTCGCCGGTAATCAGACCCGGAGCGAACATGCTCCGGAGACTGATGTTAACTGGAGTGCTGCATGCAAGATCACGGGGGTCCCCAGCGGCGGGACCCCCGCGATCAGGCATCTTATCCCCTATCCTTTGGATAGGGGATAAGATGTCTAAGTGCCGGAGTACCCCTTTAAAGACCTTACAAGAACAGTCATGGAATATAATGCAGTGAGTGACCACCTGAATGGAATTCCAATAATATATCTGTTATTCAAGTGTATTCCTAGCCACAGACACCAATGAGGAGCAGAATAATGAGTTACACAGTTTATAAGGTTAAAAGAAAGACAAGAGCCCATCAAGTTCAACCTAAAACCCAACTGTACCAATTCAGGGGAAAGCAAAAAACTTTGTTTTTTCCCGACCCCAATATGTCAATCACATTAAAGCCCTGGATCAACATACTATCCTCACATATATAGTATCCATATGTTGTAATAGTATATTTTTCCCGAAAAACATAGACCTCCCTTGAACTTGTTTATTGAGTCAGCCATCACAACATCATGTGGCAGAGAGTTCCAAGTTGGGAGATGGTTGTGGAACAGGTCATTAGCTACTAGTGTGCACAGTAAGGCTATGTTCACACGCCAGAATTTCTGCATGGAATGTCGCATGAAAATTCTGCATGAATTTATAGCCAATACACTACAATGAGATTCCGCTGTCTCATTTACACAGCAGAATTTCTTCTACAGAAATTAGATTGAAGTGAATAGACAAATAATTTCTGGAGAATTTACTGCAAAATTTTCATGCAGAATTCCTTGCAGAAATTGTGCCCTGTGAACATAGCCTAAAGCTGGGAAAGGAAGTAATTGAGATTTCCAAAGCACTGTAAGGAGATGCAAAGTACTGGACTACAGTAGAGTACAAAAAGGGTAGGATGAGATTGGCCTTTCAGAAGATACAAGAGCTGAAGAGGACATTTAAAGGGGAACTCCTGTGGAAACAAATAGAAAACAAATGTTTTCAAATCAACTGGTGCCTGGAAGTTAAAGGGGTTTTCCAGGAAAAAACTTTTTTTTTATATATCAACTGGCTCCAGAAAGTTAAACAGATTTGTACATTACTTCTATTAAAAAATCTTCATCCTTTCAGTACTTATGAGCTTCTGAAGTTGAGTTGTTCTTTTCTGTCTAAGTTCTCTCTGATGACACGTGTCTTGGGAACCGCCCAGTTTAGAAGAAAATCCCCATAGAAAACCTATTCTACACTGTGCAGTTCCTGAGACAAGCAGAGATGTCAGCAGAGAGCACTGTTGCCAGACAGAAAACAACTCAACTTCAGCAGCTGATAATTATTGAAAGGATTAAAGGAAATCTGTCATCAGAATCACCCGCACTAAACCTGTTACACAGGCTTGTAGTGCGGGTGATCCTGATTAAAACGCTTCTTACCTCATTAAAAACTGTGCAGCGGTTCGCCAGATATCTTAATTTTTAGTTATATGGTATTCCCAGGCTTGGGACTCAGTGGGAGGTCCACAGCATCAGCACGGACTCGCTTACGTAAATCTCGCGGGGCGGAGCGGCTGCCCAGCTCATGAATATTCATGGATGCCTCATCGCAGTCTTCCTCCTGGTGTAGGTCACGTGGGTAGCGCCGCGCATATGCCGCTCGCCGTACCACCCGGAAGCATCTATCTATCTATGCAGGAGAACGCTGTTTACGGTTGTACGGCGCGTGGCGCATACGCGGCACTACCCACGTGACCTACACCAGGAGGAAGACTACAGTGAGGCAGCCATGAATATTCATGAGCTGGGCAGCCGCTCCGCCTGACGAAAATGACGTAAGTGAGTCCGTGCTGACACTGCGGACCTCCCACTGAGTCCCAAGCCTGGGAATACCATATAACTAAAAATGAAGATATCTGGCGAACCGCTGCACAGTTTTTAATGAGGTAAGAAGCGTTTTAATCAGGATCACCCGCACTACAAGCCTGTGTAACCGGTTTAGTGCGGGTGATTCTGATGACAGATTTCCTTTAAGATTTTTTAACCCCTTAAGGACGCAGGACGTAAATGTACGTCCTGGTGAGGTGGTACTTAACGCACCAGGACGTACATTTACGTCCTAAGCATAACCGCGGGCATCGGAGCGATGCCCGTGTCATGCGCGGCTGATCCCGGCTGCTGATCGCAGCCAGGGACCCGCCCGCAATGGCCGACGCCCGCGATCTCGCGGGCGTCCGCCATTAACCCCTCAGGTGCCGGGATCAATACAGATCCCGGCATCTGCGGCAGTTCGCGATTAAAATGAACGATCGGATCGCCCGAAGCGCTGCTGCGGGGATCCGATCATTCATAACGCCGCACGGAGGTCCCCTCTCCTTCCTCCGTGCGGCTCTCGGCGTCTCCTGCTCTGGTCTGTGATCGAGCAGACCAGAGCAGGAGATGACCGATAATACTGATCTGTTCTATGTCCTATACATAGAACAGATCAGTATTAGCAATCATGGTATTGCTATGAATAGTCCCCTATGGGGACTATTCAAGTGTAAAAAAAAATGTAAAAAAATGTAAAAGTAAAAGTAAAAAAAAGTGAAAAATCCCCTCCCCCAATAAAAAAGTAAAACGTCCGTTTTTTTCCTATTTTACCCCCAAAAAGCGTAAAAAACATTTTTTATAGACATATTTGGTATCGCCGCGTGCGTAAATGTCCGAACTATTAAAATAAAATGTTAATGATCCCGTACGGTGAACGGCGTGAACGAAAAATTTTTTAAAAAGTCCAAAATTCCTACTTTTTTAATACATTTTATTAAAAAAAAAATTATAAAAAATGTATTAAAAGTTTTTTATATGCAAATGTGGTATAAAAAAAAAGTACAGATCATGGCGCAAAAAATGAGCCCCCATACCGCCGCTTATACGGAAAAATAAAAAAGTTATAGGTCATCAAAATAAAGGGATTATAAACGTACTAATTTGGTTAAAAAGTTTGTGATTTTTTTTAAAGCGCAACAATAATATAAAAGTATATAATAATGGGTATCATTTTAATCGTATTGACCCTCAGAATAAAGAACACATGTCATTTTTACCAGAAATTGTACGGCGTGAAAACAAAACCTTCCAAAATTAGCAAAATTGCGTTTTTCGTTTTAATTTCCCCACAAAAATAGTGTTTTTTGGTTGCGCCATACATTTTATGATATAATGAGTGATGTCATTACAAAGGACAACTGGTCGCGCAAAAAACAAGCCCTCATACTAGTCTGTGGATGAAAATATAAAAGAGTTATGATTTTTAGAAGGCGAGGAGGAAAAAATGAAAACGTAAAAATTAAATTGTCTGAGTCCTTAAGGCCAAAATGGGCTGAGTCCTTAAGGGGTTAATAGATGTAAATTACAAATCTGTTTAACTTTTTGGAGCCAGTTGATATAAAAAAAAAGTTTTTTCCTGGAATACCCCTTTAAACAGATTTGTAAATTACTTCTATTAAAAAATGTTAATCCTTCCAGTACTCGCGCATGAATAAGGGGGTCCGCCTCTGAAATGTTTTGCCATGGCTGGTGAAACTACAGAATATGCTGCTATTTTCTGCTGCTAAAATGCTATTAGAGATGAGCGAACTTACAGTAAATTTGATTCTTCACGAACTTCTCGGCTCGGCAGTTGATGAATTTTCCTACATAAATTAGTTCAGCTTTTAGGTGCTCCGGTGGGCTGGAAAAGGTGGATACAGTCCTAGGAAAGACTCTCCTAGGATTGTATCCACCTTTTCCAGCCCACCGGAGTACCTGAAGGCGGAACTAATTTACGCAGGATAAGTCATCAACCATCAACTGCCGAGCCGAGAAGTTCGTGACGAATCGAATTTACTGTAAGTTCGCTCATCTCTAAATGCTATTATAAAGGTCCTGTGAGACAAGCTGTTGTGCAATATGAAAAAGGAATTAAAGATGAAATAATTTTTCCAATGAAATTGTGAGTTATGTCTTGAATTTCAACTCACTTGTTGTGATTTAAAGGGGTATACCCCGTGGAAAACTTTTAAATCAACTGGTGCCAGAAAGTTATACAGATTTGTAAATTACTTCTATTAAAATATCTTAACCTTTCCAGTACTTTTTAGGGTCTGTATACTACAGAGGAAATGATTATCTTTTTGGAACACAGAGCTCTCTGCTGACATCACTAGCACAGTGCTTTCTGCTGACATTATGAGCACAGTGCTCTCTGCTGACATCTCTGTCCATTTTAGGAACTGTCCAGAGCAGCATATGTTTGCTATGGGGATTTTCCTCAGCTCTGGACAGTTCCTAAAATGGACAGAGATGTCAGCAGAGAGCACTGTGGTCATGATGTCAAAAGAGAGCACTGTGGTCATACCGGGTCGGTCCCAGTGGCTAATGACAGCCGGGACCCTGGGCTAATAGCGTGTAGCACCGATCATTGTGCCGCGTGCTATTAACCCCTTAAACGCGGCGTTCAAAGTTGATCGCCGCATCTGAAATTAAAGTAAAACCCGGGAGCTCAGTTGGGCTGATCGGGACCATCGCAGTGAAATCGTGACATCCCAATCAGCTAGAACGTGAGTGGAGGTCCCCTCACCTGCCTCCGTCGCATCCGTTCGGCGATTGTTTGCTCCAGGCTTGAGCAATCGACCGCCCATAACAGTGATCTTTGCCGTATCAATGCACGGCAATGATCTCTGTATGAGATCGGTATGTGCAGTGAAATAGCCACCAGGGGGGGCTATAATAACATTGCAAAAACAGTTTTAAAAAAAAAGTTAATAAACATCATTTAACACCTTCCCTAATAAAAGTAAGAATCACCCCCTTTTTCCCATTTAAAATAAAAACTGTGTAAATAAACATATGTGGTAGTGCGGAAATGTCCAAACTATAAAAATATATTGTTAATTAAGCCGCACAGTCAATAGCGTACACACAAAAACATTCCAAAATAGCGTATTTTTGGTCACTTTTTATATCATGAAAAAATTCATTATAAGCGATCAAAAAGTCTGATCAATATAAAAATGGTACCGATAAAAATTTCATATCACGGTGCAAAAAATGAGCCCTCATACTGGCTTGTATGCATAAAAATAAAAAAGTTATAGGGGTCAGAAGATGACAATTTTAAACATATAAATTTTTCTGCATGTAATTATGATTTTTTTTTATAAGTAATACAAAATCAAACCTATATAAGTAGGGTATCATTTTAATCGTAAGGACCTACAGAATAAAGATGAGATGTAATTTTTTACCGAAAAATGCACTGCGTAGAAACGGAAGCCCCCAAAATTTACAAAATTGCATTTTTCTTCAATTTTGTCTCACAATTAATTTTTTTCCGCTTCGCCGTGGATATTTTGGTAAAATGACTAATGTCACTGCAAAGTAGAATTGGTGGTGCAAAAAATAAGCCATCATGTGGAATTTTAGGTGCAAAATTGAAAGCGTCAGGATTTTTAGAAGGTCATGAGGAAAAAATGAAAATGCAAAAACCCTGCATCCTTAACCCCTTAATGACGCAGGACGTATATTTACATCCTGCGTCGGCTCCTGCGATATGAAGCATCACATCGCGTCGGTCCCGACACTCATCAACGGCCGGGACCTGCGGCTAATACCACACATCGCTGATCGCGGCAATGTGCGGTATTAACCCTTTAGAAGCGGCGATCAAAGCTGACCACCGCTTCTAAAGTGAAAGTATCCTGGCTAGTCAGTTGGGCTGTTCAGGACCGCCGCGGTGAAATTGCGGCGTCCCGAACAGCTTACAGGACACCGGGAGGGACCTTACCTGCCTCCTCGGTGTCCTATCGACAAATAACTGCTCCGTGCCTGAGAACCAGGCAGGAGCTGTCAAGCGCCGATAACACTGATCACAGGCGTGTTAATACACGCCAGTGATCAGCATGAGAGATCAGTGTGTGCAGTGTTATAGGTCCCTATGGGACCTATAACACTGCAAAAAAAAAAAGTGTTAATAAAGGTCATTTAACCCCTTCCCTAATAAAAGTTTGAATCACCCCCCTTTTCCCATAAAAAAAATAAAACAGTGTAAATAAAAATAAACATATGTGGTATCGCGTTTACGTAAATGTCCGAACTATAAAAATATATCGTTAATTAAACTGCACGGTCAATGGCGTACGTACACGTAAAAAAATTCCAAAGTCCAAAAAAGCGTATTTTGGTCACTTTTTATACCATTAAAAAATGAATAAAAAGTTATCAAAAAGTCCGATCAAAACAAAAATCGTACCGTTAAAAACTTCAGATCACGGCGCAAAAAATGAGTCCTCATACCGCCCTGTACGTGGAAAATAAAAAAGTTATAGGGGTCAGAAGATGACATTTTTAAACGTATACATTTTCCTGCATGTAGTTATGATTTTTTCCAGAAGTACGACAAAATCAAACCTATATAAGTAGGGTATCATTTTAACTGTATGGACCTACAGAATAAAGATAAGGTGTCATTTTTACCGAAATATGCACTGCGTAGAAACGGAAGCCCCCAAAATTTACAAAATGGTGTTTTTTCTTCGATTTTGAGCACAATGATTTTTTTTTCCATTTCGCTGTGAATTTTTGGGTAAAATGACTAATGTCACTGCAAAGTAGAATTGGTGACGCAAAAAATAAGCCATAATATGGATTTTTAGGTGGGAAATTGAAAGAGTTATGATTTTTAAAAGGTAAGGAGGAAAAAATGAAAGTGCAAAAATGGAAAAACCCTGAGTCGTTAAAGGGGGTACTCCAGTGGAAAACTGTTTTTTTGTTTTTAATCAACTGGTGCCAGAAAGTTAAACAGATTTGTAAATTACTTCTATTAATAAATCTTAATCCTTCCAGTACTTATTAGCTGCTGAATACTACAGAGGAAATTATTTTCTTTTTGGAACACAATGCTCTCTGCTGACATCTCTGTCCATTTTAGGAACTGTCCAGAGAAGCATATGTTTTCTATGGGGATTTTCTCCTACTCTGGACAGTTCTTAAAATGGACAGAGATGTCAGCAGAGAGCATTGTGTTCCAAAAAGAAAATAATTTTTTCTTGCATGAGATCTTGCATGGAGCCCAAGATCAAGGGAAATTATCAGTGGTTTTGTATGTCTTCCATTTTCTAATAATTGCTCCCACAATTGATTTCTTCACACCAAGCTGCTTGCCTATTGCAAATTCAGTCTTCGCAGCCTGGTGCAGGTCTGCAATTTTGTTTCTGGTGTCCTTCAGCAGCTCTTTGGTCTTGGCTATAGTGGAGTTTGGAGTGTGACTGTTTGAAGTTGTGGACAGGTGTCTTTTATACTGATAACAAGTTCAAACAGGTGACATTAATACAGGTAACGAGTGGAGGACAGAGGAGACTCTTAAAGAAGAAGTTACAGGTCTGTGAGAGCCAGAAATCTTGCTTGTTTGTAGGTGACCAAATATTTATTTTACATCATTATTTGCAAATAAATTCTTTAAAAATCAGACAATGTGATTTTATGAATTTTTTTTTTCTCATTATGTCTCTCATAGTTAAGGTATATCTATGATGCAAATGGCCGGCCTCTCTCATCTTTTTAAGTGGGAGAATGCACAATTGGTGGCTGACTAAATACTTTTTTGATACATAAATATAGGTACACTACTGTGGTAGATGTCGACAGTAACATGTGACTAACCCTCAAACTGATGTTAAAATTGAGACATTAGCCAGTATATCCTTATGTAAAGGACATACCTGAGCCCACACACCAACGCCAAGGTTTCTCAAGTGGCACGGGACCTAACACTAAACCTACCTGTGCCGTATGGGCAATACCAGGGGCCAGTGGGCACTGGTAGGTTTAGTGTTAGGTCACGTGCCACTTGAGAAACCTTGGTGTTGGTGTGCGGGCTCAGGTATGTCCTTTATATAAGGATATACTGGCTAATGTCTCAATTTAACATCATTTTGAGGGTTAGTTACCGTACTTATTGGCGTATAACAGGCATTTTTTCAGCAAAAATTTTTAGCCTAAAGTCTATCTGCGTGTTATACGCCGATAGACTGTGACCACGCAAAAGCCGCTGCAGCACCTTCTGCCTGGCCGGAGTCCCACTGCCCGATTCCCTCCCTGTCCCCGGTTTTATTGTTATATGTCCCGCCTCCGCCACTGCCCGATTTCCTCCCCGTCCCCGGTTTTATAGTTATATGTCCCGCCGTCGCCATTGCCCAATTCCCTCCCCGTCCCCGGTTTTATAGTTAAATATCCCGCCGCGGCCACTGCCCAATTCCCTCACCGTCCCCGGTTTTATAGTTACATGTGCCCTGGGGACTGCGGTCTTTCATGCTCCGGCGGTCTCCTGATCTGTCACTGTGCGCTGCGTAATGACGAGTGACGTCCTCAACATGACGTCAGTCAGTGCGCGGCGCACAGTGACAGATCAGGAGACCGCCGAAGCATGAAGGACCGCAGTCCCCAGGGCACATGTAACTATAAAACCGGGGACGGGGAGGGAATTGGGCAGTGGCAGCGGTGGGATATTTAACCATAAAACCGGGGACGGGGAGGGAATTGAGCGGCAGCACTCTGGCCTCACAGAAGCCACGGCACGTCAATGATTTAAAGCGCTTGCTTTAAATCATTGAACTGCAGAAGCCACCAGAAACAATTTATCGAGGTACACCTGCACACACACGCACCCTCATTTTTCCAAGGATATTTTGGTAAAAAACTTTTTTTACAAAAATTTCCTTGGAAAAATGAGGGTGCGTGTTATAGGTTGGTGTGTGTCATACCCCGATAAATACGGTATATGTTACTGTCTACATCTACCACAGTAGTTTACCTAAATTTATGTATTACTCTATATGTTACGCATCCACACCTTTCATCTGGTGTAGGATGCCATTGTGGCACTTTTAGTCTGTTGCAGGCATCCCCCATTGTATGCATTTTATGCTGGGGATCGCCCTTAGCAACGGACCACAAGCGCAGAATCTGCTCCCCAGCATAAATGCACAACTGCATTTGGGGTTGAGCATTTCCTGCCATTTAAAACCATGTTTTTTTCTTGTAAACACTTTTTTCCCCATTGTAAAAGGAAAATTAATTGCAGATGACAGCTTTATTGCATAGGTGAAGGCATAAATAAGATAAGATTAGATATCACCACTATACACACAGATAAGACTGTGCAGATGCATAATCTGAAGCTCCTAGACCACACTAATGTGGTCTTTGATGGCATACTAAAGGTACAGCCTAAAAGCTAATGCTGAAGAGATAAAGATGGGGGGCTGCAAACTAAGATGATAAATGTCCAAACTGAACCGAGGTTCTGAATGCACTGTATCCGTAGTGCCAATAATAAATAAAAAAAACGTGTACTCCACTGCCCTAGCGTTCGGAACATAGACTTGAATTGAGGGGGGGGGGGGGGTGATGTCACGAGTGGCATGGCTGTGATGTGAAGACCCCGCAGCCCGCATCCAGCGTTCGGAACATTTTGTTCTGAATACTGGATGCTGGCTGCGGAGGTCGTGGAGTACCCCTTTAAAATCTACCCTTGGCAAAAGGTGTAATAGCAGGGTGGCTCCTAACTGCACCACCAGATGCAAAACTTGAAGCCCCAGTGTTATATGCGTATCAGGCCTCCCACAATTGCTGTGTGATTTATGATAGTGTAGTCTTCTCTGGATCCACTCACACTGTGCACATTCGCTTATGTATTTATTTATTTTTGTCACTGTGTCCATGTTTTGTGTTCCTTTTGCGTGTCACTAGGATTGCTCAGGGTGCAGTAGCCCTTCTGGGCGTCCCTCCTGCCAGTTTAGGGGAGGTGTGTGTGGCCATTAGGTTCCTCACCTCCCAGCCATGCCCCGGGCATCCTTGCTTCGGCAAGGGTGTCAAGCCGGCTTTACTGGCTCTTTGATGACAATTTGGTTTACGCCTGTTTTTTCACCAAGAGCACTTTCGGTTCCTTAGTAGCTTTGGCGAAATGGGACATTGTACCTGGAACCTTGCAGGTGCCTTTTTGCCCAGAGGGGAAGGGTTTGATTTGTTGGGGCATCTCTTCTTTCGAAGAAGGGATTGCAATGGACCACATCCTTGTGCACGTTTTTTGTGTGAACACGTTTTGCACTTTTTCCTTGCACTTGGGTGACTTGAGAGAACATACTGTGGCTAATATGGCAAAGTATATAATATGGAAGTCATAATTCTGTTAGGTATTTTAAAGCTATAACTTGAACCTTAGCTAATGTGCTTCCCTAATCAATACCTCTACACTAATCCTATGAATGTAAGTGCTTTATAGAACCTGTTTTTCTACATCTTGTTTTCCTGTCCCAGTTTTCCTCTCAATTAATTCTTTTCCAGAAGCTGTGAGATGATTTCACACACTCACCTGTCAAGAATTTCCCTTTCATCTGTTTTAGTAGGTGCACTCACAGCGGGGTCACCAGTCAGATATGTGCATTAATCAATGACAGCTTTCTCTGTGTTTTAACTGTTTTGCTTCCTTTCACTATCTTAGACCGCCATCCTGGAGCACCTTTTCAGGCAAGCACATGTTCACAAATGCTTGATTTGCATTAAAAGATGATTTTTTCTAAACAGATTTTCAGAGCCACTGTTAGGAATTGTGATAAAGTAACAAATGAAGCAATGCTCACCAGCTTAAAGGAGTACTCTAGTGCATAGTATTCCTGCTCCGTCCTGCCCGGGCTGCAAAATAAATGAAAATGAACCATCACTCACCTCTCTGGGTTCCCGCGGAGCGCCACTACAGCATTCTTCATTCTTCTCTTCTTCATTCTTCCTGGTGTAACGAAGCGTCACATGGCGCTCAGCCTATCGCCGGCCGAGGCGGAACATCGCAGCGGCCGGCGATAGGCTGAGCGCCATGTGACGCTTCGTTTCACCCGGAAGTATGAAGGAGATGGACCGGAGGACCGATCAGCTGTAGTGGCGCTCCACGGGAACCCAGGGAGGTGAGTGATGGTTCATTTTCATTTATTTTGCAGCCCGGGCAGGACGGAGCAGGAATACTCTGCACTAGAGTACTCCTTTAAAGGGGAAAAACACAGCAAATTTCTTTCAAAAACTGCTCCCCATCTGTCTCCAGGTTAAGTGTGGTTTTACAACTAGTGTAAAAAAAATAGTTAATAAAGATCATTTAACACCTTCCCTAATAAAAGTAGTGTTGCTCGCGAATATTCACAATGCGAATTTTATTCGCGAATATCGCATATTCGTGAATTTGTGAATATTCGCGAATATAGCACTATATATTCGTAATTACGAATATTGTTTTTTTGTTTTTTTTTGTTTTTTTGTCACAGTACACATCACAGTGATCATCCCTCTCTGCTTCCAGCTTGTGTGGTGTAAAGAAGGCTCTAATACTACTGTGTGAGACTGGCAAGCAAATTTTCGCTTATGCAAATTTTTGTATATGCTAATTTCCGCATATGTAAATTTTCGCATATGCGCAAATAAAACGAGAATATTACGAATATGCGAATTTAGCGAATATATGACGAATATTCGTCCATATATTCGCGAATATTCGCGAATTCAAATATGGCCTATGCCGCTCAACACTAAATAAAAGTAAGAATCACCCCCCTTTTCCCATTAAGAAAAAAAAATGTGTAAATAAAAATTAACATATGTGGTATCGCCGTGTGTGGAAATGTCCAAACTATAAAAATATATTGTTGATTAAACCGCACGGTCAATGGCGTACGCACAAAAAAATTCCAAAGTCCAAAACTTCAGATCAAGGGGGCAAAACATGAGCCCTCATACCGGCCCGTACACGGAAAAATAAAAAAGTTATAGGGGTCAGAAGATGAGAATTTTAAACTTATCAATTTTCCTGCATGTAGTTATGATTTTTTTTTTAGAAGTAATACAAAATCAAACCTATATAAGTAGGGTATCATATCAACCGTATGGACCTACAGAATAAAGATAAGATGTCATTTTTACCGAAATATGCACTGCGTAGAAACGGAAGCCCCCAAAATTTACAAAATGGCATTTTTTCTTACATTTTTTCACACAATAAATTTTTTTCCACTTCGCCGTGGATATTTTGGTAAAATGACTAATGTCACTGCAAAGTAGAATTGGTGGCGCAAAAAAATAAGCCATAATATGGAATTTTAGGTGCAAAATTGAAAGTGTTCTGATTTTTAGAAGTTGATGAGGAAAAAATGAAAATGCAAAAACAGAAAAACCCTTCATCCTTAATGGGTTAAGGACCCATGGCATACCTGTATGACAGTGGAATTCCAGTCCCTTCCCCTCACCCATTAAGGAACATGACTATTCCGGGCCCGAAGCCCGGAGAAGAGGCCCCCCCCCCCGATGAAGATGGCAGCCCGGAACCACTATCCCACCGGACGACCTCCCCACTGGACAGTCCTGCAGCACCGGACCAGCGCCGAGCGGAGATGAGTACAGAACTAAAGGGGGTGAGAGGGGCTGGATGATGTCGAAGGCCGCAGTGGTCTTCAACCTGCGGACCTCCAGAGGTTTCAAAACTACAAATCCCAGCAAGCCCGGACAGCCGATGGCTGCCCGGGCTTGCTGGGAGTTGTAGTTTTGAAACCTCTGGAGGTCCGCAGGTTGAAGACCACTGAGGGCGGAGAGTTCACTCGAGTATAAGCCAAGGGGGGTGTTTTCAGCACGAAAAATCGTGCTGAAAAACTCGGCTTATACTCGAGTATATACGGTATACGTTTGTTAGGTAGGCAGGAAAAGCATTTGCTAGGTAGGTAATATGTTTGGTTGGTAGGTGGGTGGCCACGTTACATTTGGTAGGTAGGCCCTTAGTCCAGTGTTTTCCAAACAGGCTTTGGCTGTTTGGGCATGCTGGGAGTTGTAGTTTTGCAACAGCTGGAGGCACTCAGGTTGGGAAACACTGGACTAAGGGCCCAACTACCCACCAAAATGCCACCTTCTGCTGCAAAACTCTAACTTCCAGCTTAAGACTGTCTGAGCATGCTGGGAGTTGTAGTTTTGCAACAGATGGAGAGACAATGTTTCGAAAACACTGCCGTAGTTAGTGTTTCCCAACCTGGGGGCCTCCAGCTGTTGCAAAACTACAACTCCCAGCATGCCCGGACAGTCTTAAGCTGGGAGTTAGAGTTTTTCAACAGCTGGAGGCACCCAGGTTGGAAAGGACCTACCTACCAAACCTGAGTGTCTCCAGCTGTTGCAGAACTATAACTTCCAGCATGCCTGGACAGCTAAAGACTGTCAGGGGAATGCTGGGAGTTGTAGTTTTGCAACAGCTGGAGGTCCCCAGGTTGGAAAATACTGACTAAGGCAGTGTTTTCAAAACAGTGTCTCTCCAGGTGGTCCAAAACTACAACTCCCAGCATTCCCGGACAGTCTCTAGCTGTCAAGGCATGCTGGAAGTTATAGTTTTGCAACAGCTGGAGGCACACTTATTTGTAAACACTGGTGTAACACTGGAGGCACACTGATTTGTAAAACTGGTGCTGAAACAATGATGACACTGAGCGCACGGTGATTCACTGACCTGCAGGAAAAGCAGAAGGCGGCGAACAGAGAACGGGATACCAATATTGGAGCAACGGGGGAGCATAGACAGTTGAGTTAGTTTCTTTTGGAATAATTTTCATCCCTGGCACAGTGGATAGAACTAAAATAAAATATTAAAAAAACCAGCAAGTAGAAGTAAAACGTCCGTCTTTATTCAGGGTTCTTCCTTAAAAGCCTTCACGGTGGCAGACAAACCGTGAACATATCATAAATATGAAATATTGCACAAACAGAGGGGGGTCCCAAGCATGGCTGACGCGTTTCTGATCTATCGATCCTTACTCATAGCCTGTAGATCCTCAAATGAGGCACCCTTATATACTCCAGGACATATTCCCCATTCCCACAGGAAGGGGAGGGACAGGTCCACATCACATGTGCACGTGATTAAAACAAAAACATGGGACCAAACACAGATAAATTATTCGGAGACATATCAGTAATGTAATATTAAATCTGTTTTGCTATTTAGACCATGGGGTTGAATGCAATTCAAAAGATAAATCCACATGATTTCCCTATTGTGGAGGGATTGAATATGGTCACCTCCCCTTTTATTTAGCTTCACCTTCTCAATGCCTGAGAACCTGAGGGAAGTGGTGTCTGAATTATGACATATTAGAAAATGTTTAGATATGTTAGAAATGTTCGAGCTTAAAGGGCCAGCAGCATGTCTAATGTGCTCTTGCATGCGTTTTTTAAGGGACCTTTTGGTGGAACCCACATATGTTAAGTGACATTGTGTGCGCATGATTTTATATAAAACAAAAGTGCTATCACAGTTTATAAAGTTGTGAATGACATGGCATTTGCCATCCACCGTACCTTCTATTTTCTGGCATTTTTCGGCAAAGAGACATACCACACACCGAGATTTACCGCACTTGTGGAAGCCCTCGGTGCTAATCCACTGGGTGGTAACACTAGCCGTGTCCACCATACTGGGAACAAGGAGATTGGATAGAGTAGGTGCCCGCCTCGCTGCAAATCTCACACCTGACTTTATAATCTCCCCTACCGTGGGATCTGCTGATAGCAAAGGTAAGTGTTTAATTACAATGCGTTTGATGTCATTAAATTCTGGACTGTACGTGGTGACAAATGTAGGACAATCTTGTGATTCAGTTGATTGCTTACTTGTAAAAAGGGATTTTCGATCCATAGGATCCACTCTCGACCGAGCTTTTTTCAAGAGCCATCCAGGGTAACCTCGAGCCGCCAGGCGTGTGCATGCTGCATCAGCTTCCCTGCGGTACACCTCGGCGGAAGAACTGTTCCACTTAATTTGTATAAGTTCACCTACTGGTATGGCTCTTACCGTTTGTTTGGAATGGCATAAATTCGCCCTTCGGATGGTATTGCCTGATATCTTTTTTCTGTAAGGATCAACCTCAATTTTATTTGTATCAGGGTTGCCACGTAATATGACATCCAAAAAGAGGGTTTCACTTTTACACCATGTGTGGGTATACATAAGATTGAACTGATTATTATTGATATATGTCATGAATGCATCAACGGTCAGATGGTCAGACGACCAAATGATGAACACATCGTCTACATACCTCCCATACCATGCGAGGGATGTGGAAAATGGATTGGTGTCAGAAAAAATTAACTGCTCCTCCCATCAAAAAACAAAAAGCTTAGCCCGAGCTGGTGATGACTTTGCTCCCATTGAAGCACCCGTGCACTGCAAATAAAAATTGTTACCAAACATAAAATAATTGTGTTTTAACACAAAATCTACCACCTCAATAATGTAATGTCTCAAATCCACAGAATATTTAGAAAATCTCATCAGTATATCCGAGATAGCTGATAATGCCAGGTTTTGCGGAATACTGGAATAGAGCGATTCAATGTCGCAAGTAAGCCACGACAGAGAATCGCTCCATGTGAATTCATCCATGATCTTTAGCAAGTGCTTAGTGTCCTTGATATAACTTGGGCATTGCATAACCAGCGGTTGCAGTACTGAGTCCAACCACTCGCATAGGTGCTCATTAAGGGATCCGATCCCCGCCACGATCGGACGCATCGGCGGCGGGAATCGGTCCTTATGCAGCTTGGGTAGCGAGTGGAAGATAGGAATAATTGGAGCAGGCACGACAATATAATCCACTTCTTTTTGTGTCAAAATAGATCTGGCTTTCCCCTCTTCCAACAGAGTCAACAGTTCTTTTATAAATGGTTCAGTGGGATCCCCACAAAGTTTAAGGTAAGTTTTATCATCAGATAGTAGATTTTCATTTAAATTGATATACAGTCCCGTGTCCATACATACTACCGAGCCGCCTTTATCGGCGGATCGGATCGTCAAATTTTTGTTTTTCTTTAATTTCTTTATGGCAGCAGCCTCCTTTTTATTCAAATTAGGACAAATTGTATTGGACATTACTTTTGATTGTAGATTAACCAAATCTTTCATGATAAGGTCCTGCAACCAATCAAAAATTGCTGGTCTGGTCTGTATGGGGTAAAAATTTTGGTTTTTAGTGGAGAAGGTATGTGCAATATTCACTTCATCACAAATTGATATCCCACTATTTTCAAGGAGACAGAGATCTCTAAAAGCACTGTGTTCTCCTAACGTATGCATTAGTGGTAAATCAGGGTTTATAGAAAGTTGAGGTGGGTCCGATGGTTCATCAGCATTTTCCACATAAAAATGTTTCTTAACTGTTAAAGTTCTCACAAATGTATTTATATCCAAACTTGTCCGATAAACATCAAAATGATGTGTAGGAGAGAAACCCAGTCCTTTCCACAGGACCGATGTTTCTTCATCTGTAATGATTTGTGCAGAAATGTTAATGATTCTCTGTCGTGGCTTACTTGCGACATTGAATCGCTCTATTCCAGTATTCCGAAAAACCTGGCATTATCAGCTATCTCGGATATACTGATGAGATTTTCTAAATATTCTGTGGATTTGAGACATTACATTATTGAGGTGGTAGATTTTGTGTTAAAACACAATTATTTTATGTTTGGTAACAATTTTTATTTGCAGCGCACGGGTGCTTCAATGGGAGCAAAGTCATCACCAGCTCGGGCTAACCTTTTTGTTTTTTGGTGGGAGGAGCAGTTTATTTTTTCTGACACCAATCCATTTTCCACATGCCTCGCATGGTATGAAAGGTATGTAGACGATGTGGTCATCATTTGGTCGTCCGACCATCTGACCGTTGATGCATTCATGACATATATCAATAATAATCGGTTCAATCTTAAAGGGGTATTCCAGGCAAAAACTTTTTTATATATATCAACTGGCTCCAGAAAGTTAAACAGATTTGTAAATTACTTCTATTAAAAAATCTTAACCCTTTCAGTACTTATGAGCTTCTGAAGTTAAGGTTGTTATTTTCTGTCTAAGTGCTCTCTGATGACACCTGTGGCTTGAAAATGATGGTGTGAGACCATGTTTGCACATTTGGGATGAATAAATACTTTTCATTTTTTCACCATACCTTGAGTGCCACAGCATTTTCCTTGGAACTACGTATGCAGGATCCTGGACACGGACCCTAGCTGGAGGCACCTAATCACGCTTGGAACTATATATATATATATATATATATATATATATATATATATATACACACACACAAATCAAAAAATATGTTGCAGTCTCTTGTAATATCTTTTTTATTGGACTAACAGAATTTTGTAGAGACAAGCTTTCAGGATTCCTCCCTTTATCAAGTCCAATAGTCAAGAACTAATGATCAAAGGACTTTATAAATTATCAGGGAGGAATCCCAAAAGTTTGTCTCTACAAAATTCTGTTAGTCCAATAAAAAAGGTATTACAATCTGTATTACTGGACTAATATGGCTACTCACATTTACTATACAGATATACACATACCTGAAGATGGTTTAGAACCCTGTGATGTCACACATGCTTGTGATGATGTCACCGTAAGCTGTACAAGGAGGTGCGCGCCGGCTGCAGTCTCTTCAGTGTGTTTTGCATTCACAACCTGTGGTGCAAAGTGTTTCTTAGAGAGTTTCTATTTGCGATAGAGAATTCAAGATTTTGACCGTTCCTTGTCTGAAGAGAGAACCACAAGGTAAGTCTCAGCCTCTTCTATTCATATATACACAGGGCTTTTTGTTTGACAGTTTTTTTTTTATTGCTGTTGCTTTTTTTTTTTTTTTTAGCAAAAAAAGAAATTAATTTCCAAAAGAAATAACAAAAGTTATATTCCTCATAGCATTGTGACAATACTTGGCTTAGGCATTAAATATAATAAAACGCACAGATAGTATCATGACCAGAGCTTTTTCTTGCAAAACTGCTAAAATGCAATTATGCCCAAAAAAGCCCCCAAGAAAAAGAGTCCTAATTCATGAAGTTCTAAAAGATATAAGTCTATGAGAAAGATTTGGTGGTGTAGTAAAAGAATGACAGAAAGATTAGGGCAGAAATATAATAAGTATATAATAGAATTCTGTGTGTACTAACAATAGAAATACTCTGGGTACTCCGAAAGGGAAAATTTTCAAATCAACTAGTGGCAGAAAGTCATATAGGGTACGGATAGATCCCAATGAGATGGGATAGGTTCATTATTAGTAAATGTATATAGCAGGATAGCCCAATTGTATCTACAGTATGAAGTTCACATGGCCCAGTGACCATACAGCCAAGCCCTTATAATCCGCCATTACTAGGACAGGTTCAGGGTTATCAGATATTACTAGGACCGGAGAGGTTCAGGTTTATCAGATATTACTAGGACCGGACAGGTTCAGGGTTATCAGATATTACTAGGACTGGACAGGTTCAGGGTTTTCAGATATTACTAGGACCGGACACTTTCAGGGTTATCAGATATTACTAGGACCGGACAGATTAAGGGTTGTCAGATATTACTAGGACCGGACAGGTTCAGGGTTATCAGAAATTACTAGGACCGAACAGGTTCAGGGTTATCAGATATTACTAGGACCGGACAGATTGAGGGTTGTCAGATATTACTAGGACCGGACAGGTTCAGGGTTATCAGAAATTACTAGGACCGGACAGGTTCAGGGTTATCAGATATTACTAGGACCGGACAGGTTCAGGGTTATCAGATATTACTAGGACCGGACAGAATCAGGGTTGTCAGATATTACTAGGACCGGACAAGTTCAGGGTTATCAGATATTACTAGGACCGGACAGGTTTAGGGTTATCAGATATTACTAGGACCGGACAGGTTCAGGGTTTTCAGATATTACTAGGACCGGACAGGTTCAGGGTTATCAGATATTACTAGGACTGGACAGGTTCAGGGTTTTCAGATATTACTAGGACCGGACACTTTAAGGGTTATCAGATATTACTAGGACCGAACAGGTTCAGGGTTATCAGATATTACTAGGACCGGACAGATTCAGGGTTGTCAGATATTACTAGGACCGGACAGGTTCAGGGTTATCAGATATTACTAGGACCGGACAGGTTCAGGGTTATCAGATATTACTAGGACTGGACAGGTTCAGGGTTTTCAGATATTACTAGGACCGGACAGGTTTAGGGTTATCAGATATTACTAGGACTGGACAGGTTCAGGGTTATCAGATATTACTAGGACCGGACAAGTTCAGAGTTATCAGATATTACTAGGACCGGACAGGTTCAGGGTTATCAGATATTACTAGGACCGGACAGGTTCAGGGTTATCAGATATTACTAGGACCGGACAGGTTCAGGGTTATCAGATATTACTAGGACTGGACAGGTTCAGGGTTATCAGATATTACTAGGACCGGACAGGTTCAGGGTTATCAGATATTACTAGGACCGGACAGGTTCAGGGTTATCAGATATTACTATGACCGGACAGGTGCAGGGTTATCAGATATTACTAGGACCGGACCGGTGCAGGGTTATTAGATATTACTAGGACCGGACAGGTTCAGGGTTATCAGATATTACTAGGACCGGACAGGTTCAGGGTTATCAGATATTACTAGGACCGGACAGGTTCAGGGTTATCAGATATTACTAGGACCGGACAGGTTCAGGGTTATCAGACATTGGTAACCTCAGGGAAGACATCTCCATATAAAACACTTATAGAGAAGCGTCTTCTTCTGAGGCTGCGATGGTCTTAGTGTTATCTTGTGGTTCTGTGCTGGACATTTCTGCTCTGTATGAAGGATCTATTGTATAATGACAGGAATGATGACATGTTGTCTAATGTGTTCACTTATCTCTCTCTCTCTAGTGTTTTCAGGCTCTGACCTGTGACCATGGCCTCTCCACAAGACCCATTGCTGAAGGAGGAGGAAGAAGCAATGGAGGACCATCGTGATGTGGATGTAGAAAAGGGCGATATCCCTGAGAGGCAGAACCTGCCATCTCTAAGCGTGATGTCCACTGCACGTTCCATCATCACCGTAGTGATCCTCGCCTTTGTTAATTTGCTCATCTATGCAAATCGCTCCAGCGTGGCGGGGGTGCTGCCTTATATACAGAAAGCATATGACACCAATGCTAGTCTGTCCGGCTTATTGAATACATTGTTCATTGGAAGCTACGTGCTGGTCGCACCAATTGCCGGATATTTGGGCGACCACTGTAATAAGAAATATACTGTTTGCGCAGGAGTCATCGTTTGGCTGAGCATGACACTTACCCTGTCATTCATCCCTGACGGGTACTTCCTGCTCTTCCTGCTGACGAGTGGACTGGTTGGAGCCGGAGAGGCGACTTTCTGCACCATCGCCCCCTCCATCATTGCAGACCTTTTTACAAGTGACCAGCGGACCCGCATGCTGAACGTGTTTTACTCCGTCATACCTGTAGGCTGCGGACTAGGATACATCATCGGGCCCAAAGTGACTGATGCAGCAAGGGGTGATTGGCACTGGGCGTTTCGGGTCACCCCTGGCCTGGGCCTCATAGCTGTGGCTTTGATTATTTTGGTCACAAAAGAGCTTCCAAGAACGACTACAAACGGGAAGAAGAACAACAAATCCCAGAAGTTTGCCAAATGGGTGACAGATCTGAAAAAACTATTTAAAAACCGAAGCTTCATGTTAACCACCATGGGATCGACGGCTGTATCCTTCATAGTGGGAGCCATAGGTGTATGGGGTCCGTCATACCTGACCCACGCACGAACACTCCTACAAGAGAAGGACCCTTGCCGCGCTGAACCGTGTGACTATCACGACATCCTAATATTTGGTGTGGTTACAGTCGTTTCCGGCATTCTGGGAGTTGTAGCAGGGACGGAGATAAGTAAAAGATATCGCAAATCCAACCCACGGGCGGACCCGCTTGTGTGTGGATGCGCGATGATGCTCTCCGCCCCTTTTCTTCTGTTGGCATTGACTTTTGGCAACATCAGCCTCGTTGCCACCAACATCTTCATCTTCATCGGAGAGACGCTTCTGTCAGTAAATTTCACCCTCATATCTGACATTATACTAAAAGTAGTAACTCCGTGGAGGAGATCTTCAGCCCTGGCCGTGCAGATGACAATCTATCACCTCCTAGGTGACGCCGGCAGCCCGTACCTCATCGGCCTGATATCTGACACCTACGAACGAGGATATGCCAAATCCCCTCTTCTGAAATACCGCAGCCTGGAGTATGCCCTCATGACCTGCACCATAATGGCAGTCATCGGAGGGGCCTTCTTCATGGCCACGGCCCTATATATAGAGAGGGACGAAAAAGAAGCAGAGATGGAATCAGAACCTCCGTCATCCTCCTCCTCCTCACTGCTTCCTGCCGATGAGGACCACGCTTCAGACTGAGGAAAAGTCAATGCTTACCTTTATCTCGTTTACTTCATTAAAAAAAAATTAAGAAAAAAAATAACTGCATTTGTTCTATGTTCCACTTTACCCCTTATTCTCTACGCAGGGGCGGACACAGACAGCAGAGGGCCCTTGTGCAAAGAATGTGCCTGTGCCCTCCCCCCCCAAAAAAACATCAATTGTTCAGCATCCCCCTCCATGTGTCACTTACTCAGGTGGACCCCCATATGTCACTTGCGGTATAAGTTTCTAATTATTTATTAAGGCCTCCCATATGCCGCAGCTCATTCAAGCCCCCCACATTAGGTAGCATAGATTCCCAACATTAGGTAGCATAGATTCCCCACATTAGGTAGCATAGTTTCCTCACATTAGGTTGCATAGTTTCCCCACATTAGGTAGCATATATTCCGTACATTAGGTAGCAGTTTCCCCACATTAGGTAGCATAGTTTGCCCACATTAGGTAGCATAGTTTCCCCACATTAGGTAGCATAGTTTCCCCACAATAGGTAGCACAGATTCCCCACATTAGGTAACATAGTTTCCCCACATTAGGTAGCATAGTTTCCCCACATTAGGTAGCACAGATTCCCCACATTAGGTAACATAGCTTCCCCACATTAGGTAGCATAGTTTCCCCACATTAGGTAGCACAGATTCCCCACATCAGGTAACATAGTTTCCCCACATTAGGTAACATAGTTTCCCCACAGTAGGTAGCATAGTTTGCCCACATTAGGTAGCACAGATTCCCCACATTAGGTAACATAGTTTTCCCACATTAGGTAGCATAGCTTCCCCACATTAGGTAGCATAGTTTCCCCACATTAGGTAGCACAGATTCCCCACATTAGGTAACATAGTTTCCCCACATTAGGTAGCATAGATTCCTCACATTAGGTAGCCATAGCCCCCCCAAACACACAGACAGACACAGACACACACAGAGACACACTTACCTGCCCTGCACAGCGCTTCTCCTCTCCGGCAGCGGCCTGACGAGTGACGTCACTGACGTCCTCCTGAGCGGGTCTGCAGAAGTACGTCACTTGTGCGACGTCCCTCGTCAGACCCCGGTCGGCCGGAGGCAGACTCACTGTCTAAAGTGCCCGCTGTGCTATTATACCCCGCAGCTGCTTTACAACAGTGAGCAGCGGCGGCGCCAACCCTACCATGAACCTACTAGGCACAAAAAAAAAGGGGGCAGCAAAATGCCGCCCCTGAAAAGTGCCACCTGGGACTTATGGTCCCACCGGGTCCCATGGTAGGGTCGACCAGAGGCGGCTCTAGACTTTGTGAGGCCTTAGGCGAAACTTGAACATGAGGCCCTGCTTTATTTTCTCCTGAAATGACATGGTGGTCCGGCTGTGAGATGGTTATACTGTGACATCACTGTGTATTATCCCTGTACTGTGACATCACTGTGTATCATCTCTGTACTGTTCCATCACTCTGTGTATTATCCCTGTAATGTGACATCACTGTGTATTAACTCTGTACTGTGCCATCACTGTGTATTATCCCTGTACTGTGACGTCACTGTGTATTATCTCTGTACTGTGCCATCACTCTGTGTATTATCCCTGTACTGTGACATCACTGTGTGTATTATCCCTGTACTGTGACATCACTGTGTATTATCCCTGTACTGTGACATCACTGTGTATTATCTCTGTACTGTGACATCACTGTGTATTATCCCTGTACTGTGAGGTCACTGTGTATTATCTCTGTACTGTGCCATCACTCTGTGTATTATCCCTGTACTGTGACATCACTGTGTGTATTATCTCTGTACTGTGACATCACTGTGTATTATCCCTGTACTGTGACATCACTGTGTATTATCTCTGTACTGTGACATCACTGTGTATTATCCCTGTACTGTGACATCACTGTGTATTATCCCTGTACTGTGACATCACTGTGTATTATCTCTGTACTGTGACATCACTGTGTATTGTCCGTGTACTGTGACGTCACTGTGTGTATTATCCCTGTAATGTGACATCACTGTGTATTATCCCTGCACTGTGACATCACTCTGTATGTTATCCCTGTACTGTGACATCACTGTGTATATTATCACTGTACTGTGACATCACTGTGTGTATTATCCCTGTACTGTGACATCACTGTGTATTATTCCTGTACTGTGACATCACTGTGTATTATCTCTGTACTGTGACATCACTGTGTATTATCCCAGTACTGTGACATCACTCTGTATATTATCCCTGTACTGTGACATCACTCTGTATATTATCCCTGTACTGTGACATCACTGTGTATTATTCCTGTACTGTTACATCACTGTGTATTATTCCTGTACTGTGACATCACTGTGTATTATTCCTGTACTGTGACATCACTGTGTATTATTCCTGTACTGTGACATCACTGTGTGTATTATCTCTGTACTGTGACATAACTGTGTATTATACCTGTACTTTGACGTCACTGTGTATTATCCCTGTACTGTGACGTCACTGTGTATTATCCCTGTACTATGACATCACTGTGTATATTATCCCTCCCTATACTGTAACATCACTGTGTGTATTATCTCTGTACTGTGACATCACTGTGTATTATCCCTGTACTGTGACATCGCTGTGTGTATTATCTCTGTACTGTGACATCACTGTGTATTATCCCTGTACTGTGACATCACTGTGTGTATTATCTCTGTACTGTGACATCACTGTGTGTATTATCTCTGTACTGTGACATCACTGTGTGTATTATCCCTGTACTGTGACATCACTGTGTGTATTATCCCTGTACTGTGACATCACTGTGTATTATCCCTGTACTGTGACATCACTGTGTATATTATCCCTGTACTGTGACATCACTGTGTATTATCCCTGTACTGTGACATCACTGTGTATTATGCCTGTAATGTGACATCACTGTGTATTATCCCTGTACTGTGACATCACTGTGTATATTATCCCTGTACTGTGACATCACTGTGTATATTATCCCTGTACTCTGACATCACTGTGTGTATTATCCCTGTACTGTGACATCACTGTGTATATTATCCCTGTACTGTGACATCACTGTGTGTATTTTCCCTGTACTGTGACATCACTGTGTATATTATCCCTGTACTGTGACATCACTGTGTGTATTATCCCTGTACTGTGACATCACTGTGTGTATTATCCCTGTACTGTGACATCACTGTGTGTATTATCTCTGTACTGTGACATCACTGTGTGTATTATCCCTGTACTGTGACATCACTGTGTATTATCCCTGTACTGTGACATCACTGTGTATTATCCCTGTACTGTGACATCACTGTGTATTATCCCTGTACTGTGACATCACTGTGTATTATGCCTGTACTGTGACATCACTGTGTATTATCCCTGTACTGTGACATCACTGTGTATATTATCTCTGTACTGTGACATCACTGTGTATATTATCCCTGTACTGTGACATCACTGTGTGTATTATCCCTGTACTGTGACATCACTGTGTATATTATCCCTGTACTGTGACATCACTGTGTGTATTATCCCTGTACTGTGACATCACTGTGTATATTATCCCTGTACTGTGACATCACTGTGTGTATTATCCCTGTACTGTGACCTCACTGTGTGTATTATCCCTGTACTGTGACATCACTGTGTGTATTATCTCTGTACTGTGACATCACTGTGTGTATTATCCCTGTACTGTGACATCACTGTGTATTATTCCTGTACTGTGACATCACTCTGTATATTATCCCTATACTGTGACATCACTGTGTATTATTCCTGTACTGTGACAGCACTGTGTATTATTCCTGTACTGTGACATCACTGTGTATTATTCCTGTACTGTGACATCACTGTGTGTATTATCTCTGTACTGTCACATCACTGTGTATTATCCCTGTACTGTGACATCACTGTGTATTATCCCTGTACTGTGACGTCACTGTGTATTATCCCTGTACTATGACATCACTGTGTATATTATCCCTCCCTGTACTGTGACATCACTGTGTGTATTATCTCTGTACTGTGACATCACTGTGTATTATCCCTGTACTGTGACATCACTTTGTGTATTATCTCTGTACTGTGACATCACTGTGTGTATTATCCCTGTACTGTGACATCACTGTGTATTATCCCTGTACTGTGACATCACTGTGTATTATCCCTGTACTGTGACATCACTATGTATATTATCCCTGTACTGTGACATCACTGTGTATATTATCCCTGTACTGTAACAACACTGTGTGTATTATCCCTGTACTGTGACATCACTGTGTATTATTCCTGTACTGTGACATCACTGTGTATTATCCCTGTACTGTGACATCACTATGTATATTATCCCTGTACTGTGACATCACTGTGTATATTATCCCTGTACTGTAACAACACTGTGTGTATTATCCCTGTACTGTGACATCACTGTGTGTATTATCCCTGTACTGTGACATCACTGTGTATATTATCTCTGAACTATAACATCACTGTGTGTTATCTCTATACTGCAACATCACTGTTGATACTTACACTGCACTGTGACATCACTGTATATATAAAGCCTGTATACCCTAATGTCACTGTACATATTTATCTTGCACTGCGAGTGACAATACAGGGTAAATATGCACAGTGACATCACAGTTCAGAGTTAATATAAACAGTAATGTCTCTGTACAGGGACAATAAACAGTTTTGCCACGACAGGGTTAATAAACGCAGTGTTGTCTCAGTAGAGGGTAACTATACAGTGATGTCATTGTATCGGGAAAATATACACAGTGAAGTCAGCATTCAAGTAGAATAAATTGTGATGTCACTACAGGGTTGTTATACACAGTGACATCAAATTACAGGATGAAGCACAGTGATGTCACAGTTTATTATGAAGCACAGTGAAGTCACAGTTTATTATGAAGCACAGTGATGTCACAGTTTATTATGAAGCACAGCGATGTCACAGTTTATTATGAAGCACAGCGATGTCACAGTTTATTATGAAGCACAGTGATGTCACAGTTTATTATGAAGCACAGTGATGTCACAGTTTATTATGAAGCACAGTGATGTCACAGTTTATGAAGCACAGTGATGTCACAGTTTATTATGAAGCACAGTGATGTCACAGTTTATTATGAAGCACAGTGATGTCACAGTTTATTATGAAGCACAGTGATGTCACAGTTTATTTTGAAGCACAGTGATGTCACAGTTTATTATGAAGCACAGTGATGTCAGTTTATTATGAAGCACAGTGATGTCACAGTTTATTATGAAGCACAGTGATGTCACAGTTTATTATGAAGCACAGTGATGTCACAGTTTATTATGAAGCACAGTGATGTCACAGTTTATTATGAAGCACAGTGATGTCACAGTTTATTATGAAGCACAGTGATGTCACAGTTTATTATGAAGCACAGTGATGTCACAGTTTATTATGAAGCACAGTGATGTCACAGTTTATTATGAAGCACAGTGATGTCAGTTTGTTATGAAGCACAGTGATGTGACAGTTTGTTATGAAGCACAGTGATGTGAGCGTTTATTATGAAGCACAGTGATGTCACAGTTTATTATGAAGCACAGTGATGTCAGTTTATTATGAAGCACAGTGATGTCACAGTTTATTATGAAGCACAGTGATGTCAGTTTATTATGAAGCACAGTGATGTGACAGTTTATTATGAAGCACAGTGATGTGACAGTTTATTATGAAGCACGGTGATGTCACAGTTTATTATGAAGCACGGTGATGTCACAGTTTATTATGAAGCACGGTGATGTCACAGTTTATTATGAAGCACAGTGATGTCACAGTTTATTATGAAGCACAGTGATGTCACAGTTTATTATGAAGCACAGTGATGTCACAGTTTATTATGAAGCACAGTGAGGTCACAGTTTATTATGAAGCACAGTGATGTCACAGTTTATTATGAAGCACAGTGATGTCACAGTTTATTATGAAGCACGGTGATGTCACAGTTTATTATGAAACACGGTGTTGTCACAGTTAATTATGAAGCACAGTGATGTCACAGTTTATTATGAAGCACAGTGATGTCACAGTTTATTATGAAGCACAGTGATGTCACAGTTTATTATGAAGCACAGTGATGTCACAGTTTATTATGAAGCACAGTGATGTCACAGTTTATTATGAAGCACAGTGATGTCACAGTTTATTATGAAGCACAGTGATGTCACAGTTTATTATGAAGCACAGTGATGTCACAGTTTATTATGAAGCACAGTGATGTCACAGTTTATTATGAAGCACAGTGATGTCACAGTTTATTATGAAGCACAGTGATGTCAAAGTTTATTATGAAGCACAGTGATGTCACACTTTATTATGAAGCACAGTGATGTCACAGAGACTACAGAATGTACAACTGTACGTATGATGAAGATGGCGGGATGCTTTAAAACGTCACACATACATGGGGGAATAAAACACTTTGTTTTTGCACCTCATCTGGGAGTGCTGCTGGATCTTTAGTTTTGTAGATAGATAGATAGATGATATATAGATAGATAGATAATAGATATGAGATAGATAGATAGATAGATATGAGATAGATAGATAGATCAGTGTATCCCAACCAGGGGGCCTCTAGCTATTCCAAAACGACAACTCCCAGCATGTCTTTGGCTTTATGAGCATACTGGGAGTTGTAGTTTTGCAACAGCTGGAGGCCCCCTGGTTGAGAAACACTGCTCTATCTATCTATCAATCATCTATCTATCTATTCATCTATCTCCTATCTATCTATCTATCTATCTATATCATATCTATCTATCATCTATCTATCTATATCATATCTATCATCTATTAATCTATCTTTCTATCTATCTCATATCTATCCATATATCTATATATCATCTATCTATCTCTCATATCTATCTATCTTTCATCTATCTCTCATCTATCTGAGATAGATATGAGATAGATAGATAAATAGAAAGATAGATAGATACATAAATAGATGGATATAGATAGATAGATATGATATAGATAGATAGATATGAGATAGATAGTTACATAGTTACATAGTTAGTACGGTCGAAAAAAGACATATGTCCATCAAGTTCAACCAGGGAATTAAGGGGTAGGGGTGTGGCGCGATATTGGGGAAGGGATGGGATTTTATATTTCTTCATAAACATTAATGTTATTTTGCTCCAGGAATGTATCTAATCCTGTTTTAAAGCTGTTAATTGTTCCTGCTGTGACCAGTTCCTGAGGTAGACCGTTCCATAAATTCACAGTCCTCACGGTAAAGAAGGCGTGTCGCCCCTTGAGACTAAACTTTTTCTTCTCCAGACGGAGGGAGTGCCCCCTCGTCCTTTGGGGGGGTTTAACCTGGAACAGTTTTTCTCCATATTTTTTGTATGGGCCATTAATATACTTATATACGTTTATCATATCCCCCCTTAAATGTCTCTTCTCAAGACTAAACAATTGTAACTCCTTTAATCACTCCTCATAGCTAAGATGTTCCATGCCCCATATTAGTTTAGTCGCACGTCTCTGCACCCTTTCCAGCTCCACAGTGTCCCTTTTATGGACAGGTGCCCAAAACTGAACAGCATATTCCAGGTGAGGCCGTACCAATGCTTTATAAAGGGGGAGTATTATGTCCCTGTCCCTTGAGTCCATGCCTCTTTTGATACATGACAATATCCTGCCGGCTTTGGAAGCAGCAGCCTGACATTGCATTCTATTCTGTAGTCTGTGATCTACAAGTACACCCAGATCCTTCTCTACCAGTGACTCTGACAGTTTAATCCCCCCTAAGACATACAATGCATGCAGGTTATTAGTACCCAGATGCATAACTTTACATTTATCCACATTGAACCTCATTTGCCAAGTGGATGCCCAGACACTTAGTCTATCCAAGTCATCTTGTAACTTATGCACATCCTCTATAGACTGTACTATGCTACAAAGCTTGGTGTCATCTGCAAAGATAGAAACAGAGCTGTTAATACCATCCTCTATATCATTGATAAATAAATTAAACAACAGCGGGCCCAGTACTGAACCTTGGGGTACACCACTAATAACCGGGGACCAATCAGAGTACGAATCATTGACCACCACTCTCTGGGTACGATCCATGAGCCAGTGTTCAATCCAGTTACAAACTAAAGTTTCCAAACCCAAAGACCTTAACTTACCTGTCAGACGTCTGTGAGGGACAGTATCAAACGCTTTAGCAAAATCCAGAAACACTATATCCACAGCCATTCCTCTGTCAAGGCTTCTACTCACCTCTTCATAAAAGCAAATTAGATTGGTTTGACAACTTCTATCCTTAGTAAACCCATGCTGGCTATCACTTATAATACTATTATCCCCTATGTATTCCTGTATGTAATCCCTTATAAGTCCTTCAAACTATTTACCCACAATGCACGTTAAACTAACCGGTCTATAGTTTCCTGGGGAAGACCTAGAGCCCTTTTTGAAGATTGGCACCACATTCGCCTTGCGCCAGTCCCTTGGCACAATACCAGACACCAGAGAATCTCTAAATATCATGAACAGGGGTACAGATATTACTGAACTTACCTCTCTAAGAACTCTTGGGTGCAATCCATCTGGCCCTGGAGATTTGCTTACATTTATATCACTTAACTTACCTTGTACCATCTCTACATTAAGCCAGTTCAATACATTATATGATGTGTTACCAGCACTGACCTGGCCAATGTCAGCTCCTTTTTCCATAGTGTATACAGAACTAAAGAACCCATTCAGTAGCTCCGCTTTCTCTTGATCGCCTGTGACAACCTCCCCATTATCATTATTAAGGGGTCCTACATGCTCTGTCCTTGGTTTTTTTGCATTTATATATCTAAAAAAATATTTAGGATTAGTTTTGCTTTCTTTGGCCACCTGTCTCTCATTTTGAATTTTTGCTGTTTTTATTACATTTTTACAGATTTTATTAAGCTCTTTGTACTGTTTAAATGTTATCGCTGACCCATCAGATTTGTATTTTTTGAAGACTATTTTTTTGTTGTTTATTGCTCTTTTAACATCATTTGTCAGCCATGTAGGATTTAGTTTTAATCGTTTATATTTGTTCCCCTTTGGTATATATTTAGCTGTATAGTTATTTAGAGTTGATTTAAAGATGTCCCATTTACCTTCTGTATCAGTATTTGACAACACCTCCCCCCAGTCTATGTCCTGTAGTGCAGCTCTCAGCCCAGGGAAATTTGCCTTTTTAAAGGTATATGTTTTTGCCTTCCCCGCCTGTCTTTGTTTTCTACATTTTAAGTCAAAAGTAACTATATTGTGGTCGCTATTACCAAGGTTTTCCCGCACAGTTACATTACCAACCAGCTCTGCATTGTTGGAAATGATCAGATCCAACAAGGCATCACTTCTTGTTGGGTCCTCCACAAACTGGCCCATAAAATTATCCTGCAATAAATTTAGGAATTGTCGCCCCTTTGTTGTTTTAGCCAACCCCGGACCCCAATCTATATCTGGATAGTTAAAATCTCCCATTATTACCACAGTACCTGCCCGGGCGGTCCTCTCTATTTGTTTATACAGCCGACCTTCTATCTCTTCAGTGATATTAGGGGGTCTGTAGATTACACCAAATATTATTTTTTCAGTATTTCCCTCCTTTTGTAATTCTACCCACAATGATTCCACATCCTCAGAATCATCACACACTATGGCATCGTTCACACTGACTTTCATACCACTTCTTACATACAGACAGACTCCACCACCTTTTCTGTTCATTCTATCCTTGCGAAACAATGTAAACCCCTGCAGATTGACAGCCCAGTCATGCGAGGAGTCCAGCCATGTCTCAGTGACCCCAACTATATCAATATGTTCCTCCAGTATCAAGGCCTCAAGCTCCCCCATTTTATTTGCTAGGCTTCTGGCATTTGTGAACATACACTTTACATTTCCATCCTTTATGTAATTGGGGTTAATGGGATTCAAGGGTGTAAGTTTTATTTTCCTATGAAGCCTATTCCTATTAACTATTCTAACCCCTCCCTCCGCTCCACCCCCAGGTACATTTATAATTCCCACCGCTCTATCTACACTATCTTCCCCCTCTTTGCTGTAGATTCCCTCCCCCCAAGTCCCTAGTTTAAACACTCCTCCACCCTTCTAGCCATCTTCTCCCCAAGCAAAGCTGCACCCTCCCCATTGAGGTGCAGCCCGTCCCTACGGTAGAGCCGGTAACCGACAGCGAAGTCAGCCCAGTTCTCCATGAACCCAAACCCTTCCTTCCTACACCAGCTTCTGAGCCACTTGTTTACCTCCCTGATCTCCCGCTGCCTCTCTGGTGTGGCTCGTGGTACTGGTAGTATTTCAGAAAATACTACCTTGGAGGTCCTTGCCTTAAGCTTGCGGCCTAAGTCCCTGAAATCATTTTTAAGGACACTCCACCTACCTCTTACTTTGTCATTGGTGCCAATATGTACCATGACTGCTGGGTCCTCTCCAGCCCCGCCCAGCAACCTGTCAACCCGATCCGCGATATGCCGAACTCGTGCGCCAGGCAGACAACACACTGTTCGGCGATCCCGGTCTTGGTGACAGATTGCCCTGTCTGTCCCCCTAATAATTGAGTCCCCCACCACTAGTACCTGTCTGGCCTGCCCTGTACTCCTCCCTCCCTCCTTACTGGAGCAGACACCCCCCTGGCGGTCAGAGGCGGTATCCTGCTGCAGTTCTGCTATCTCTGTGATGGCATCCCCCTCATCTGCCAAGCGGGCAAACTTGTTGGGGTGTGCCAGTTCAGGACTAGCCTCCTTGACACTTTTTCCCCTACCCCTCTTTCTAACTGTAACCCAGCTAACTGCCTGACTGTCCTGCAACTCCGTCCCACTGTCCTCCCCCACCTCTATTCCCGAGAGTGCCTGCTCAGTGAGCAGGAGACTCCTCTCCATGTTGTTAATGCTTCTCATTGTTGCCAGTCGCCCCTCTAGATGCAGGATCTGGGCTTCCAAACGGACAACTAGCACACATCTCGCACACCAATATGCACCCTCAAACTGTTGTTCAAGGATTGCATACATTGAACAGGATGTACATTGGACTGCATTTTCCAACATGGAGGCCATATAGTTATGGGGATTTAACAAATGTATAGGAAAAAACAGACAGTCAAAATGACACTTAAAATTTTTTGTAGACCTTGTGGGTTCAGAAATTAACACTCACAGCGATCTCAACCTCCTGCTTTCAAACTCCTGTTTTTGTAACTCCTCTTTCACGCCCCCTCTTACACAGCAACATTCAGAAGAGCAAGCTCTCAATAAGAGTCCCAAGCTAGGATTTATGCACCTGTGCCCAATCTACTCCTCCTCCCCCTAGAGGTGGAACAGAGAAAAAAAAAAAAAAATGAAAAAGGGTGTTTAAACTCTAACAGTTATCCCACTATGTGCAAAAGAGAAAGACTTACCAAAAATATGAATGTGGACTATAGGCAGTCGCACCCACTCCACAGATTCACTCCGCACAACAGATAATCACAGTTTTTGTAACTCCTCTTTCACGCCCCCTCTTACACAGCAACACTCAGAAGAGTAAGATATGAGATAGATAGATATGAGATAGATAGATATGAGATAGATAGATAGATAGATAGATAGGAGATGGATAGATAGATTAAAAAAAAACTCCGGAAGAGCAGCACAACAAAATTAAGAAAACCAATGCAATGGTGCACGCTGGGTGTGGACCTTGGTGAGAGGTTCACTTGTACTAGAAAAAAGCAAGAGACCAGCAGCACACAGAAAAATTAGTGCAAAAAAGGTGGAGATTTATTGCATTATCCCAGTGTACAAGCTCCTTGAGAACGGCGACGAGAGGTCGCTGAAACGTCGCTTCTTTTGTACACTGGGATAATGCAATAAATCTCCACCTTTTTTGCACTAATTTTTCTGTGTGCTGCTTGTCTCTTGATTTTTTTTTTTTTTTGGATAGATAGATAATAGATAGATGATTGATATAGATCAGTGTTTCCCAACTAGGGGGGCCTCCAGCTGTTGCAAAACTACAACTCCCAGTATGCTCATAAAGCCAAAGGAATGCTGGGAGTTGTAGTTTTGCAACAGCTGGAGGCCCACTGGTTGGGATACACTGATCTATCTATCTATATCATATAAATTTATCTATATCATATCCATCTATCTATATCATATCCATCTATCTCCTATCTATCTATCTATCTATCTATCTATCTATCTATCTATCCATCTAATCTATCTATCTATCTATCTATCTATCTGTCTATATCATATCTATCTATCATCTATGTATATCATATCTATGTATCTATCATCTATCTATCGATCTGTCTATCATCTATCTATCCATCTATTTATGTATCTTTCTATATATCATCTCTCTATCTATATATCATCTATTTATCTATCTTTCTATCTATCTCATATATATATATATATATATATATATATATATATATATATATATATATAAATATATATGTATCTATCTATCTATATATCATCCATCTACCTATCTATCTCTCATATCTATTTATCTATCTATCTCTCATCTATCTGAGTTAGATAGATAGATAGATAGATAGATAGATATGAGATAGATAGATAGATATGAGATAGATAGATAGATAGATAGATAGATATGAGATAGATAGATATGAGATAGATAGATAGATATGAGATAGATAGATATGAGATAGATAGATATGAGATAGATAGATAGATAGATATGAGATAGATATGAGATAGATAGATAGATATGAGATAGATAGATAGATAGATATGAGATAGATATGAGGATAGATAGATATGAGAAAGATAGATAGATGCATAAATAGATGGATATAGATAGAAGGATGGATGGATAGATATGAGATAGATAGATAGGAGAGAGATAGATATGAGATAGATATGAGGATAGATAGATATGAGATAGATAGATAGATAGATAGATATGAGATAGATATGAGTTAGATATGAGGATAGATAGATAGATATGAGAAAGATAGATAGATAGATGCATAAATAGATGGATATAGATAGATGGATGGATGGATAGATATGACATAGATAGATAGATAGGAGATAGATATATAATAGATTGATAGATAGATAGATAGATAGATCAGTGTTTCCCAACCTGGGGGCCTCCAGCTGTTGCAAAACTACAACTCCCAGTATGCTCATAAAGCCAAAGGAATGCTGGGAGTTGTAGTTTTGCAACAGCTGGAGACCCCCTGGTTGGGAAACACTGAACTACCTCCCACTGTCTCCTACAAAATTTCCCGGGTGCCGGGAGTCCTTACCTGATGCGGGGGCCCCTGATCCCCAGCATCGGCGGCAGGATCGGCGCCCTCGAGCTGAGAGGGCGGCGGCAGGCAGGAAGGACAGAGCACATCAGCAGGAGGTAAGGCTGGCCTCCTGCTGTTGCTTAGCAACAACTCCCAGCATGCACAAAAGGGCATGCTGGTAGTTGTTGCTATGCAACAGCAGAAGGCACAACTACTACTCCCAGCATGCCCTTTGGTAGTTTGTGCATGCTAAGGGTTGTAGTTATGCAAAAGCTGGAGGCACATTTTTTCTATGCCTCCAGCAATTGCATAACGACAACCCCCAGCATGCACACATAGCCAAAGGGCATGCTGGGGGTTGTAGCATGCCATTCGACTGTCAGTGGATGCTGGGAGTAATTGCCTAACAAATTTTGGTGGGCTTTTTCTCTTTTTACCCCTTATGAAAAGGAAAAGTTGGGGTCTCTTCCAGCATGTTAGTGTAAAAAAAAATTACATTTTTTTTCACTAGCATGCTGGTGTTGCCCATACTTTTCATTTTCACAAGCGGTAAAAGGGGAAAAAAAATTACGCAATTTCTTCTGAGTACGGAAATACTCCACATGTGGACGTAAAATGCTCTGCGGACGCACAACAGGGCTGAGGTGATTTGCACAGGGGAGGCTGATTGGTACAGCGGTTCTGACATAAACGCAAAAAAAAAAAAACACCCACATGTGACCCCATTTTGGAAATTACACCCCTCACGGAACGTAACACAGAATGTAGTGAACCTTAACACCCCACAGGTGTTTGAAGAATTTTCATTAAAGTTGGACAAGAAAATTTAATTTTTTTATTTTTTCACTAAAATGCTGGTGCATTTTCACAAGGATTAAGAGGAAAAATTCATCCCCAAAATTTGTCACCCCATTTCTTCTGAGTATATAAATACCCCATGTGTGGATATAAAGTGCTCTGCTGGCGCACTACAATGCTCAGAAGAGAAGGAGCGCCATTGGTCTTTTGCAGAGAGAATGTGTCTGGAATTGAAGACCATGTGTGTTTACAAAGCCCCATGATGTCAGAACAATGGATTCCCCCCCCCACATGTGACCCCATTTTGGAAACTACACCCCTCAAGGAATGTAACAAGGGGTGCAGTGAGCATTTAAGCCAGATTTTTTGAACAGTGGTCCATGAAGATGAAAAATGTAATTTTTCATTTGCACAGTCCACTGTTCCAAAGAACTTTCAAACGCCAGTGGGGTATAAATGCTCACTGCACCCCTTATTACATTCTGTGAGGGGTGTAGTTTCTGAAATAGGGTCACATGTGGACTTTGTAAATGCACATGGCCTCCGACTTCCATTCCAAACAAATTCTCTCTCCAAAAGCTCCTTCTCTTCTGAGCAATATAGTGCGCCAGCAGTATTTCTGGGGTATTCCCATACCAGAAATGGGGTTAAAAATTTTGGGAGGCTTTTTCTCCTATTACCCCTTATGAAAATGAAAAATTTGGGGTAACACCAGTATTTTTGTGAAATAAATCAAATTTTAGTGAAAAAAAAAAAACATTTCAGCAAAATTCACTCTCCAAAAGCCCATTGTCGCTCCTTTGCTTTTGAGCCTTCTAGTGCACCCACAGAGCACTTTATGTTCACATATGAGGTATTTCCTTACTTGAGAGAAATTGAGTTACACATTTTGTGGGGCTTTTTCTCCTTTTACCCCTTTAAAAATTTCAAAAACTTGGTCTACAAGAACATGCGAGTGTAAAAAATGGAGCTTTAGAATTTTCTCCTTCACTTTGATGCTATTCCTGTGAAACACCTAAAGGGTTAACACACTTACTGAATTTCTTTGAGGTGTGCAGTTTCTATAATGGGGTAATTCATGGGGGATTTCTAATATGAAGGCCCTTCAAATCCACTTCAAAACTGAACTGATCCCTGAAAAATTCCGATTTTGAAAATTGTGTGAAAAATTGGAAAATTGCTGCTGAACTTTGAAGCCCTCTGATGTCTTCCAAAGATAAAAACATGTCAACGTTATGATGCCAACATAGAGTAGACATATTGTATATGTGAAACAATATATAATGTATTAGGTATGTCTATTTTCCTTACAAGCAGAGAGCTTCAAAGTAAGAAAAATGCAAAATTTTCAGATTTTTCATGACATTTTGGAATTTTTCACCAAGAAATTATGCAAGTATCGACGAAAAATTACCACTATGTTAAAGTAGAAACAATAGAGAGAAAAATCAGCTCACCCAGTCTTCTCCAAGGTATATGGAAAATAGCACAATACACCTGCACCAGCGGGAGCTCCGGATGGTCTCTGAGGCCAAGTCCTCAGGTGAAGCAATCAGGAAGGAGAAAAGGAAGTTCCGGCTCCCAAGGCTGGATAAAACATTCAAGTTTATTTCTTCATATTAAAATCCAGTGCATGAGCAAGCAATAAAAGCAATGTAAGGGAGAACAACACCGTTCGGTGTTGTTCTCCCTTACATTGCTTTTATTGCTTGCTCATGCACTGGATTTTAATATGAAGAAATAAACTTGAATGTTTTATCCAGCCTTGGGAGCCGGAACTTCCTTTTCTCCTTCCTGATGTTAAAGTAGAACATGTCACGAGAAAACAATCTCGGAATCAAATTCATAAGTAAAAGCATCCAAGAGTTATTAATGCTTAAAGTGACAGTGGTCAGATGTGCAAAAAATGCTCTGGTCCTTAAGGTGAAAATCGGCTTGGTCCTTAACCCCTTAAGTGTGCACATGACCATGTACCAACCCTATATTATGGAGCATTGCTTCTAAAGAAAAATACAGCATATCACAGAGCCATTAGTTAGTGACAAATAAAGTGCGTATGCTTCATAGGGAAGAACCATAGGGACTCTGTGTGCCACTGTACAGGCATTGCTTTCTTATGTGCATGGAGCCTAAAGTGATGCACATAATTATGTTATATGTAGGGTGATCCCATGTGTAGATTAGTTTTCCTACAGCATTATAAAAATAATAGAAAAAAAAAGTAACTAAAGGAAATCTTTCATGAACAGATCCTTTTATACAACTCATTCTTATCCATACATTTGCATAATGCTGCTAAAGTTTAGTCAATTCATAAGGATTAATTATAAATGTAACGTTTGGAATCAGCATTTAAAGACAGTGAATTACGGTATGTGTTAGCCACGGTTATGTTCATTTTCCTTTTACCACACTGCATGCACTTCATGATCAGATTAGAGGTTGAATCAGTGCATACTATATAGTATCAAAGCATGTTAAGTCACTGTTAGGAATAACAGAAATCATCCTGTTCAGTCTTATCTTAGCTATTAGTGTATCTGGAACAATTGTCATGCAACTGTCTTACAGCTGATCTATTACTCTGGATCAGGTAGCCATGACTGGTCAGCTCTATGCCCAATTATCATTGGGATTCCTAATTGATTATTCTCTTTAAAAAGCCATGCCTTTTGCAGCATAATGCTGATTATAGTATATGGTCTTTGCATGTAAAACTTAACTTACCTTTTTTTTTATTTATTATTATTATTATTATTATTTTTATTTATTTTATTTATTATTTTTATTTATTTATTTATTATAAATTTTTATTTATTTTATATTATATTATTTATTATTATTATTATTTTATTATTATTATTTATTATTATTATTATTTATTATTATTTTGTTATTTATTTTTCTGCTCAGGCTCACATAAGTCTGTTTCCTAGTACCTACTTGTAGTTCTGATAGGAAGTTTGTAGGGTTGACATATTGACATATATCAACTGGCTCCAGAAAGTTAAACAGATTTGTAAATTACTTCTATTAAAAAAATATTAATCCTTTCAGTACTTATGAGCTGCTAAAGTTGAGTTGCTCTGTTCTGTCTAAGTACTCTGATGACACCTGTCTCGGGAACTGTCCAGAGTAGAAGCAAATCCCCATAGCAAACCTCTTCTACTCTGTGCAGTTCCCGAAACAAGCAGAGATGTCAGCAGAGAGCTCTGTTGCCAGACAGAAAAGAACAACTCAACTTCAGCAGCTAATAATTATTGGAAGGATTAAGATTTTTTAATAGAAGTAATTTACAAATCTAGAATACAGAAAAAAGTGTGGAACAGCTCACAACTTAATTAGCCAAGGTATATAATGGTTAAACACCACACCTTAGGTGTAAATTTAATTTGTAGAAGAAGAGAAAAAGATTAACCATAACCTCAAGGCTACTATCAAATGAATTGATACATGATGAATGAAAGATAAACCGTGTTTCAAATGTATGATGAATTCTTATAAATTTATTAAACACATATAATATTGTTAATAATTCTCCTTTCACGGGGCCCTTGTGAGGAGGTAATGATAAAACAGATTATATAATCACACCACTGTGAAAAATACAAAAAAGAAGGACCTTTCAATAGTCCGGCATTTGATAGTTCAGAACAATAATAGCTTACCAAAGTCTGTGCATTAGATTGAATAAATTGGTATGTCCAAGTCCATATGATCGAAATATATTAACAGATAGATGTTTATTTACCAGCCAGATGTTTTGTAGATTAAATAACTTCCAAAGAAACTGGTGCCGGCAAGCACCCTTCCAAGCCGGGGTCTGCGTGTGCTGAGTGCAGGCACTGGCGTGTGCTTCCGTGGCTGGTCTGCCTGCCACAGACCCGGTATATGCCGCTGTTGTGACGGAGAGTGCAGCTTGCAGCTTCCCGGTGGCTGGAGCTCGTGGAGTTTCCTTGCGTCTGACGTCAACGGTAGGAATGATGGGCTGACTGATTGGAGACTGCAGTTGAATGATGTGGTCATGGAAGTTGTGGATGCTGGACTTTCCGTTTGCACAGGTCGACTTTTCGAATCACAGTGGTGCGTTAAGGATTCATTAAAAAACATTCTAGACGCGTTTCAGGGTACTTAAATGTATCAACAACCCTTTCCTCAGTAGAAATAATTTACAAATCTGTTTAACTAAAAAAAGTTTTTTCCTGGAATACCTATTTAAGCTTAGTGGTATGTTTCAATGTTCAGTACTTCTTTCTGGAATTCTTTTCAGTCTGACCACAGTGCTCTCTACTGACACCTCTGTCCATGTCAGGAACTGTCCAGAGTAGAAGCAAATCCCCATAGCAAACCTCTCCTGTTCTGGACAGTTCCTGATACAGACAGAAGTGTCAGGAGAGAGCACTGTGGTCAGACTGAAAACTACTCCAGAAAAAATGTAACTTCCTCTGGAGCAAAGAGCAGTTGATAAGTACCGGAAGGATTACAAAAGGGCCACTGCTAGAACCCAGGTAATTGGTATTGGGAAAAACCAGTTCTGTTGTCCTGTGACCCGTTGGCATCATTACAGCTGCCCTTAAATTCTGAATGTCTGGGGCATCTTGGGTAACTAATTACCTACATTATTTTAGGGTATTGGGAATAAAATACTATATATATATATATATATATATATATATATATATATATAAATAAAGAACTAAAAACTCAGAATGTTGGCACCCTGAAAAATAATCTGGGTGGAATGGTGGAGGAAGATGTTGAAAAGGCCAATCTACTAAATGCTTTATTCTCTACTGTATTCACACAGAAAAATGCAATGACAGATGACATGAGTAGGGAAAATGTAAATTCTACTCATAATCTCACCTGTTTAACCCAACAAGAAGTGCAGCGCTGCCTTAACAACATTAAAGCACACAAATCACCGGTCCCAGATGGAATCTATCCCAGAGTTTTGCAGGAATAAAGTACTGTGTTAGATAGACCCTTATTCCTTATATTTAAAGATTCTGTTATAACAGGGAGTGTTCCACAGGACTGGTGCTTAGCAAATGTGGTGCCAATATTCAAAAAGGGGTCAAAAAGGGAACCTTGGTACTATAGGCCTGTAAGTTTAACATCTGTTGTGGGTAAGATTTTTGAGGGTTTTCTGAGAGATGCTATTAAGGGGTATCTCAATGAAAATAACCTAATAACAAAGCAACAACATGTGTTTATGCGGGATCAGTCCTGTCAGACTAATCTGATCATCTTATATGAGTAGGTCAGTTATACAGTAGATTGGACCAGGGTGAGGCTGTGGATGTTGTATATCTGGACTTTTCTAAGGCATTTGATACTGTGCCGCATAAAAGGATAGTACATAAAATGAGGAAACTAGGACTAGGGGAGGTTATATGTAAATGTGTTCAACAACTGGCTCAGTGATAGGAAGCAGGGGGTGGGGATCAATGTAATTTACTCTGGTTGGGTGAAAGTTACTAGTGGGGTACCGCAGGGGTCAGTACTGGGTCCACTACTTTTTAATATATTTATTAATGACCTGGTAGAGGGATTACAGAGTAGAATTTCTATATTTGCAGATAACACTAAACTGGGTAAGGTGATCACCACAGAGAAGGATAAGATAACATTACAGAGGGCTCTAAGATAGCTGGAGGCTTGGGCACAGACATGGTAAATGAAGTTTAATGTGGATAAATGTAAGATTATGCATTTGGACATAAAAACAACATATACAATTATGTGCTAAATAATAAAACATTTGATAAAACTTCTACCAATAAGGATTTGGGAGTACTGGTTGACAGTAAGATCAACTTTAGTGACCAGAGCCAGGCAGCGGCGGCCAAGGCTTATAAAGTCATGGGATGTATCAAGAGAGGCATAGAGGCTCGGAACAGGAACATAGTTTTACCTCTGTATAAATCATTAGTCAGACCACATATGGAGTATAGTGTCCAGTTTTGGGCGCTGTGGAGGGACATGGCTGAACTGTAGAGGGTGCAGAGGAGGGCGACAAAGGTAATTAATGGCATGGGAGGATTACAGGACCAAGACAGGTTATCAAGCTTGGGGTTATTTAGTTTAGAGAAAAGACGTCCTAGGTGGGATTTCATCACAATGTACAAATTTATGAAGGGACAACACAGAGATATTTTTAGTGATCATTTTATACATAGACAAGGGGGCATCCTCTATGTCTAAAGGAAAGAAGATTTTACCATCATCACAGACAGAGATTCTTTACTTTAAGAGCAGTAAGACAATGGAACTATCTGCCACATGATGTTTTGATGGCTGACTCAATAAACAAGTTTAAGGGGGGCCTGGATTTTTTTCTAGAAAATTATAACATTACAGGTTATGGATACTAGATTTATGGGGATAGAACATTGATCTAGGGATTCAATCTGATCACCATAATGGAGTAGAGAAGGGATTTTCCCCCTGTCATGGGACAATTGGCATCAGCCTCATGTTTTTTTTTTTTTTTGCCTTCCTCAGGATGTACACAGTAGGGTGTTAGGTTGAACTTGATGGACTCTTGTCTTTTTACAACATTATAAACTATGCAACTATGTTACTATCTAATTATTTATATTCTTTCATAATTAAAATATGAAACAATGTAATTGAATTATAGCATAATATATTAATTGTATAGATAGTGTTTGTATTTTATCCCCAATATAGTAAAATACCATGGTGTTCAATGACATGCAGTATAATACACAGTGAACAGAGAAATCCATGAATCATCAACAACTACAGACTGCAAATCTTTAAAAGATGAATTCCACTGGGATTTTACATTTCTTAAATATACTTAAGGTTTAAGAATCATGCTGCTTAAAGTAAGCAACATCCAATTAATTTAATGCATAAAATTATCAGGACAATTCTGCCAGTTGTAATGTATGTATAAAGTGGAGAGGGCGGATTTTTGTATCTCAATTACCAACTACCCGGGTAATTAAGCGCGTGTCTGTAACTCCCCCTTCAATTTCAGCCCACACCATTACTTAGCTCCTCATTTTGATTATATAAGATTATTTATGTTCGTTCACAATGAAAACAAAATAATCCGTTTCCTTATTTCCTAATCCTATCAATGTGAACAGCTTCAAAACTCCTGCATCATCTGTGTCAGGAAATTTTAATTTCCATTTTGTTACGAGATAAGTAAAGTTATCATTGGAATTCTAATTAAAGAGGATGATTGACAAAGGTGGCACATCAAAGAACAGAGACGAATATGATAAGTCAAAGTCTTATTAATTAGTCCGCACCGAAGAAATTTTCTGGGACATCAAGCTGTGGCTTCTGCAAGAGAGAGAGGGAGCAGGGAAAAAAGAAGACTAGGAAAATGTGTGTTTCTTTGAAGTTAGCAATGGAGAATGTGATGGAGGTAATTGTGCCTGACTGAATCCAGTAATGAAGAGCTGCAGATCAACGCTTGGAATGGAGGGAGAGAGTCTAGTAACGAATATGGTTGCCCCCCCTGCTGTGAAGAAACAGAATGCAGAGCCGTCTAATTGACCCAGTCTCTCTCCCAGGAGCACACTGTTATTATTTATTAATTTTTAATTTCTGAATTATTTACGTCCTGGGAAATGATATCTGACAGCCCGTTAGGCTCAGTAAGTTAATGGTGGATGAAATGCCTGACTCCCAGAATTAGCAGGGATGGAGGCTCCAGCATCTGAATTTAATGTTTTTGGAAGGGAAAATTGATTTCACACAGCGTGTCACTTTACGCTACTTTAGGGACACACTAGCTATTTGATTATTTGAGGAATAACCAACTGAAAGTCTATTTGAAGTGTAAATGAATTGCAGTGCTCGGCTGTTTATTTTATCTTTTCTAATGAGAGTTCTGGGTTTGCTTAAAGTTGCAGATTAGAACAGATGCAGAAATGTTCCTTGTACATAGTTTCTGCCAGCTGCTTGCTTATATTCTCGACAAAATACAGGGAGATAAAAAGCCACAGGTCCTCCCGATTACAGCATCTCATCCATAATGCTTTTAGCCATCTTAGCCAAGCGAATGAGGGAGGGAAGGGACTAACTGCTTTATAGCATCCTGGCATTAATCTGCCTAATAATATGAATTTAAAATGTGTATTTGCAGAGTGACTGGAAGGGGGGAATGATATGTATTATTCAATATACTGCAAAAGAGAATGATATTTACTGTGATAGTGTGTGTGTATATATATATATATATATATATATATATATTCTTCTGTTGCTCTATACATATATATATATATATATATATATATATCTACAGGTATGTACATATAATAAGAAACACAATATGAAGCATACAAAGATCAGAAGAAGAACATATATGTAGATTACTGTGTGTTTATTTAGACTTGCATTAAAATGTGATCTGATTCAAGAGAAATAATAGGAAAAGACAACATGGAACATAAGATATTCAGTTAAAAGGGGGAACAGGAAAAGCAGAATAGAAAATAGAATAATCTTTTGTACAAACAAATAAACCAAAGTACCTAATACCTGTAGGTGAGCATTTAGAAACACATAGTGGGCTGTACAGCCAATCAATGAGATACACTGCTATCCAATGCTAAAACAATTAATAAATCCTATTTCTCAGTTTCAGTTGTCCCTGAGCTAGTGGGTAGAGACTAGCTGCTATGATGTCTCCCATTAATCACATACATACACATGCATACAAAAGAGGAGATCTTGCTCCCTTATGTTTTAATTCAACACCCTCAGGAGCCTCAGATCGAGGGAGATTATGAGTGGTCTTGTATGTCTTCCATTTTCTAATAATTGCTCCCACAGTTGATTTCTTCACACCAAGCTGCTTGCCTATTGCAGACTCAGTCTTCCAAGCCTGTTGCAGGTCTACAATTTTGTTTCTGGTGTCCTTGACAGCTCTTTGGTCTTGGCTATAGTGGAGTTTGGAGTGTGACTGTTTGTGGTTGTGGACAGGTGTCTTTTATACTGATAACAAGTTCAAACAGGTGCTATTAATACAGGTAACGAGTGGAGGACAGAGGAGACTTTTAAAGAAGAAGTTACAGGTCTGTGAGGGCCAGAAATCTTGCTTGTTTGTAGGTGACCAAATACTTATTTTCCACCATAATTTGCAAATAAATTCTTAAAAAATCAGACAATGTGATTTTATGGATTTTTTTCTCATTATGTGTCTCATAGTTGAGGTATACATATGATGAAAGTTACAGGCCTCTCTCATCTTGTTAAATGGGAGAACTTTCACAATTGGTGGCTGACTAAAACTTTTTTGCCCCACTGTAATTATCCCTTATGTCTCACTAGATCTGTCCCTGAACATTAACCTAACACCATACACCACTTAGTCTCACTGTCCCTTCAAATATCCCAATGGTAGCCCTGAACTGCGCCACAAACTGAAGCCTATACTAGCTATGAGCTTTTGTAAATTTCCACCAACATTTATGCCAATTTCTGGTGTAAATCATAGTAAATCTATCTGGTCACAGGAGGTCCAGATCCTCAGTCCAAAGCCCACCCACTTTTGGGAAAAAGTAGTGTCAGTAGCGCAAAATTTTTGAGCCTTTAAGGATTATTTATTTTTAAAGTAAACTGCATTGACCGTAAGAAAAGAATGGACTGACTGGCTGTCTGATAGCGCCCCCTACAGTACAGGGAGGTACTACATGTTCTGTACTACTCTTTACCTTTGCCAGGAATAGCTGCTCCAGGTAAGGACGACTACATTTTACTTTTTTTTTAGGACATTGTGTGTACTGTACAGGTCCCTGAAGAAGCTCCTGTCCTCTACATAGACAGTGATTTACAGCTTCCAGCAGATCTTTCTTACGTTTATATGTAAGGACTTACTTTATCTGTATTATTTATTGACTTATTTTTCTTTAATCCTCACTTGTTCCTATTTTTTTTTAATGAAATTTTTATATAGATCTATAGTCTCAACATACAATGGTTTCAACATACATTGGTCATCCTGGAACCGATTAATATTGTAACTTGAGGGACCACTGTATGTATTTTATAGAGAAAATGGTCTACCTAACAGACATTTATAGTATATCAATATGTTGCTACACCACCCATAGACTATAAAAGAAAGTTACAGCACACATGCCCACTTTTCCAACAGAACAGGGAACAAGAGAGGCCTTGTTATGAAGATAGGTTAGCTTAAGTTGCTGGTATAAATCAGACATTTATAATATATCAAAATTGTTCATTTTTAGATGGTAAAACCATTTAAACTATGCATTATCCTCGGGACTTTATTTAGTAAATGGCACCAATACATCTTATCCCCTAACCAAAGGATAGGGTATAAGATGTCTGATTGCGGGGGTCCCACCGCTGGGGAACCCCGCAATCTGTCATTCAGCACCCATCTTTGCAAGCTCTCTGCAGCGCTGGAGACTCCGAGTTTGCAGCGTGACGACCACGGGGCCGGAGTATGGTGACGTCTCCACACCACAACGTCACGACATCACGCCCCCTCCCATAGACTTGCATTGAGCTCGCAAAGGTGGGTGCTGAATGACAAATTGGATCAGAAATGTATCCCTATGCTTTGGAATGGGTATAAGATATATAAGGGCCGGAGTACCCCTTTAATGATGCCGCTTGTTTTGATGTTAATGACCGGGGCCCTGCTTTTCAAACCTGACATGTCTCTTTTCAATTGGTGATTACTTTGGAATGCTTTAACTGAGCAAAGCAATTCTGAGATTGTTTTTGTGACATATTGTACTTTATATTGGTGGTACATTTTTACATTTTTGTTGATACAGTGGTTTTTGGGAAATATTGTGACTAATTGGGAAAAAAATCTGCATTTTTCTAGATTAAAAAAATTCTCTACATGGCATTTATGCTGTGTGATAATGATGTTATCTGTATTCTATGCATCGGTACGATTATGATAATTTCTATAATTTTTTTATGTTTTCCTTTTTACAACAAAATCCTTTTTTTTTTCTGTTGCCTTTTTTGTGTTGCCATGTGCAGACAACCATAACTTTTATTTTTCCTTTCATTGCGTTGTGCGAGGGCCTATTTTTTTTTTGCTACCTTTTGCTTATTTTTATTCTATTTCTTGGAGGCAAAATGAACAAACTAGCAAATCTTGCGTTATTTTTTTTTTTACAGATTTTATCATACGGGATAAATAACATTATTGTTTTTTTAGTACAAGTTATTACAAACATGGCAAGACCTATTATATATAATTCCTTATGGTAATATATGGCTTTATTGGGAAAGGGGAGTTTATTTATTTTAAACTTTATTGACTGAAAAAATAAAATTTTTATACTTTTTACATTTTTATACTTTTTACATCCAATTGCTGTTATACTATACTTCAGTACATCTATACTGCAGAATAGTCTGACTGTCAGGAGTATACAGTGACAGTTCACCTGCGAGACCCAGGCTATGACTGGACCTCACAGGCAAACAGGAGCCTATCATCTGGCATCATCTTCAGAGAAAATACCTCACCCTCGCAAATGGGGGTGGGATAGGGATATATATATATACATATATATATATATATATATATATATATATATATATATATGTACTGTATTTTAAAAACATACAATGCTCCAGGGTTTGAAGCATGATAACTCCAGTCCTGTATACTGTATGTGGCACAAAATCATACATATGGTTAATTAAACAGAATTGCTAGCCAGGATCAAAAATGTTGACTATCCAATGGCCAGAGGAAATGTAGCAAAAATATATACAGCACAGTAAAATGAACTGGAGTATAAATACTGATCTAAGGTGCTATATACTGTCACCCTATGCATGTCACTGCAGAAACACAGATTATACATTTTTACTTAATGTTCTATCATCATTTCATTATTTACTTCTTTGCTTTATCATAATGTCATACATTACCAAGAGCTAGTCATTAAAGAAGTACTCCGGTGCACACTTTTTTCATTTTATCCCGTCCAGGCTGCAAAACACACTTTATCTTACCTGCCAACAAGCCCCCGGAGCTCCGGTACAGGTGTTCGGTCCCCGGGCTGTATTCTTCTTACTTCCTGTTAGCCCGGCACGTCACACGGAGCTTCAGCCTATCACCGGCCGACGCGGGGACCGAACACCTGTACCGGAGCCCCAGGGGCTCGTTGGCAGGTAAGATAAAGTGTGTTTTCTTTTATTTTGCAGCCCTGACGGGATAAAATGAAAAAAAGTGTGCACCGGAGTACTCCTTTAACAACATGTACAGTAGAATCTCCCAATAGCGGACACTCAATAGACTTGTTAAATTACCAAATACTGTACTGTACTCACTCCAGAGTGTAATTACCTATAAAACACAATAAAAAGCAATATTACAGTACAGTAGAATCTCTCAGTGCCGTTTATTCTCCCCTTATCCCTCCCCCGTACCATTTAACCCCCCTATATACCCCTGTGCCACCTTATTCCCCCATGCCTTGTGCCAAATTATTCCCCACTTACCCCCTGTGCCACATCATTTCTCCATGATCCCCCTGCACCATTTAATTCCCCCATCATTACCCTTTGTGTAAATTCATCACCCCCCCCCCCTTCTTTATGAAGTAGCACAGGGGAATAAAGGGGGAATAAAATGGCACAGGGGGTGATAAAGAGGGGATGATGAATTTGCACAGAGGGCAATAAAGGGGGAATTAAATAGCACAGGGGGGGTGGAACAAGAGGAAATTATGTGGCACATCGGGTAATAAGAGGATGATTTGGCACCAGGGGAATAAAGTGGCACTGGGGGGGAGGGGGACTAGGGATCAGGGGAGGAGGGGGGTGAATGATGTGGCTGGTGGACGTACAGAAGCAGGAGGCCACTGTTTATTTGTCTTCTACTTCTGTGCTGGGGCTCCCCTATTGGGAGTGTTTTGTCCTCTAATGGGAGTGTTTTGTTCCCTATTGTCCCCTATTGGGAGTGTGGGGAAGGAAAACCTTGTGGGGAAGGAAAAGCAACAATGACGCTCTTATGCTCATATCTCATAATCATATTAAAGGGGTAATCCGCCCCTAGACATCTTATCCCCTATCGCTGCTGCAGCACCCCGCTATCATTACTGCGCAGAGCGAGATCGTTCTGCACGTAATGACGGGCAATACAGGGGCCAGAGCATCGTTACGTCACGGCTCCGCCCCTCGTGACATCACGGCCCGCCCTGTCAATACAAGTCTATGGGAGGGGGCGTGGCGATCATCATGCCCCCTGCCATAGACTTGCATTAAGGGGACGGGCCGTTATGTCATGAGGGGCGGAGCCATGAAGTCACGCTGCTCCGGCCCCTGTATCGCCCGTCATTACGCACAGAGCGAACTCTTTCTGTGCAGTAATGATGGCGGGGTGCCACAGCGGCGATCTTCGGGGTCCCCAGCAGCGGGACCGCGGCGATCTAACATCTTATCCCCTATCCTTTGGATAGGGGATAAGATGCCAGGGGTGGAGTATCCCTTTAAAACATCATATCCTGTCTACAAATCCAGTCCTCATATACCGTCCTCATATCCTGACCTCATTTCATACCCTCATATTCCAGCCCCTACACTAACTATTCTCGGCACCTGCCTGTTGGACAGTTGGCAGGATGTTTAAAAGTCCCGGGCAATCTCTGCAGCCTAAAAATTTTCACAAACAGGGGATGGGCAGGCAGCCCCATAGACTTGTAATAAAAAAACACTATTGCAAATGGCAGTAGGATAGGGTTAATTGAACTACATTTTTAGTTGACATATAAGTAACGTGTATCAAGATTTATTGGAAGCTATGCTGTAACATACATATATTCATAACATTCACAGCCCCAAGGTGTGGAGACTGATAACTCCAGTCCTCTATACTGCATGTGGCACTAAACATAACTGGGGTTATATATGTACACAGGGTTGCTAGTATTTGCATATAAAGCCACCTCCTAAAACATGTATAAGCATGCTATCCAATGGCAAGAGTAAATAAAGCAAAAGTAATAATAACTGAAGTATAAATACCAATCTGTGGTGCCATACATTGGTACTCTATGCGTGTTGCTGTATAGACACAGCTAATGAAATATTACTACATGTTCTATCATCATTTCATTACTTACTACTTTACTTCATTAAAATGTCATACATCACCAAGAGCTGGTTATTAACATGTATATGTTTTGAACTTTTTTGTACTTAGAGAAGTATGAGTCCATGTATAAAAGGTATGGAGGTCAATTGATCTTGGTTGGTATGAAATTTCATCACTGACCCTATACTGCATAGAATATTGAGTTTCCAATCTATGTGAGCCATGAAAGCTGAACTTTAAATGGGCACTGCAATTAAATAATTTTTTTTGCATATGATTTGTAATTTGTTCTGTAAATTCTGTAAAAAAAAGTGTATTTTTAGGTCACTTTCATGACCTTATAAATATGGCCAGTAGAGATCTCCCTTCTGGTCTAGACTGCATTCCGTCTGCTCAGAAGCACAGACTTTGGTCTCCTGCTGGACTGGCAGGAGACCAAACTCAAGAAGTGCTGTCTGGCCATAGGCCGTGAATAGCTCTCGCTCTCTTCCTGTGTATGAAAAAAGGAGAGCGAGTGCTATTCACTGCCTATGGCCAGACAGCACTTTGTGAGTTTGGTCTCCTACCAGAAGACTTATAGGGGTACTCCTGTGGAAAAAAAAAAAGGTTTTCTTTTTTAAATCAACTGGTGCCAGAAAGTTAAACATATTTGTAAATTACTTCTATTAAAAAATCTTAATCCTTCCTGTATTTATTAGCTGTTGAATACTACAGAGGAAATTATTTTCTTTTTGGAATGCTCTCTGATGACATCATGAACACACTGCTCTCTGCTGACGTTATTATAATAATAAGTCTTTATTTATTGTTGTCCTTAGTGGGATTTGAACCCAAGGCCCCAGCACTGCAAGGTAGTAGTGCTAGCCACCATGCTGCCCTCAGCATACATCTGCTATGCATCGTTGCTAAAATGGACAGAGATGTCAGCAGAGAGCACTGTGCTCGTGATGTCATCAGTGTTCCAAAAAGAAAGGAATTTCCTCTGTAGCATTCAGCAGCTAATTAGTACTGGAAGGATTAAGATTTTTTAATAGAAGTAATTTACAAATATTACTCAAGTTCAAGAATTTGGAGAGGCTCTTGTCCGTCTAGCTACCAAAATGACCTGGGCTGCCCAATCTGGCACCTTTACCCAAGGTGTCAGAAAAAATAAATAATATAATAATAATATTATAATTACTGAGACCAACTAAAAAAAATAGTTGTCAAAATATCAATAAATGACAATAAAGTGCATTCGGTTGCTAGGGGAAACGGATGTCAATCAATTCAGAATTAGTAGGAGTTTTCTCCTTTCAAATCCAATAGCAAAAAAGTTTGAATAGTTCACAATGTCTCAAAGGAGGTGAATGTCTTAGTATATACTCCTTGCAACAGTATCTCCTTTGGATGATCACTTCTGCGATATATAGTGTAGCAATTCAATATAAATTAGTGTAGCAATTCAATATGCATAACAAAGTCGACTTCACTGACCTTCAGATAACAGTCTCCCCGCCGGCGGGGACCGGAATGTGCTCCGGTGTTCACTTATACAGGGTGCCTCCAGTTGTTTCCCCACTACAACTCCCAGAATGCCCTGACAGCAAATAGATGTCAGGGCAAGCTGGGAGTTGCAGTGGGGAAACAGCTGGAGGCACCCTGTATAGGTGAACTACGGGCGGAAGTGCCGGCCCCAGCAGGCATCAGTGACGTGGTGCCTGCTGGGGAAGTCTGCTTAGTAGTGAGCACGCTACCAGGCAGACAAAAAAGCATTTTTAATATGTAAAAAAAAAAAAATTAAAGGCAGGGAGGGGGTTAGGGATAGATGGGTAATAGGCAGGGACAGAAAAAAAAAAGTGATGGTGGGAGCGACCCTTTAAAGATCTTTATTTTTCCAGTACTTATCAGCTGCTGTATGTTCCACAGGAAGTTCTTTTGTTTTTGAATTTCTTTTCTGTCTGACCACAGTGCTCTCTGCTGACACCTCTGTCCATTTTTAGAACTGTCCAAATCCCCATAGCAAACCTATCCTGCTCCATCCAGTTCCTAAAATGGACAGAGGTGTCAGCAGAGAGCACTGTGGTAAGACAGAAAGGAAATTCAAAAAGAAAAGAACTTTCTGTGGAACATACAGCAGCTGATAAGTACTGGAAGGATTAACATTTTTAAATAGAAGTCATTTACAAATCTATTTAACTCTCTGGTACCAGGTGATTAAAAAAATAAATGTTTTCCAGAGGAGTACCCCTTTAAGTCTGCTGCTGCTGTGTGCATAGTTTTAAATTGTGATTGGCGCTTCTGTGACAGAAAATACTGCCAGAAAAGCTCCTAGAGAGGTAAGTCGGCATGGTCTCAGCTGTTATTAAAAAGCTGCCATTCAGGAGCATGGAAAAGCTAGGTGACAATTTCTCATCTAGCTTTTCCACGCTCCTAAAAGGCATATCTTCTTATAGGTATATGTTTATAATAGCTGATTTATTATACGTTATAATAGATCAGCTATTATAAACACATGCCTATTAGCAGATATACCACTCAGAGCATAGAAAAGCTAGGCGACAATTTCTCACCTAGCAACCCCAAGCTCCTAAATGGCATATCTGCTTATAAAATATCAACTATTATAAATATTTATGCCTATAAGCAGGTATGCCATTCAGAAACTTGGAAGCTAGGTGAAAAATTGTTTCCAGCTTTTTTATGATCCTGAATGGCATATATGCTTATAGACATGTGTTTATAAAAGCTGATCTATTATAACATATAACAAATCAGCAATTATAAACATATGCCTATAGGCAGATATACCTCCACACTTCTAAATGGCACATCTGCATATAAAAAATCAGCTTTTATTAACAGATATGTCATTCAGGAGCATGGAGAAGCTAGGCAACAATTTGTCACCTAGCTTTTCCAAGATCCTGAATGGCATTTATGTTTATAAAAGATCAGCTATTATAATCAAATAAAAAGATAAAAATGATGTGCCATTTAGAAGTATAGAAAAGCTAGGTGTGAAGCTAGGTGGGATTTCCATGCTTCTATGCTCCGCCATATTATCTTTAAAGCAGTTCCACAATGCAGGACATTTATAAATGGATGTAAACTGTTTTTATGGTGTTAACCCGTTCATGACCCAGCAAATTTTTTTTGTTCACATTTTTTTCCTCCTCGCATTTTAAGTGCTTAACTTTTCGTTTTTTTTTTTTTCACTAACAAAGTTGTATTAGAGCTTATTTTTTTTTGTGGGACAAGTTGTACTTTTTATTGCCACACTATTATTTTGTCATATAGGGGGAGATTTATCAAAACCTGTCCAGAGGAAAAGTTGCCCAGTTGCCCATAGCAACCAATCAAGTCCCTTCTTTAATTTTTAACAAGGCCTCTGCAAAATGAAAGAAGTGATGTGATTGGTTGCTATGGGCAACTGGGCAACTTTTCCTCTGGACAGGTTTTAATAAATCTCCCCCATAATGTATAAAATATATAAAAAAAAAACATGTAAGGCAAATTAAGGCAAAATTAAAAAAATATATAAAATTGCGTAATTTTATGGGGCAATAATTTGAATAAAATCATTATAAGCCATTACCGGCAGATGTCTGCTGCTGATAGCAGCAAAAATCTGCCGATTAGGATATGGGTCTGTGCCATATTCCCCTTACCTGTCCCATAATGTAACGGTACGTCTTAGATCAGGAAGGGGTTAACTCAGTGCTAAATTTTGCACAATTGCCAAAGTTGCAGCTTTTGTGTGTGTTTTTTTTGTGCACAAATTTTACACCAAGCTAACACAATGTTTTACCTCACACCAACATTGATAAATGTCCCCCATTGTGTAGATCTACCTATCTGTCTTTTGTGGGGAAAAGTGGTATTGCAAAGGGGGCACTATTAAGGTGGAGGGAGGACCTACTTATTGGAAGAATTATTGGCGCAATGGGATCAATAATTTAGGCTTTTCATACCTGCCTACCCAATGGGGGGGTCTATTTACTATGTGGTGGTCTGCCTACCTACTGAATGGGGGTACAATAGGGGGCATTATTACTTTTCTTGGCACTATAGATGAAGTTTTTCTATGGAGATGCCAAGATTACTAGAAAACGGCTGCTCCTAAAATGTTTGCCTGATAATTCTGCAGAAATGAGTCATGGCTGGAAGATATCGCCATAGTGGTCTGTGCCAGATGGAAAAGAAAAGAGGACGACTCCGATCACAGAAGATGTCTCCTGTGAGTCAAAACCTTTTCCCAATGTGGAAGCTTTTACATGTAGCATCTTTGCAGCATGCATGTAAAAATGTATGTTTGTCTTTTAGAAAACACACGTTCTTGAACATCGGTAATCATTATCACTGATCAAGATGCTCACATTTTTACATGCATCTTGAATGGGTATAAAACCCATTCACCAACATTCTGGGGAACAAACATGTGTAGAGGAATAGTGGTGCAGTTGCCCATAGCAACCAATTAGATTGCTTCTTTAATTTTTCAAAAGGCCTCTGAAAAAGGAAAGAAGCAATCTGATTGGTTGTTATGGGAAACTGAACCACTATTTCTCTACACAGTCTTGCACTGGGCACACCAATGTCTAAAAACGGCCCTGATAGGGATTATTGCTAGAAAACTAGCTACCTACATGGCTATCTACTTACCTATGTACCTGGCTAGCTACCTACATGGCTAACTAGCTAGCTACTTACCTACTTACAACCTACCCAGCTACCTACCTAGCTACCTAACAACCTATTTAAATACCTTCCTACGTCACACTCTGTGTATCGTGTTGTTCACACATAATATAAGTAAATGGCATCGCACTGTGAGCCACAAATAGCTGCAACCCAGCTGTTGTGTTGTGTCAACTTTAGGCCCACCAAAATCTTCAGCACCAGGCCAATGATGCTCTTAATCTGGCCCTGGCTAGCTTTTGTCAAACTAAAATACCTAGACTGGACAGGAAGGGAATGAAATGCCCCTCTACCAATCTGCTGACCAAGCCCATAAACACACATTACCAACTAGCAACTAGGCTTTGCTAGATATTTTCAACTACCCATGGATTTCTCCTATCTTACCCAGCTTTACCTGGATCTTCCTGAAAAGTAGTACACACATATGACAGGTATCTTTGGGAAAAGTACCCTCCCCCATTATTCAAACCTGTGGCAACAAAAACTTTTGGCCATTATACAATGCATTCAGGACAGAGCATTTGCATTCCCTTGTAGTTTGCCTGACCAGCTTGTGACTCTTGCATTTCACTCTTTGCCTTCATTCATACAAGTAAAAGAGAGTGGTCTATAACCAACCTGAACTATGTAAAGAAATGTCCAAAAGTACAAAAAAAAAATGCTCTTGTCTGGGTGGCCCCGAGTGAGGCCCACTCTATATAGCAGCAACAACATAAAGTTCCAGCAGGACAGATCCCATCAAAATCTTGCTTTATTAATGCATCTGTACAACCATTTCCATACGGCACAGAGAGACATGTACGACTGACACATTTCGATCCTCTGTGACCTTAATCATAGACCATGTTCATGTGCCGCAAACCAATTTAAAAACAGTTATATCAGTCTGGTGACCTCAGATAAAACAGTACAAATCACACACATATATATGTATACAGAGAATATAAATAATACAAAAACTCATACATATATATTTGGCAAGTAAAAATAGTTACAATAGCAAAATAAATTATTTTTATTCATAAAAGACAGATTGCCAGATTCAGACAGAAATGTGCATAGAAAAACTCTGTTTCTAGATTATAAAGTCATCTCTGTTTTTGTAAATCATTCCTCTGATTACTACTTAACCCGTTATAGTGCACTAGGCATAGGGAGATAGACTAAAGAAGCAGTAGAGTAAGTTACACTCAGTTTATTAACAAAATGTGTCATATACAAAAATGCTGACTATGCAAGGTATGAACAGCAATATGTAAAAACGAGATTAGTCTGGAGTTAAGCAACAAGGCTTACATGTACCTAGCAAATCAATCCAATAGGTTTCCTTATTGGTCAGCTTACGAAGCATATCATTTCATCAATATAGCTGGAGGCACCCTTTTTTTGCCTGACAACAAAAGACTTGTAGCATCAACATGATGTAGTGTTGGCTCAGAGTAGAAATGTTTACAGAGTTAATATTAATGTCCGCTAGGTGACGCCGATATAACTGTTTATTTCATATTCCTTGTTGGAAACACATGACTTGAATTTGTTGCTGACATTCATAAAAGAACATATAATGCATTTTATATGGCCACATTTATGGTTCGCTTTGTCAACCATGTAAGACTTTCTTGGGTACAACATGTACTCCTTTTTCAAGTACCGTATATACTCGAGTATAAGCCGACCCGAGTATAAGCCGAGACCCCTAATTTCAACCCAAAATCCCAGGAAAAAAAGTTATTGACTCGAGTATAAGCCTAGGGTGGGAAATACATCATCCCCCCCTGTCATCATCCAGACCCGTCATTAACATGTTCATCATCATCACCGCCTGTCATCATCCAGACCCTCATCATCATCACCTGTCATCATCCCCTTGTCATCATCCCACACATCCCCCCTTCATCATCCCCTTGTCATCATCCCACACATCCCCCCTTCATCATCCCCTTGTCATCATCCCACACATCCCCCCTTCATCATCCCCTTGTCATCATCCCACACATCCCCCCTTCATCATCCCCTTGTCATCATCCCACACATCCCCCCTTCATCATCCCCTTGTCATCATCCCCACCCCCCTTCATCATCCCCTTGTCATCATCCCACACACCCCCCTTCATCATCCCCCCCTTCATCATCCTCTTGTCGTCATCCCACACCCCCCCCCCCCTTCATCATCCTCTTCTCATCATCCGCCCTCAGTGGTCTTCAACCTGCGGACCTCCAGAGGTTTCAAAACTACAACTCCCAGCAAGCCCGGGCAGCCATCGGCTGTCCGGGCTTGCTGGGAGTTGTAGTTTTGAAACCTCCGGAGGTCCGCAGGTTGAAGACCACTGCGGCCTTCAACATCATCCAGCCCCCTCTCACCCCCTTTAGTTCTGGGTACTCACCTCCGCTCGGCGCTGGCCCGGTCCTGCAGGGCTGTCCGGTGAGGAAGTGGGCCGGTGGGATAGTGGTTCCGGGCTGCAATCTTCACCGGGGGCGCCTCTTCTCCGCGCTTCCGGCCCGGAATAGAGGCGTTGCCTTGACAACAACGCAGAAGTACGTTGGCAATGAACGCACCTCTGCGTCGTTGTCAAGGCAACGTGACTATTCTGAGGCCGGGCCCGAAGCGCTTAGAAGAGGCCTCCCCGGTGAAGATAGCAGCCCGGAACCACTATCCCACCGGACCACCTCCTCTCCGGACAGCCCTGCAGCACCGGACCAGCGCAGAGCGGAGGTGAGTACTGTACAGAACTAAAGGGGGGTGAGAGGGGGCTGGATGATGTCGAATGCCGCAGTGGTCTTCAACCTGCGGACCTCCGGAGGTTTCAAAACTTCAACTCCCAGCAAGCCCGGACAGCCGATGGCTGCCTGGGCTTGCTGGGAGTTGTAGTTTTGAAACCTCTGGAGGTCCGCAGGTTGAAGACCACTGCGGGTGGAGAGTTCACTCGAGTATAAGCCGAGGGGGGTGTTTTCAGCACGAAAAATCGTGCTGAAAAACTCGGCTTATACTCGAGTATATACGGTACTATGGCAAGATCTTGGTTTTGCTTCAATATGGAGATCTCACAAAGAATAATATCTTTAACCCTTTAAGGACTCAGCGTTTTTCCATTTTTGCTTTTTCGTTTTTCCCTCCTTACCTTAAAAAAATCAGAACTCTTTCAATTTTGCACCTAAAAATCCATATGCTGGCTTATTTTTTTGTGCCACCAATTCTACTTTGTAATTACATCAGGCATTTTACCCAAAAATCTATGGCGAAATGGAAAAAAAAATCATTGTGAGACAAAATTGAAAAAAAAAAAACGCCATTTTGTAACTTTTGGGGGCGTCCGTTTCTACACAGTACATTTTTTGGTAAAAATGACACCTTATCTTTATTCTGTAGGTCCATACGATTAAAATGATACTCTACTTATATAGGTTTGATTTTGTCGCACTTCTGGAAAAAATCATAACTACATGCAGGAAAATGTATACGTTTAAAATTGTCCTCTTCTGACCCCTATTACTTTTTTATTTTTCTGCATATGGGGCAGTATGGGGCGCCGTGATCTGAAGTTTTTAGCGGTACCATTTTTGCATTGATCGGACGTTTTGATCCATTTTTATTCATTTTTTCTTCATATAAAAAATGACCAAAAATTCACTATTTTGGACTTTGGAATTTCTTTGCGCGCAGCCATTGACTGTGCGGTTTAATTAACGATATATTTTATAATTCGGACATTTCCGCACATGGCGATACAACATATGTTTAACCTTTAAATACATATCTCCACAATCCATCATTCCACCAATCAATAAACCAAGCAATTGGGTGGCTAAAAAATAATTTTTTATATCTAGGAACGATAATCCACCTTTATCCATCTTTTGGTACACAAAGGTATTCCACCTTTATTCTTGCATGCTTCCTCCCCCAAATTAAGGAGTTAAAAATAGCAATAATTTCCTGAAATATTTGATCTCCAAACCACATGGGAGTCCCACAGAACAAATATAGCAGTTTCGGAATTATCATAGCTTTTATAAGCACTATTTTATCTGCTTTAGAGATTGGTAGCTTATTCCAGGCTAAAGCCTTCCTTTCCACTTCCCGTATCACAGGGAAGGTATATAATTGATGGAACAACTCCTTGATATCTGTATCCCCAGGTATTTACTTTTTTTAATTCTTTTTTTATTTTTATTTTTTACTACGGGGTTGCCCAAATCTATAGCTGGTCCTAACGGCATAAAAATTAATTTTTCCCAATTTATAGTCAATCCTGAGTATTTTCCAAATATTGTGATTTTTTCCATAACCAAGGGCAACGAGGTAAGAAGGTCTTTAAGATAGAGCAGAAGGTCATCCGCATGTAGGGATATTTTATCCCTTTCGCCCTCCGCTCCAAAACCTTCTATCTTTGGGTCATCTCTTATCAGGGTTGGTAGTGATTCAATAAACAGGGCGAACAGTAGAGGGGACAATGGGCAACCCGAGTCCCCCGAGAGAGAGAAAACCATCTTGAGGAGTCTCCATTCACCTCCACATTTGCTTCTGCGTTCTTATACAGTATTTTCACCATTTTAATAAATTCCTCCCCTATGCCAAACAATCTTATTGTCCCCATAAGTATTCCCACTCCACTCTGTCAAATGCCTTTGCAGCATCCAAAGACAGGATGGAGTGGGACCCTTTCTCTCCATTCATTTGCAAATTTGTGTATAATCTCCTAAGATTAAATTTGCCCATACATTCTGGGATAAACCCATTCTGATCTTTATGAATTATTTTACTAATTATTTTTTGAAGCCTATTTGCTAATAGTCTAGCATATATTTTATTATCGGTATTTAGAAGTGAAATCGGTCTATAAGACTCAATTTCCCAAGGATTTTTTGTCAGGTTTCAAGATAAGTATTATTTTAGCTTGGAGCATTGATCTTGGGAGAGTACCATTGTCCAATGCGTCTGGCAGTACTCTAAAAAGACAGGGGATAAGATATTCCTTATATCTCTGGTATATTTCATATGGAAATCCATCCGTTTCATAAGAAGAGTTCCCTCTAGTTGATTCTAGAGCACCACTTAGCTCACTTAACCTGTTGGAGACAGAGGGCGTATGCCCTCGCGTCCCGGTACTTAAGAAGAGGCCTCCCCGGTGAAGATAGCAGCCCGGAACCACTATCCCACCGGACCACCTCCTCTCCGGACAGCCCTGCAGCACCGGACCAGCGCAGAGCGGAGGTGAGTACTGTACAGAACTAAAGGGGGGTGAGAGGGGGCTGGATGATGTCGAATGCCGCAGTGGTCTTCAACCTGCGGACCTCCGGAGGTTTCAAAACTTCAACTCCCAGCAAGCCCGGACAGCCGATGGCTGCCTGGGCTTGCTGGGAGTTGTAGTTTTGAAACCTCTGGAGGTCCGCAGGTTGAAGACCACTGCGGGTGGAGAGTTCACTCGAGTATAAGCCGAGGGGGGTGTTTTCAGCACGAAAAATCGTGCTGAAAAACTCGGCTTATACTCGAGTATATACGGTACTATGGCAAGATCTTGGTTTTGCTTCAATATGGAGATCTCACAAAGAATAATATCTTTAACCCTTTAAGGACTCAGCGTTTTTCCATTTTTGCTTTTTCGTTTTTCCCTCCTTACCTTAAAAAAATCAGAACTCTTTCAATTTTGCACCTAAAAATCCATATGCTGGCTTATTTTTTTGTGCCACCAATTCTACTTTGTAATTACATCAGGCATTTTACCCAAAAATCTATGGCGAAATGGAAAAAAAAATCATTGTGAGACAAAATTGAAAAAAAAAAAACGCCATTTTGTAACTTTTGGGGGCGTCCGTTTCTACACAGTACATTTTTTGGTAAAAATGACACCTTATCTTTATTCTGTAGGTCCATACGATTAAAATGATACTCTACTTATATAGGTTTGATTTTGTCGCACTTCTGGAAAAAATCATAACTACATGCAGGAAAATGTATACGTTTAAAATTGTCCTCTTCTGACCCCTATTACTTTTTTATTTTTCTGCATATGGGGCAGTATGGGGCGCCGTGATCTGAAGTTTTTAGCGGTACCATTTTTGCATTGATCGGACGTTTTGATCCATTTTTATTAATTTTTTCTTCATATAAAAAATGACCAAAAATTCACTATTTTGGACTTTGGAATTTCTTTGCGCGCAGCCATTGACTGTGCGGTTTAATTAACGATATATTTTATAATTCGGACATTTCCGCACATGGCGATACAACATATGTTTATTTTTATTTACACTGTGATCGATGATTCTGGCGCTTGACTGCTCATGTCTGGATCTCAGGCACTGAGCAGTCATTTGACGATCGGACAGCAAGGACGCAGGTAGGGACCCTCCTGCTGTCCTGTAAGCTGTTCGGGATGCCGCGATTTCACCGCGGCTATCCCGAACAGCTCCCTGAGCTAACCCGCATACTTTCACTTTCACTTTAGATGCGGCGTTCAACTTTGAATGCCGCGTCTAAAGGGTTAATAGCGCGCGATCAATGCCGTGCGCTATTAGCCACGGCGGGTCTCGGCCGTTGTTAGAGGCTGGGCCCGACCCGCTATGACGTGGGGCCAGACCGTGGCCCCGCGTTATAGATCGGGAGCGGACTCATGACGTAGCGGTACGTCATGAGTTCTTAAGGGGTTAAGTTGACAGAACTGATGACTGAATGGAGTAACATATGGTACCAGTGAAATTATTTTGTATTTTTATGGGTACATTCAGTAAGAGTGCTAAAATGGTGAATCCATGTGTGAGGACATGGGGCAAGGAACTCTGGGAAGGTGGGATGACCCAGAATCAGCAGCCAGCCAGCCAGCCCCTGTGATTTCACAGCCCTATATAATTGGCGCCATTGCTGCAGACAAGTGTTGAGAGCAGACAGTGTGTGTGTGAGATAGAGAAAGAGAGAGAGAGAGAGAGAGAGAGCACTTTTGGGTGTACTACACAACAACTCTTTACTGGTGCACTGGGGTGTACTACAACTCTAAAGCTAATAGGGGCCAGTTATGGTGAGCACTAAGAGCCATAGTCACCCACTATTAGTGCATAATACAGGTTGTAAGCGTAGTGGAGTGTATTGTCCTCTCATAAGTGTAACCTGTACGTACATAGGTGTGTCCAATTTTTTTTCCTGTTAAAGGGGTACTCCCGTGGAAAACTTTTTTTTTTAAATCAATTAGTGCCAGAAAGTTAAACAGATTTGTAAATGACTTCTATTAAAAAAATCTTAATCCTTCCAGCACTTTTTAGGGGCTATATATACTACAGAAGAAATGCTTTTCTTTTTTGATTTCCCTGATGTCACGACCACAGTGCTCTCTGCTGTCCATTTTTGGAACTGTCCAGAGCAGCATATGTTTGCTATGGGGATTTTTTCCTGCTCTGGACAGTTCCAAAAATGGACAGCAGAGGTCAGCCGAGAGCACTGTGGTCGTGACATCAGGGAAATAAAAAAGAAAAGCATTTCTTCTGTAGTATATATAGCCCCTAAAAAGTGCTGGAAGGATTAAGATTTTTTAATAGAAGTAATTTACAAATCTGTTTAACTTTCTGGCACCAGTTGATTTAAAAAAAAAAGTTTTCCACGGAAGTACCCCTTTAAACTCATTTGGGCCAGTTACTCTGAAAGGCCAGCTAATTTTGTAGCCTAATACAGTTGTAAGCGTAGTGGAGCGTATTGTCCTCCTCTCATAAGTGTAAACTGTACGTACACCTACGTGGTGTACAATTTTGTTCCTGTTAAAGTCATAAGGGCCTAGTTACTCTGAAAGGCCAGCCAAAACTACACGCCTGGTTTTGTAGCCTAATACAGTTGTAAGCATAGTGGAGCGTATTGTCCTCCTCTCATAAGTGTAACCTGTATGTTCACCTACGTGGTATACGATTTTGTTCCTGTTAGGGTATGTCCACACTGAGGAATTGGCAAGGAATTCTGCCTTAAAAATTCTGCAGCAGAATTTCATTTTTTTTCCGTGTAGAATTCACAAGCAATTTGCGCAGAATTCCGTGCAGAACTCCACGTGGAAATATAGGAGGAAACTTTTTTTTTTTTTTTTGCTAGACGACAACCAACAATTCGAATTTACCTTTTTATTTTATTTTTTTGCGCAGAACTTCTGCGCGGAACAGTGTCGGGCTGAAAAAAAAGATGTCAGGGATTTCTTTTGGACAAAGACGTGGATTCCGCATGAAGAAAGAACATGTTCATTCTTCAGCGGAATGGAATTCAATGTCGGAATTCCGCTTGCGGTAATTCCTCAGTGTGAACTGAGGAGGGGAAATACAGTTAAACTCTATTGGGTTTATCACTGCTGACTGAATTGGAGAGGAATAAGCGAGCGGAATTACTTGAGTAAATTCCTCTCTAATTCCTCTGTGTGAACATACGCTTAAATTCATAAGGGCCTAGTTACTCTGAAAGGAAAGCCAAAACAACACACCTGCTTTTATAGCCTAATACAGTTGTAAGTGTAGTGGAGCATATTGTCCTCCTCTCATAGGTGTAACATATACGCACTCAGCTGGTGTATAAGTATGTCAGGCAGAGAAGTGCCAGAATGTGCACAGAGGAGTGGCAGAGGCCTAAATTCATCAGGTGCAGGCAGAGGTTGCAGCAGACTAGGGGCGCGTAGCAGCAGGAGTTGCAGCGAGAGGCCTCAACTCCTGGTATCAGCTAGCAGTCATGTCTTGACCAGCAACCCATCTGCCGTCATTGGGATTGGTTAACTCGGTCATCCACTTCATCCCAAGTGATATCTGACTCCCCCAGTCAACAGTCGGTGGGTTCCTAAGACATAACCCTCAGTTGGCATGGCCCGGGAGCAGTCCCTGTCCTCCAATTGCCTCTGTCCTATCCTGTTCCTTCCCCCCCACAGAAGTATCGTATGCTGTGGGTTCAGCTTCACAATTTTTTTTATATAATTAATATTTTTTATTTTCATATTTGTTTTAATACAGATTAACAAAACCAAAGATTTAACCTCCCCCCCCCCACCCTCCAAACCTTTAAATACATATCTCCACAATCCATCATTCCACCAATCAATAAACCAAGCAATTGGGTGGCTAAAAAATAATTTTTTATATCTAGGAACGATAATCCACCTTTATCCATCTTTTGGTACACAAAGGTATTCCACCTTTATTCTTGCATGCTTCCTCCCCCAAATTAAGGAGTTAAAAATAGCAATAATTTCCTGAAATATTTGATCTCCAAACCACATGGGAGTCCCACAGAACAAATATAGCAGTTTCGGAATTATCATAGCTTTTATAAGCACTATTTTATCTGCTTTAGAGATTGGTAGCTTATTCCAGGCTAAAGCCTTCCTTTCCACTTCCCGTATCACAGGGAAGGTATATAATTGATGGAACAACTCCTTGATATCTGTATCCCCAGGTATTTACTTTTTTAAATTCTTTTTTTATTTTTATTTTTTACTACGGGGTTGCCCAAATCTATAGCTGGTCCTAACGGCATAAAAATTAATTTTTCCCAATTTATAGTCAATCCTGAGTATTTTCCAAATATTGTGATTTTTTCCATAACCAAGGGCAACGAGGTAAGAAGGTCTTTAAGATAGAGCAGAAGGTCATCCGCATGTAGGGATATTTTATCCCTTTCGCCCTCCGCTCCAAAACCTTCTATCTTTGGGTCATCTCTTATCAGGGTTGGTAGTGATTCAATAAACAGGGCGAACAGTAGAGGGGACAATGGGCAACCCGAGTCCCCCGAGAGAGAGAAAACCATCTTGAGGAGTCTCCATTCACCTCCACATTTGCTTCTGCGTTCTTATACAGTATTTTCACCATTTTAATAAATTCCTCCCCTATGCCAAACAATCTTATTGTCCCCATAAGTATTCCCACTCCACTCTGTCAAATGCCTTTGCAGCATCCAAAGACAGGATGGAGTGGGACCCTTTCTCTCCATTCATTTGCAAATTTGTGTATAATCTCCTAAGATTAAATTTGCCCATACATTCTGGGATAAACCCATTCTGATCTTTATGAATTATTTTACTAATTATTTTTTGAAGCCTATTTGCTAATAGTCTAGCATATATTTTATTATCGGTATTTAGAAGTGAAATCGGTCTATAAGACTCAATTTCCCAAGGATTTTTTGTCAGGTTTCAAGATAAGTATTATTTTAGCTTGGAGCATTGATCTTGGGAGAGTACCATTGTCCAATGCGTCTGGCAGTACTCTAAAAAGACAGGGGATAAGATATTCCTTATATCTCTGGTATATTTCATATGGAAATCCATCCGTTTCATAAGAAGAGTTCCCTCTAGTTGATTCTAGAGCACCACTTAGCTCACTTAACCAGCGACATTGGGCTTTTGGAGAGCAAATTTTGCTGAAATGGTTTTTGGGGGCATGTCACATTTAGGAAGCCCCCATGGTGCCAGAACAGTGAAAAAAAAAAAAAAAAAAACACATGGCATACTATTTTGGAAACTACACTCCTCACAGAATTTAATAAGGAATGCAGTGAAAATTTACACCCCACTGGCATTTGACAGATCTTTGGAATAGTGGGCTGTGCAAATGAAAAATAATTTTTTTCATTTTTAGGGACGACTGTTCAAAAAATCTGTCAGACACCTGTGGGGCGTAAATGCTCACAGCACCCCTTGTTACATTCCGCGAGGGGTGTAGTTTCCAAAATGGGGTCACATGTGGAGAGGTCCACTGTTCTGGCACCATGGGGGCTTTGTAAACACACATGGCTTTCAATTTCAGCCTAATTCTCTCTCAAAAAGCCCAATGGTGCCCCTTCTCTTCTGAGCATTGTAGTTCGCCCGCAGAGCACTTTACATCCACATGTGGGGTATTTATATACTCAGAAGAAATGGGGTTACAAATTTTGGGGGGCTTTTTTCCTATTACCCCTTGTGAAAAAGAAAAATTTGGTGTAACACCAGCATTTCAGGGGAAATGTTTTTTTTTTTTTTCATGTCCAACTTTAACGTAAATTTGTCAAAGACCTGTGGGTTGTTAAGGCTCACTATACCCCTTGTTACGTTCCGTGAGGATAGTAGTTTTTTTTTTGCGTTCATGTCAGTACCGCTGTAACAATCAGCCACCCCTGTACAAATCACCAATTTAGGCCTCAAATATACATGGCGCTCTCTCACTCCTGAGCCACGTAGTTCGTCCGCAGAGCATTTTACGTCCACATATGGGGTATTTCTGTAATTGCGTTTGAAATTTTGGGGGTCTTTTTTTCCTTTTCCTTTTTACTGAAAAGTATGGGGCAACACCAGCTCGTTAGTGTAAAATTTTAATTTTTTTTACACTAACATGCTGGTGTAGCCCCCAACTTTATCTTTTCATAAGGGGTAAAGGAGAAATATACCCCCAAAATTTGTAACATGGAAATACCCCATATGTGGCCCTAAACTGTTGCCTTGAAATACGACAGGGCTCTGAAGTGAGAGAGCGCCATGCACATTTGAGGCCTAAATAAGGAATTTGCAATAGGGATGGACCCGGTTACAAGGATGGGGCTTGTCTCCACCAAAACCCTACAGCAGTGTTTCCCAAACAGGGTGTTTGCAAGACTGTTGCAAGACTCCCAGCCTGCCAGGACAGTCTATGGCTGTCCGGCAATGCTGGGAGTTGTGGTTTTGCAACAGCTGGAGGCTCCGTTTAGGAAACACTGCCGTATGAGACGTTTTTCATTTTTATTGGGGGGGGGGGGGAGACGGGGACGTGTAAGGGGGTGTATATGTAGTGTTTTACTTTTTTATTATTTGTTAGTGTAGTGTAGTTTTTTTACGGTACATTCACACAGCCGGGGGTTCACAATAAGTTTTCCGCTGGGAGTTTGCCGCAGCTCAAACTTGTAGAAAGTGGTCTCCAAACAGTGCCACTTTAGATGTTGCAAAACTACAACTCCCAGCATGCCCAGACAGTCAGTGCATGCTGAAAGTTGTAGTTTTGCAACATCTGGAGGACCACAATTTAGAGACCATGACACAGTGTGTGGGCATGCTGGGAGTTTTGCAGCTTTTAGAAGGCCAAAGTGAAGATCACTAACTGCAGTCTTCACTGCAGCCTTCCCCACGCCGCACTTTCTGGCCACACTCCTCCTGCTGCCGTCGATGCTGCCACCGCTGCTCAAGGATGACACCTCCGCCAGTCCGGTAAGCTGGCCATGCTCCCCCCCTCGCCCCCCGTTTCCCCCCGTTCTGCCCAGACTTTGATCGGTGGGCAGAGCGGGGGAAATGAACTCTAACCCCCCCTACCCCCAACTGCCATTGGTCGTCAGCCTGATCGACCAATGGCAGGGGATAGGAGGAGGTGGCAACACTGCCCCCTCACTCCTATCCTTTAGGATCGTCGGAGCTGTCTCTGATAGCTCCGATCATTCTTATTTTCCGGGCGATCGGGTCACCAGTGACCCAATTGGCACGGATCGCGGCAAATCGCCGGGCTGAATCGATCGCCGACATGGGGCGGTCTCAGGATCCCCCTAGGCATTGCCACGGGATGCCTGCTGATAGATATCAGCAGGCATTTGGTATTTTCTCCCATTACCCTTTGTAAAAATTGTAAATTTTGGAAAATAACCTGCACTTTTGGTGACATTTTTTTTTTCATTTACACATCCGAATTTAACGAAAAGTCGTCAAACACCTGTGGGGTGTTAAGGCTCCCTGGACCCCTTGTTACATGCCTTGAGGGGTGTAGTTTCCAAAATAGTATGCCATGTGTTTTTTTGTTTTTTTTTTGGTTCTGACACCATAGGGGCCAGAACTCACTCTCCAAAATCTCACTTCACACACACATGTGAGGTATTTCCTTACTTGAGAGACATTGCTTACAAATTTTGGAGGGCTTTTTCTCCTATTACCCCTTGTAAAAATTCAAAAACTGGGTCTACAAGAACATGTTAGTGTAAAAAATTTAGATTTTGAATTTTCTCCTTCACTGCTGCTATTCCTGTGAAACACCTAAAGGGTTAACAAACTTTCTGAATGTCATTTTGAATACTTTGAGGGGTGCAGATTTTATAATGGGGTATATCTAATATGAATGCCCTTCAAATCCACTTTAAAACTGAACTGGTCCCTAAAAAATTCCGATTTAGAATATTTTTTAAAAAAATTAGCAAATTGCTGCTGAACTTTGAAGCCCTCTGATGTCTTTAAAAAGTAAAAATATGTTAACTTTATGATGCAAACATAAAGTACACATATTGTATATGTGAATCAATATATAATTTATTTGGAATGTCTATTTTCCTTACAAGCAGAGAGGTTCAAAGTTAGAAAAATGCAAAATGTTTAATTTTTTCATAAAATTTTGGAATTTTTCACCAAGAATTGATGCAAGTATCAACAAAAATTAGAATATGTAGAATATGAATATGTTGAATATGTCACGAAAAAACTATCTCGGAATCAGAATGAAAAGTAAAAGCATCCCAGAGTTATTAAAGGGGTACTCTGGTGAGAACCTTTTTTCTTTTAAATCAACTGGTGGCAGAAAGTTAAACATATTTGTAAATTACTTCTATTAAAAAATCTTAATCCTTCCTGTACTTATTAGCTGCTGAATACTACAGAGGAAATTCTTTTCTTTTTGGAATGCTCTCTGATGACATCATGACCACAGTTCTCTCTGCTGACGTTATTATAATAATAATGCTTTATTTATTGTTGTCCTTAGTGGGATTTGAACCCAAATCCCAACACTGCAAGGCAGCAGTGCTAACCACTGAGCCACCATGCTGCCCTTAGCATACATCTGCTATGCATTTGCTATGCATGGTTGCTAAAATGGACAGAGCTGTCAGCAGAGAGCACTGTGTTCGTGATGTCATCAGTGTTCCAAAAAGAAAGGAATTTACTCTGTAGCATTCAGCAGCTAATAAGTACTGGAAGGATTAAGATTTTTTAATAGAAGTAATTTACAAATATGTTTAACTTTCTGCCACCAGTTGATTTAAAAGAAAAAAGGTTTTCATCGGAGTACCCCTTTAATGCTGAAAGTTACTGTGGTCAGAATTGCAAAAAATGCTCCCGTCCTTAGGGTTATAATGGGCTCCATCCCCAAAGGGTTAAAGGGGTACTCCGCTGGAAAACTTAATTTTTTTAAATCAACTGGTGCCAAAAAGTTAAACAGATTTGTAAATGACTTCTATTAAAAATCCTAATCCTTCTGGTACTTATTAGCTGCTGAATACTACATAGGAAATTATTTTCTTTTTGGAACAGAGAGCTCTCTACTGGCACAGTGCTCTCTGCTGACATCTCTGTCCCTTTTAAGAACTGTCCAGAGTAGGAGAAAATCCCATTAGTAAACATATTCTGCTCTGGACAGAGAAGTCAGCAGAGAGCACTGTGCTCGTGATGTCAGCAGAGAGCACTGTGTTCCAAAAAGAAATAATTTCCTTTGTAGTATTCAGCAGCTAATAAGTACTGGAAGGATTAAGATATTTTAACAGAAGAAATTTACAAATATGTTTAACTTTTGGGCACCAATTGATTAAAAAAATTTAATTAAATTAAAAAATTAAAAGTTTTAACCCCTTAACCCCTTAAGGACCCAGCCATTTTACACCTTAGGACCCGGCCATTTTTTGCACATCTGACCACTGTCACTTTAAACATTAATAACTCTGGAATGCTTTTAGTTATCATTCTGATTCCGAGATTGTTTTTTCGTGACATATTCTACTTTAACTTAGTGGTAAAATTTTTTGGTAACTTGCATCCTTTCTTGGTGAAAAATCCCCAAATTTGATGAAAAATTTGAAAATTTAGCATTTTTCTAACTTTGAAGCTCTCTGCTTGTAATGAAAATGGATATTCCAAATAATATTTTATTTTATTCACATATACAATATGTCTACTTTATATTTGCATCATAAAATTGACGAGTTTTTACTTTTGGAAGACATCAGAGGGCTTCAAAGTTTAGCAGCAATTTTCCAATTTTTCACAAAATTTCCAAAATCACAATTTTTCAGGGACCAGTTCAGGTTTGAAGTGGATTTGAAGGGTCTTCATCTTAGAAATACCCCACAAATGACCCCATTATAAAAACTACACCCCCCAAAATATTCAAAATGACATTCAGACAGAATTCACAATATCCATTTTTTACACTAGCATGTTCTTGTAGACCCATGTCACGATGCCGGCTGGCAGGTAGTGGATCCTCTGTGTCAGAGAGGGATTGGCGAGGACCGCGCTAGTGGACCGGTTCTAAGTCACTACTGGTTTTCACCAGAGCCCGCCGCAAAGCGGGATGGTCTTGCTGCGGCGGTAGTGACCAGGTCGTATCCACTAGCAACGGCTCACCTCTCTGACTGCTGATGACAGGCGCGGTACAAGGGAGTAGGCAGAAGCAGGGTCGGACGTAGCAGAAGGTCGGGGGCAGGCGGCAAGGATCGTAGTCAGGGGCAACGGCAGGAGGTCTGGAACACGGGCTAGGAACAAACAAGGGAACGCTTTCACTAGGCACAAGTGCAACAAGATCCGGCAAGGGAGTGCAAGGGAAGTGAGGTATAAGTAGGGAGTGCACAGGTGGAAACTAATCAAGGTAATTGGGAAGATTGGGCCAGACACCATCATTGGTGCACTGGCCCTTTAAATCGCAGAGACCCGGCGCGCGCGCGCCCTAGGGAGCGGGGCCGCGCGCGCCGGGACAGGACCGAGGGAGAGCGAGTCAGGTACGGGAGCCGGGGTGCGCATCGCGAGCGGGCGCTACCCGCATCGCGAATCGCATCCCGGCTGGAGGCGGGACCGCAGCGCACCCGGTCAGTGGATCTGACCGGGGCGCTGCAACAACGAAGATGAGGCGAGCGCTCCGGGGAGGATCGGGGACCCGGAGCGCTCGGCGTAACAGTACCCCCCCCCCTTGGGTCTCCCCCTCTTCTTGGGGCCAAAGAACCTGAGGAAAAAAAACTCAATTATTCCGTGATGAGATCCGAGGCACATTAGGAGGGGTTCCGTGCGGTAACGCACGGCACAGTCCAATCTTTCATAGTAAACACAATTGATGTAGAGGGGTCTGGCGAGACTGGTCACAGGAACGTTGAACCTGTAGATACGAGAGGCCAAAAAAAAATTTCCTGCAGATCCGGAATCCAAGAAGGCCATAGTAGAGAAGGAGAAGGTAGAGGCAGATATCCGCACAGGCACAGTAAGGCGTGGAGAAGCAGAGTTGACATCAAGAACTGTGTCACCTTTGTGCGGAGTCAGCGTACGTCTTTCCAGGCGGGGAGGACGGATAGGACAATCCTTCAGGAAGTGTTCGGTACCGGCATAGTACAGGCAAAGATTCTCCATGCGGCGTCGTGTCCTCTCTAGAGGTGTCAAGCGAGACCGGTCAACTTGCATAGCCTCCGCGGCGGGAAGCACAGGAACGGATTGCAGAGGACCAGAGGAGAGAGGAGCCGGGGAGAAAAAACGCCTCGTGCGAACAAAGTCCATATCCAGGCGGAGCTCCAGACGCCATCCGGAAGAACGCATGTCAATGCGAGTGGCAAGATGAATGAGTTCATGTAGGTTAGCAGGAGTTTCTCGTGCGGCCAGAACATCTTTAATGTTGCTGGATAGGCCTTTTTTAAAGGTCGCGCAGAGAACCTCACTATTCCAGGACAACTCGGAAGCAAGAGCACGGAACTGAATGGCGTACTCGCCAACGGAAGAAACACCCTGGGCCAGGTTCAGCAGGGCAGTCTCGGCAGAAGAAGCTCGGGCAGGCTCCTCGAAGACACCACGGACCTCAGCGAAGAAGGACTGGACTGTGGCTGTGGCAGGATCATTGCGGTCCCCATCAAATTTGTCCGGCAGGGACAAGCAGGGGTTATGAGCGGCCGGTTGCTGCGGAGGAGTTGCAGGAGCCGGCGGAGGAGATGGTTGTTGCGGCTGTAGCTGTGACTGAAGTTGCTGTATCTGCGGCTGCAACTGCTGTATCTGTGACTGAAGATGCAGTGTCACGGAGGTCAAGTATGCCAGCTGTTGATCTCGTTGGGCGATCTTTAGGGCTAGCTGGGCGACCAGTGTAGGAACTTCAGCGGGATCCATGGCCTTTCCAGAAAGGAGACCACGGCAGAGTCTAGAGTCCCCATCAAATTTGTCCGGCAGGGACAAGCAGGGGTTAGGAGCGACCGGTTGCTGCGGAGGAGTTGCAGGAGCCGGCGGAGGAGATGGTTGTTGCAGCTGTAGCTGTGACTGAAATTGTGACTGAAGCTGCTGTATCTGTGACTGAAGATGCAGTGTCACGGAGGTCAAGTATGCCAGCTGGTGATCTCGTTGGGCGATCTTTAGGGCTAGCTGGGCGACCAGTGTTGTAGGATCTTCAGCGGGATCCATGGCCGGATCTACTGTCACGATGCAGGCTGGCAGGAGGTGGATCCTCTGTGCCAGAGAGGGATTGGCGTGGACCGTGCTAGTGGACCGGTTCTAAGTCACTACAGGTTTTCACCAGAGCCCGCCGCAAAGCGGGATGGTCTTGCTGCGGCGGTAGTGACCAGGTCGTATCCAATAGCAACGGCTCAACCTCTCTGACTGCTGAAGATAGGCGCGGTACAAGGGAGTAGGCAGAAGCAGGGTCGGACGTAGCAGAAGGTCGGGGGCAGGCGGCAAGGATCGTAGTCAGGGGCAACGGCAGGAGGTCTGGAACACGGGCTAGGAACAAACAAGGGAACGCTTTCACTAGGCACAAGTGCAACAAGATCCGGCAAGGGAGTGCAAGGGAAGTGAGGTATAAGTAGGGAGTGCACAGGTGGAAACTAATCAAGGTAATTGGGAAGATTGGGCCAGACACCATCATTGGTGCACTGGCCCTTTAAATCGCAGAGACCCGGCGCGCGCGCGCCCTAGGGAGCGGGGCCGCGCGCGCCGGGACAGGACCGAGGGAGAGCGAGTCAGGTACGGGAGCCGGGGTGCGCATCGCGAGCGGGCGCTACCCGCATCGCGAATCGCATCCCGGCTGGAGGCGGGACCGCAGCGCACCCGGTCAGTGGATCTGACCGGGGCGCTGCAACAACGAAGATGAGGCGAGCGCTCCGGGGAGGATCGGGGACCCGGAGCGCTCGGCGTAACAACCCAATTTTTGAATTTTTACAAGGGGTAAAAGGAGAAAATGTATACTTCTATTTGTAGCCCAATTTCTTTCGACTAAGCACATACCTCATATGTCTATGTAAAGTGTTCGGCGGGCGCAGTAGAGGGCTCAGAAGGGAAGGAGCGACAAGGGGATTTTGGAGCGTACGTTTTTCTGAAATGGTTTTTGGGGGGCATGTTGCATTTAGGAAGCCCATATGGTGCCAGAACAGCAAAAAAAAAACACATGGCATACCATTTTGGAAACTAGACCCCTTGAGGAACGTAACAAGGAATAAAGTGAGCCTTAATACCCCACAGGTGTTTCACGACTTTTGCATATGTAAAAAAAATTTTTTTAAATTTCAATAAAATGTGTGCTTCCCCCCAAATTTCACATTTTTGCAAGGGTTAATAGCAGAAAATAGCCCCCAAAATTTGCAACCCCATCTCTTCTGAGTATGGAGGTACCCCATAAGTTGACATGAAGTGCACTATGGGCGAACTACAATGCTCAGAAGAGAAGGAGTCATATTTGGCTTTTTGAGAGCAAATTTTGCTCGTGGACATGTCGCATTTAGGAAGCCCCTATGGTGCCAGGACAACAAAAAATACCCACATGCCATACCATTTTGGAAACTAGACCCCTTGAGGAACATAACAAGGAATAAAGTGAGCCTTAATACCCCACAGGGGTTTCACGACTTTTGCATATGTAAAAAAAAATAAAAAAATTTCACTAAAATGTGTGTTTCCCCCCCCTAATTTCACATTTTTGCAAGGGTTAATAGCAGAAAATACCCCCCAAAATTTGTAACCCCATCTCTTCCGAGTATGGAGGTACCCCATAAGTTGACCTGAAGCGCAGTACGGGCGAACTACAATGCTCAGAAGAGAAGGAGTCATATTTGGCTTTTTGAGAGCAAATTTTGCTCGGGGGGCATGTCGCATTTAGGAAGCCTCTATGGTGCCAGGACAGCAAAATAACACCCACAGGGCATACCATTTTGGAAACTAGACCCCTTGAGGAACGTAACAATGGGTACAGTGAGCATTTACCCCCCCCACTGGTGTCTGTCAGATCTTTGGAACAGTGGGCTGTACAACATTTTTAATTTGCGCAGCCCACTGTTCCAAAGATCTGTCAGACACCAGTGGCGTGTAAATTCTCACTGCACCCCTCATTATATTCCGTGAGGGGTGTAGTTTCCGAAATGGGGTCACATGTGTTTCTTTTTTTTTTTTGCGTTTGTCAAAACCGCTGTAACAATCAGCCACCCCTGTGCAAATCACCTCAAATGTACATGGTGCACTCTCCCTTCTGAGCCTTGTTGTGCGCCCCCAGAGCACTTTGCGCCCACATAAGGGGTATCTCCGTAGTCGGGAGAAGTTGCATTACAAATTTTGGGGGGCTTTTTTCCCTTTTACCTCTTGTCAAAATGAAAAGTATAGGACAACACCAGCATGTTAGTGTAAAAAATTTATTTTTTTACACTAACATGCTGGTGTAGACCACAATTTCACCTTTTCATAAGGGGTGAAAGGAGAAAAAGCCCCCCAAAATTTGTAAGGCAATTTCTCCCGAGTACGGCGATACCCCATATGTGACCCTAAACTGTTGCCTTGAAATACGACAGGGCTCCAAAGTGAGAGCGCCATGCGCATTTGAGGCCTGAATTAGGGATTTGCATTGGGGTGGACATAGGAGTATTCTACGCCAGTGATTCCCAAACAGGGTGCCTCCAGCTGTTGTAAAACTCCCAGCATGCTTGGACAGTCAACGGCTGTCCGGCAATACTGGGAGTTGTTGTTTTGCAACAGCTGGAGGCTCCATTTTGAAAACAGTGGCGTACCAGACGTTTTTCATTTTTATTGGGGAGGGCAGGGGGGCTGTGTAGGGGTATGTGTATATGTACTATTTTTTAATTTTTATTTTATTTTGTGTTAGTGTAGTGTTTTTAGGGTACAGTCACACGGGCGGGGGGGTTACAGCGATTTTACCGCTGCGAGTTTGAGCTGCCACGCAAAATTAGCTGCATCGCAAACTGCAGCCTGATACTCACTGTAAGCCCCCTGCCCATGTGAATGTACCCTGTACATTCACAAGGGGGGACCTCCAGCTGTTGCAAAACTACAACTCCCAGCATGCACAGTCTATCAGTGCATGCTGTTAGTTATAGTTTTGCAACAGCTGGAGGCACACGGGTTGGGAAACACTGAGTTAGGAAACAGACAATGTTTCCCAACCAGTGTGCCTCCTGTTGTTGCAAAACCACAACTCCCAAACATTCTCAGGCATGCTGGGAGTAGTAGTTCGGCAACATCTTTAGAACCAGATGTTGCCGAACTACAACTCCCAGCATGCTTGGAACTACAACTCCCATTTGCAACATCTGGAGGACTACAGTTTGCAGACCACTAATACAGTGGTTCCCAATCTGTGTCCTTCCAGATGTTGCAAAACTACAACTCCCAGTATGCCAAAACTGTCCAGGCATGCTGGGAGATGTAGTTCTGCAACATCTGAAGGGCCAGATGTTACAGAACTACAACTCCCAGCATGCCTGGACAGTAAGGGCATGCTGAGAATGTGTAGTTTAGCAACATCTGGAAGGGCACAGTGGTCTCCAAACTGTGGACCTCCAGATGTTGCAAAACTGCAACTCCCAGCATGCCCAGACGCCAAGGGCTGTCTGGGCATGCTGGGAGTTGTAGTATATAGGGTCCCAATACAGCAATGCATGTCGCTTTACGGCGACGTGCATTGCTGTAAAGGGCCCGACCGCGGCTGAAGATCTACTCACCTGTCGCTGCCGCCGCCATCTTCCTCGCAGGGATCCGGGTCTTCAGGGACGAGGTAAGTACCGGGGCCGGTCCCCAGCACTCCCCCGTCCCCCGCCGCGTCCTCCGGTCTTCCTCCCGTCCTCTCACTGGACTTTCATGGGCCGGGCAGGATGGGAGGAAGTAACCGCCCCCCCATCCTGCGATTGGTCGGTTAACTAACCGACAGATCGCAGGGTATAGGAGGAGGTGGTATAGTCTTCACCATGGTCCTGGCTGTCTGTGACAGCCGGGATCATGCGAAATTACCGGGCGGTCGGGTCCCAGAGACCCGATCAGCCCGGTATCGCCGCAGATCGCAAGGGCGATTTCCCTTGCGATTTGCGGCGATCGCCGACATGGGGGGCATACATGGCCCCCCTCGGCGTTTGCCCTGGATCCCTGCTGAAGGATTTCAGCAGGGATCCGCTTCCGATCTCCGCCGGGTGAGCAGCGGAGACCAGGAAAAGACATGACGTATGCATACGTCATGGGTCCTTAAGACCCAGGGTGTGAAGACGTATGCATACGTCATGGGTCCTGAAGAGGTTAAGGACTCAGGGTTTTTCCGTTTTTGCACTTTCGTTTTTTCCTCCTTACCTTTTAAAAATCATAACCCTTTCAATTTTCCACCTAAAAATCCATATTATGGCTTATTTTTTGCGTTGCCAATTCTTCTTTGCAGTGACATTAGTCATTTTACCCAAAAATGCACGGCGAAACGGAAAAAAAAATCATTATGCAACAAAATCGAAGAAAAAAATGCCATTTTGTAACTTTTGGGGGCTTCCGTTTCTACGCAGTGCATATTTCGGTAAAAATGACACCTTATCATTATTCTGTAGGTCCATACGGTTAAAATGATACCCTACTTATATAGGTTTGATTTTGTCGCACTTCTGGAAAAAATCATAACTACATGCAGGAAAATGTATACGTTTAAAAATGTCCTCTTCTGACCCCTATAACTTTTTTATTTTTCCACGTAGAGGGCGGTATGAGGACTCATTTTTTGCGACGTGATCTGAAGTTTTTATCCGTCTGATTTTTGTTTTGATCGGACTTTTTGATCACTTTTTATTCATGTTTTAATGGTATAAAAAGTGACCAAAAATGCGCTTTTTTTGACTTTGGAATTTTTTTGCGTGTACGCCATTGACCGTACGGTTTAATTAATGATATATTTTTATAGTTCGGACATTTACGCATGCGGCGATACCACATATGTTTATTTTTATTATTTTTTACACTGTTTTATTTTTTTTTATGGGAAAAGGGGGGTGATTCAAACTTTTATTAGGGAAGGGGTTAAATGACCTTTATTAACACTTTAAAAAAAAAATTTTTTTGCAGTGTTATAGGTCCCATAGGGACCTATAACACTGCGCACACTAATCTTTTACACAGATCACAGGCGTGTATTAACACGCCTGTGATCAGTGTTATCGGCGCTTGACTGCTCCTGCCTGGATCTCAGGCACGGAGCAGTCATTCGCCGATCGGACAGGAGGCAGGTAAGGGCCCTCCCGGTGTCCTGTTAGCTGTTCGGGACGCCGTGATTTCACCGCGGCGGTCCCGAACAGCCCGACTGAGCAGCCGGGTCACTTTCGCTTTAGAAGCAGCGGTCAGCTTTGACCGCCGCTTCTAAAGGGTTAATACCGCACATCGGCGATGTGTGGTATTAGCCGCGGGTCCCGGCCGTTGATGAGCGCCGGGACCAACGCGATATGATGCGGGATCGCGGCGCATTTTTCACCTTAAGGACTGAGCCCTTTTTCGCAATTCTGACCACTGTCACTTTACGCATTAATAACTCTAAAACGCTTTTACAGAATATTCTGATTCTGAGACTGTTTTTTCGTGACATATTCGACTTTATTTTGGTGGTAAATTTTTGGCGTTACTTGCATCCTTTTTTGGTGAAAAATCACCAAATTTCATGAAAATTTTGAAAATTTTGCATTTTTCTAACTTTGAAGCTCACTGCTTGTAAGGAAAATGGATATTCCAAATCAATTTTATTTTTTTTCACAAATACAAAATGTCCATTTTATGTTAGCATCATAAAATGGACATATTTTTACATTAGAGGGCTTCAAAGAAGAGCAGCAATTTTCAAAAATGTCATGAAAATTGCAAAATCTGAAGGGACAGGTATTACAGAACTACAACTCCCAGCATGCCTGGGCAGTGTGGCCTCCCTAGTGGTTGCCACAGTAAAGATTGCTTTACTTTCATTTTCATTCCCCCCCGTCGTTTCCCTACCTGAGCCGGGATCTCTGCAGTCTCCACGATGATCTTCGGTCCCCACGCCATCTTCAGGTAAGGTACCGGTCTCCATCTTCTCCCCCCCCGTTCTGCCCGACATCCAGGGGTGGGCAGGACAGGGGGGTTTCCATGGCAACCCCCTGTCCTGCGCTGCCATTGGTCAGAACTCAGTTCTGACTAATGGCAGGGGATAGGAGGAGATCACAGCACTGCGACCTCGCTCCTATCCTGCAGGATGATCGGGGGTGTCACTCACAGCTCCGATCATCCCTATTTTCCGGGTGATCGGGTCACCAGAGACCCGATCAGCCCGGAATAGCAGACAATCGCATGTCTGAATTGACATGCGATTTTCTGCGATCGCTGACATGGGGGGGGGAGTCTCAGGATCCCCCTCGGCGATGTGCCAGAATGCCTGCTGAATGATTCCAGCAGGCATCCCGGTCCGGTTCCCAACCGGCTAGCGGTGGGGACCGGAAATTCCCACGGGCGTATGCATAAGCCCTATATCCGTAAGGACTCGGGATGCAGGGCGTATGCATACACCCCACGTCCTGAACAGGTTAAAGTTAGTGGAGCATCAAGTTCTATTCTATCCTCTTCCGATATTGCCGGGAAGTATATCTGCTCTAAATATGACCGAACCTCGATCTCAGGGCAGAATACTTCAGAGGAATAGATTCTCTCAAAATGCTCAGCAATACTAGAGAAGATAATCTGTGGATCGGTAGTAATATTTCCTTGTTTATTTTTTAACGCAGTTATACCTTTCCTATCTTTCAAATTTTTGAACAAAGATATGAGACATTTGTTCATTTCCCCCCCTCTCAAAACCTTTGCTTCCCTGCCCCCTCCCATAGACTTGCATAAAGGGGGGCACGGGGGCGGAGTCATGACATCACGATACTCCGGCCCCGTGTTCACCACCCGCCTGTTTGTGAGCTGCACCGCGGCGTGTAGCTCAAACAGGTAGGTGGCGAATACAAGATTGCGTCGGTCCCCAGCGGCGGTACCCCCGCGATGAGATATCTTATCCCCTATCCTTTAGATAGGGGATAAGATGTCCCAGGGCCGGAGTACCCCTTTAAACCTATCTATTTCCCCCTGACACCTTTCCCACTGCTCTTTATTTTTTATTGTTGACGAGTTCAGAAAAAGTTCTTTCGCTTGTTATACCCTACTCAACAGCCTTTTCTCTTCTTCCTGGTTTTCTACCTCAATTTACAAATGGTTCCAAATAATTTGCCCCTTAGATACCCTTTTATGGCCTCCCATACAATCTCATCTGATGCTGACCCCCAGCTGACTTCAATCACATTTTATAACCTCCCTTCAAGATCTCCAGTGCCTCCTAACAAATTAAACCAATGGGCATTTATTTTTTATTTCTGCCCTTCTATTGCTTTCCCTTTTAATTTTCACCAAAACGGGTCAGCTCCACTATTTAGTGAGGACGATCTACAAGAGGACAGTCAGCAGCTACTGCCCAGCCAAGAATTGGAGGAGACATCCGCTGCTTCCTTCGCTAAGCTGGCAAGTAGTGATGAGGAGAGTGGCGTGGAAGGTGGTGTTGTGAGCGTTCATGCTCCTGAAGCAGACACTGTTGAGGAACCTGAGGAGGACATCAGTGACGTGAAGACACAACTCAATGATGATAAAGCCGATCGCACTTGGGAGCCGGATACATAAGGGACTTCATCATCATCAGGAGAAGATGGCTGCAGGTTGCCCGTGAGGCAGCAGCTGAGCCAGCAAGGTGGTAGCATGGTTGGGATTCAGCATGGTGGCAGCAGTGAGAAGTCTGGAGCCAAAAGTGCCAGGGGCAGACCACCTGCTTTGCGGCAGCCTACCTGCCCGGGAGGTAGTGGAACAGGGGTTCCTGGAGTCGGCGGCAGTAGCATTCAGTCAGTGTGGACTGTTGGGGGGGAACTCAGCTACTCGGGGGTGTGGCAGTTTTTCATCAAGCATCCGGAGGATGTTAACATGGCCACATGCAAGATGTGTCGGCAGAAGGAGAAGCATGGCCAGGGTCCCAATGTTGGCACCACGGCCTGCGCCAATATATGCAGCTTCACCATAAAGCAGCCTGGGAAAACTGTGGCTCCAATGTGGTGGTCCAACCTGCTGCATCAACCAGTGGCACACTGCTCCCTGTTTCAGCCAGCCAAGGCTCCACCACCTCAACCGAAGGGAGCTGTGTGTCATACTCATCTTCTGTCGCTCCAGATGCTCTTGCTCCTTCTACTTCGAGTCAGTCATTCCGACAGCAATCCATCAGCGAAGCGATGTCCAAGAGACAACAGTATGTGTCCACTCATCCAAAGGCGCAGAAGCTGAATGTGCTCCTGTCCAAGTTGCTGGTGCTGCAGTCCCTCCCTTTCAAGTGGTGGACTCTGCACCTTTTAGAGAACTGATTGCTTGTGCCAAGCCGAGGTGGAGAGTCCCAAGCCCTCATTTCTTTGCGAAAAAGGCAGTACCAGCCCTGCACAATTATGTGGAACAGAAGGTGGGCCAGTCCTTGAGCCTGTTGGTGTGTATCAAAGTACCAAACAAAAGCAAAAGTGTGCAAAAAAACATCATGTGCAACATTCACCACCAAGCATTAATGTGATGAAATATCCTCTAAAAGGTGGAAGGGAACAAAGTATGGTCCAATGTAACAGGTGGGGGTAAAAACTGACCCTGTAAGGCTATTTCCCTGGTTTTTTAGGTGGAAATAGGGAGAGGTTCTTAATAAGGCAATAGTAGGGCCTTATAGGGTCAGAAAGTTAAACAGACTTGTAAATTATAAATGATAGGATGTGTAGCTCACTTAAAGATACAAGAGGAGCGAGTGTTCGAGGTTAAAGGTGATGCCCTCACCCAATTAGGCCTAATCAAATGTAGAAGAAATGTATATATATATATATATATATATATATATATATATATATATATAAACCAGTCCTCAAGAACACTGGGGATGTACAGGATAGTATAAAGAAAATAGAATATAATAAGAATAAAAATAGAAATAATGGATCTCAAAAGGTTATTTATTGTTAATAGTATATAATATAGTATATAGATAACCAATCACTCTGCAGGGCCCTTGCAGGAATGTATTGGTAATTGATCAATAAATGCAGATACAACATTTTTAAATATACGAAAATGCACCAATAAGTAATAGAAATGAATGTTCGCTAAAGTGGTTAGCAACAATTGGTATTCTCAGATAGTGACAATTACTAAGTCCCAGGATGTCCAGTAGCGTATGGAAAAATCCAATGTGGGAAATTCACAGTTCAGTGTCACAGTTCAGCAATGAATAGACTCCTATGGATCACAGTTCAGTGATGTATCACAGTTCAGTAATGTGTAGACTCCTGTGGAATCCTATAGATCATATCAATAACAATAGTAGCAGTAGTAGCAATTGTAACAGTAATTATAGTACAGCACAGCACCACTCACCCTCCTGTTCAGCATGGTAGCGATCTCGGCAGGCAGCGCTGTTTGTGGATAGCGATCACAGCAGACCGGGATATCCTGTAAGGGGTGCAGTGCCGATTCAGATCCTGACCTGGGTGAGTGGTTCTGCGGTGGGCTGTCGGTATCCTGGGCTGGCACGGGAAGGCGTCCGGCCTATGGGGAAGGTGTCCACGAACTCCCAATTCTGTGATCATCCAGCAGTTGCTAGCCACTATGTGTGGATATAGGGGGAGATGTATCAATGTTGTTTTTGGTAGACGTTTTTTGTAGATCATTTTGTTTGGTCTAAATTTGGAGCAATTTCTCCAAATTTATCAAACTTGTGCAAGCCCCATGATAAATTTCGTGCAATGGTCTAAATCTCCACAAAGTTCTATTTGTAGACCTGTTCTACACCTCACAGGAATAGTGGTGTATCCTGGACGCTGGGATTTTGTTCTATTGTTTTTCAGGATTCCACTGAGGTTTTTTTTTTGTCCACCAGCAAAAACGCCTGAAAAACGGTCCCAGCTTTTCCTGCATTTTGGTAATTTTTCTTGGGGGAGATTTATCAAAAACTGTACAGAGGAAGAGTAGTGCAGTTGCCCATGGCAACCAATCAGATTGCTTCTTTACAAAAATGAAAGGAGCAATCTGATAGGTTGCTATGGGCAACTTCACCGCTCTTCCTCTACATAGGTTTTGATTAATCTCCCCCCTTGTGTTTTTTCTTGCATTTTTGCTGGTGTGCGGAAACAAACATTTTTGTACCCTGTGTGCATTTTTTTCACTGCAGGTACTACTCCATGGGTCGGATGCAGAGCGCCCGCCCCACGGAGTGTAAGGAGGTAAGGAGTGATGTATAGCATATACATATACAGGGTGCAGAGCGCCCGCCCTACGGAGTGTAAGGAGGTAAGGAGTGATGTATAGCATATACATATACAGGATGCAGAGCGCCCGCCCCACGGAGTGTAAGGAGGTAAGGAGTGATGTATAGCATATACATATACAGGGTGCAGAGCGCCCGCCCTACGGAGTGTAAGGAGGTAAGGAGTGATGTATAGCATATACATATACAGGATGCAGAGCGCCCGCCCCACGGAGTGTAAGGAGGTAAGGAGTGATGTATAGCATATACATATACAGGGTGCAGAGCGCCCGCCCTACGGAGTGTAAGGAGGTAAGGAGTGATGTATAGCATATACATATACAGGATGCAGAGCGCCCGCCCCACGGAGTGTAAGGAGGTAAGGAGTGATGTATAGCATATACATATACAGGATGCAGAGCGCCCGCCCCACGGAGTGTAAGGAGGTAAGAAGTGATGTATAGCATATACATATACAGGGTGCAGAGCATCACTACTTACCTCCGCCCGCTGTATAGTATACAGGGGGCATAGTGTATCCATGTATACTATACAGGAGCCCAGCAAGGAAAGAGTTAACCCACACTGCAGTTCTGAGTTAAATCTTTGTGCGCTCTCCTGTATATACCGCCATCTATAGATGACTGTATATACAGGATACAGTAGGCAGACAAGAACAATTGGAGGCTCCCTGTTACACACTGCAGTATGGGCGCACTCACCAGGTGAGATCGCAAATGATGTCCTAACCTTTTTTTTTTCTCATTTCAGATACGTGAATGGGGAGGACTATGTCAGATTCAGTGTATTGCGATGATTACCAGCTTTTTTTTATGTCAATAAAAGGTTTAATGAGGGCTGTGTGGGGAGTGTTTTTTTTTTTTTTAAATACATTTTTTTTTCAATGCCGGGCTTAGCGTTAGCCACAAAAACAGCTAGAGCTAACCCCCAATTATTACCCCGTTACCCACCGCCACAGGGTTGCCGGGAAGAGCCAGTACCAACAGGCCTGGAGTGTCAAAAATAGCGCTCCTGGCTGGGGTTATTTAGGTTGGGGAGAGCCAGTAACAATGGTCCTCGCCCACCCTGGTAACGTCAGGCTGTTGCTGATTGGTTGGTATCTGACTGACACTGAAAATATGGGGAACCACACACTTTTTTTTATTACAAAAAAAAACAACACATAGGCTTCCCCCTATTTTCAGTGTCAATCAGACACCAACCAATCAGCAACAGCCTGACATTACCAGGATGGGCGAGGACCATTGTTACTGGCCCTCCCCAGCCTAAATAACCCCAGCCTGTTACCGCCTAGGCCAAGGAGCACTATTTTTGATGCTCCGGGCCTGTTGGTAACGGCTCTTCCCGGCACCCCTGTGGCGGTTAGTACCGGGGTAATAATTGGGGGTTAGCGCTAGCTGTTTTCGGGGCTAACGCTAAGCCCAGCTTAGTAATAGATTCCGTCTACAAGACGGCTTCCACTACTAAGCCTGAAATTTCAATGATAAAAAACACAACACATGAAATAAAAAATGGATTTAAAAAAACACTCCCCCACAGCCCTCGTTAACCCTTTTATTGACATTAAAAAAAAGCTAGTCATCGTCACACTCCACCGAATCTCAGGTAGTCCTCTGCATTCACTTATCTGAAATGACATTTTTGGCGCTCTCCCCTGGGTAGAGCGCACATAATGCAGTGTGTTCCTAAAGAGGGAGCCTCCAATTGTTGCTAAACTACAACTCCCATCATGGGGGCTGTAGGTAAACAACAGCTGGAGTCTCCCTGTTTGGGAACACACTGCCAAAAAGGCTCTGTTCCCATTATGCAAAACGCATAATGAGAACAGAGCCATACTTACCACCCTGGCTTCAGGCCTGGACTGTGAAGCTCCGCCCCCTAATGATGTCATCACTAGGGGGCAGGGGCGGAGAAGTTGCAAGGGGTCTCAAGAGTGAGACCCCTGAGATCCGTCAGTCTGCCCTTGGACTACTACTCCCATCATGGGAAATTTTGTGTCCCATGATGGGAGTAGTTGTAGTACTGCAGTGCTGAGGGATGGCTCTTACACATCCCCCAGCTGCAAAACTGTATTGTGACTGTTAGGACTACTACTCCCATCATGGACAGACTCTGTCCATGATGGGAGTTGTAGTCCTCGGGCTGAAGGACAGATCGCAGCAGGTCATTCTCCAGAGACCCGCTGCGATCTGCATTTATTAACTTAAAAAGCCAGCGGCAACGCTGCACTCCCCTCCCCCCTCCTCCTGTATACAGATGTCACGATTCATAATCCCCGCCACCGGGAGAGGGGAGCTCTGATTGGTGGAAAGCTATTCACCACTATACACCAATTACAGCTCCTGTCTTCTGGTGGGGATTATGAATTGTGACAGGTCTATACAGGGGAGCGAGTGGAGCCGCTTCTACAGTACTGTATATAATTGTTATGTGTATTGTACCCCCCCCCCCCAGACTAATACTGACCCCTTCTACAGTATATAATTGTTATGTGTACTGTACCCCCCCCCAGACTAATACTGACCCCTTCTACAGTATATAATTGTTATGTGTACTGTACCACCCCCCCCCCCCAGACTAATACTGACCCCTTCTACAGTATATAATTGTTATGTGTACTGTACCACCCCCCCCCCCCCCAGACTAATACTGACCCCTTCTATAGTGAGCGCTGGGACCGCTGTGTGATTGACAGGTCCCCAGCGCAAGTGTCCGGCCCCACTGACCTTTATATGTTATAAATCTTTATGATACACACTGCCCGTCCTCCTCTTCATTCTTCTGATACCGGAGACGAGCGGCTTCTGTATCATAGTCTATAGACAGAGCGCCCCCTCCCGGCCTCCACACTGCACAGGGCTGGGGCCAGACAACGGCAGGGGGCGCTCTGACTATAGTGAAAGCAGAAGCCGCGCGTCTCCGGTATCAGAAGAATGAAGAGGAGGACGGGCAGTGTGTATCATAAAGATTTATAACATATAAAGGTGAGTGGGGCCGGACACTTGCGCTGGGGACCTGTCAATCATACAGCGGTCCCAGCGCTCACTATAGAAGGGGTCAGTATTAGTCTGGGGGGGGGGGGTACAGTACACATAACAATTATATACTATAGAAGGGGTCAGTATTAGTCTGGGGGGGGGGGGTACAGTACACATAACAATTATATACTGTAGAAGGGGTCAGTATTAGTCTGGGGGGGGGGCAGTACACATAACAATTGTATACTATAGAAGGGGTCAGTATTAGTCTGGGGGGGGGGGACAGTACACATAACAATTATATACTATAGAAGGGGTCAGTATTAGTCTGGGGGGGGGGTACAGTACACATAACAATTATATACTGTAGAAGGGGTCAGTATTAGTCTGGGGGGGGGGGCAGTACACATAACAATTATATACAGTACTGTAGAAGCGGCTCCACTCGCTCCCCTGTATAGACCTGTCACAATTCATAATCCCCGCCAGAAGACAGGAGCTCTGATTGGCTAATAGTGGTGAATAGCTTTCCACCAATCAGAGCTCCCCTCTCCCGGAGGCGGGGATTATGAATCGTGACATCTGTATACGGGAGCCGGCGGCAGCGCAGTGGAGCCGCATATACCGCCGGGTTTTTAAGTTAATAAATGCAGATCGCAGCGGGTCTCTGGAGAATGACCTGCTGCGATCTGTCCTTCAGTCCCAGGACTACAACTCCCATCATGGACAGAGTCTGTCCATGATGGGAGTAGTAGTCCTAACAGTCACAATAGAGTCCCGCAGACAGGGGATGTACGTCTCTCAGCGCTCCGGTACTACAACTACTCCCATTATGGGACAGATTCTGTCCCATGATGGGAGTAGTTGTAGTACTGCAGTGCTGAGAGACGGCTCCTGCATCCCCCACCTGCATCTTCCACCGTCTGCCATTTTCTACGAGTCCTTGCTAGCACTCTTAGGTTTAGACTACTTTTCTTGCAAAAAAGCGCAATTGCGCAAAAAAAACCATCTACTTTTTTTTTGCGCAATTGATAAATACCAGTCCACTGGATTAGTTGGTGTACTGTAGACCAAACTGGTGACAACTTTAGAAAACTGTCCACCAAAAAAAACGCAGCTCTATGCAAAAAAAGCGCAATTGCGCAAAATTTGTAGACGGGAAAAATGGTCTAAATGCAATGATACATGTCCCCCATAGTCTCTTTAGCGTGGTATACACTTAAATGGTAAGGTGCTATACACAAGTCAGTCAAGCTGACTGTAAGTGGCACATTGTGTTTTTTTCCACATCTTACCTTTTGTTTGATTTAAAAAAAAAATTGGGGTCCATATATTTTATCCTAAGAATATTCTTAAAATTTCTTAAAAATAGAAAGTTTTAGCTAATGCATATCCTCAATACTTGTGCACACCAACACTTTAACAATAGAGACAGTTTTTTTCTGCCTACCTGCCTCATCTACAATTCTGACCTGCCACCCACCTGATGCCTTACATCTGATGACAAGTGCTCCTTCTTTCACCCACCTTCGTCAGCGGATACTGGTATTGCCACCCACTGCCCCACTCTGTCACTGGGTCACTTTCAGGACTGCTGATGCTGCTACTGCCATCTCCAGACTGTGTTATTCAGCGTCTATATGGTCTCCTCATGCTTCTACCACCTCCAGGCTGTGTCATTCTGCCACCATTTGGTCTCCTCATGCTTCCGCCACCTCCAGGCTGTGTCATTCTGCCACTGTATGGTCTCCTCATGCTGCTGCCAACTCCAGGCTGTGTCATTCAGCCACTGTATGGTCTCCTCATGCTGCCGCCCCCCCAGGCTGTGTCCTACTGCTACTATATGGTCTCCTCATACTGCTGCCACCTCCAGGCTGTGTCATTCTGCCGCGATTTGGTCTAATGCTTCCGCCACCTCCAGGCTGTGTCATTCTGCCGCCACCTCCAGGTTGTGGCATTCAGCCACTATATGGTCTCCTCATGCTGCCACCACCTCCAGGCTGTGTTATTCAGCCACTATATGGTCTTCTCATGCTGCCGCCACCTGCAGGCTGTGTCATTCTGCCGCCATGCTGCTGCTGCTCTCCTCATGCTGCTGGCACATTAAATAAACATTTTAATGTTCATCATTTAAAATTTTTAATTTACATTAAAAAAAAATATCTTTAATCTTTTCAATTGTGAGGCCCTATGGTTTCATCAGGCTGCTGCCACCTCTAGGCTCTGTCATTGTGCCACCATGTGATCGTGTTATATATTGATCTTGTAGTACACTATTGGTGCTGGAATTACCGCAACTGCTGCCTCCTCCAGGCTGTGTCATTCTGCCGCCATTTGGTCTCCACTGGGTCATGTCAGTTTTTAATTGCTATTCGATGCAAACAAATTTGGATCGAATAATACTTTTTCGGAAAATTCGGCTAATCGGACATATTACATTTTTCATAAAATTCTAACATTTCTAGTTGTCATATATTATTTCTGGAATTACCACAAGAATCCAAAGAAACAGGTTGGAGCGAGAAAATGAAACCATAACTGATTAAATGAAACATTCACAGTTTCATACGCAGTTTTGCAGTACCAGCCGTGATTACTTACATGTGCATGGCTTGATATTTTAGACAAGCATATGATACTGGCAGGATCTACCCAGTAGCCCTCCCAGGTCAGGCCTGCACCACTGGGAGGGAGGACAAACTGCTGACACACTACTTTGTCATTGTGCCACTCTGAGGCCTACATAGGTTGCTGCCACCTCCAGACTGTGTCATTGTGCCGCCATATGGATGCTGCCACATCCAGGCTCTATCATAGTGCTGCCCTATGGTCTCATCATGCTGCCACCACCTCTAGGCTCTGTCATTGTGCCGTGCCATGTGATCTTCTTGTTATATTGATCTTGTAGTTTGACAGTATTTTTTCAAAGTAAATGCTTCAGGTACCCAGGACACTCAGTCATGAGCAGGGGCGAGGGGGGGGGGAGCGCTGAGAGGTAGGGGCTGGGACAGGCGGTAGCTGGCCTCACGGTTGACCGCCAGCTTGATTTTAAGATACAAGTACAAGCTTTTTCACTGCAGCAACTTATAGCAGTATACGCCCACCCATCCAATGGTGCAGAAGCTGAATGTTCTCCTGTCCAAGTTGCTGGTGCTGCAGTCCCTCTCTTTTCAAGTGGACACTCAGTCATGAGCATGGGGGCGTGCTGAGAGGCAGGGGCTGGGACAGGCAGTAGCTCGCCTCATGGCGGATACACTGCATCAATTATACACTATTGGAGTTGAAATTACCATGGCTGCTGGCACCAGACTTGCCCTCCAATGGGCAATTTTTTTAATGAAAAATGGATTTAAAATTTGTTCATTCCAATTACTAGGCTCTGTCATTGTGCCGCTGTGCGGCAGTGATTCTAATAGTGATGCCTGTAATCTGCATGTCATACTGAATAACAGTATTATTTCACAAGCACAGCACACTCCCTATGCGTTTTACGACAAGGCAAAGTGTTCTACACTCCTATTGAGGCTCTCTGTAGCCCAGAAATAGCCGTTTTTAATAGCAATTCGCCGTGAATAAATTTGGATCGAACCAAATTATTTGCTGAATCGGCCAAATCGAATTTTTCAAAAATTCCCTCATCTCTAATCTTCTGTCATGAAGTCTTTTGTAAAGTTTCTTTGATTCCATCACAAACGTATTGTCATCTGTGCAGTTATGATGTAAGCGATACCCCTCCCCATATGGGATATTGCAGTAGAGTTAATTTAGTTTTTTTCAGGGTGTTCTTTAGCTCTGACCTTCTATGAAAAAAACGCACCTAAACCCACATCAGATACATTAGTCTGGACCACAAATGTCTTTCGCTACAGAGAACTGATTTTAGTTTTTGGAATGCATCGCCAGCGTCTGCATTCTACTTGACCATGACAGATGTATCTTCATTGATAAGGTCTGTCTGTGAAGGGAGCTGCTATGGTAGCAAAATTTGGCATAAACCTGTGGTAATAACCCACAATTCCCAAAAATGCAAAGTGGGCAAAGTGGTAGATGTGTGTGTGTGTGTGTATGTATGTAATGTAATGTATGATGTGTGGGGGGGCAGTTGCGTGTGTATATATGATATGTATATGCATGATGTGTGTATGTATTATGTGTGTATATGTATGTGTATATGTATGATGTGTGTATATGTATGATATGTGTGTATGTGTGATGTGCATGTATGTAATATATGATGTGGGGCAGCGGTGGGTGTATGTATGATATGTGAATGCATGATGTGTGTGTGTTTATGTATGTGTCATGTATTTATAATGTGTGATGTTTATATGATAGATGTGCATATGTATGATAGTTGTGTGTAAGCTAGACTGTATGTGTAATGTTTGTATGTATAATGTGTGTGTATGATAGATTTGTGTACCTAAAATGCGCTGCTGCTACTACTTTTACCTACCTAAAGTTGGCTGCTACTACCTAAAGGGAGCTGCTACTACTGCTACCTAAAGGGGGCTTCTACTACAACTACTACCAAGGGGGGCTGCTGCTACTATTATTATGTGTGGGAGGCCTTCTATTACTATATATGGGGGCTGCAACTATATACTGGGGACTTCAACTTAATAAAGAGTGGCTTCCATCTACAATGGGACCTACCTATAGGGAGAAAACCCTACTTATAGGAGACTGCTATTGCCTACAGGGAGTAAATACCAACAGGTATCTACATGGGGACCTGTATGCACAGGACCCCAGTAGTATGGCCACTGATCAGAGAGTCATGTCCAAAGTTCACTAAGCTAACAGAAAGCTCCCAGCACAGCATAACAACTTATGGACACTGTACACCTTTGAGGTTCAGTTTCTATCATAGTTTCTGCTGCAAGAACCGTTTGTTCAAATAGAGAGACATGTCTGGAGTGTTGCATTCTATTGGCTCAGTCATGCAGGGACAATTGCCAGCCCCTTGAGCCACCTCCCATTAAGACATTTCTTATCCCTTTAGAAACTGAAACAGTCGTACCTGTCGATTTAGACAACTTGTTGTCCTTGGTGCTGGCACATCTGGGAGATGCCTAAATTAGCTTCTTAGTGGTGGTTTACCTCTCCACAAGATTCATGAGCTGGCCAGCATCTATAGGCCCAGCTTGTCAAACCTAGTGCTGAATTCTAGAAGGCAGGGATTGGATAAACCTGTCCAGTACCACTCTTTTCACAATTTGGTCTTGGATGGATTGTACAAGATGAATTAGGTAATGCATCTGTCACGGCAGTGCCAAGCTCTCTGAAGAAGTCCAGTTGTGACCCAGCCTGCACGCACATGCATACTGACCCTGGAAAGGATCTCACCCTTAAAGGGAAACCGACAGATGGATCAACGCCTCCTACCTGAATATACATGTATTCTTTACCCCAATCCGCTTATCAAGGAGAAGGAGCTGAATATTGATAAGCGTGGTGGCATGAACAGGCCCAAGGGATGGTGTCAGAGGTGCAGATAATCTTCATACCCGTCTCTAGTGCTATAGAGTTAATTTGCATATTGAAAGATTGTACTATATCTCAGGAACAGCTTAAAGGATTGGGGTTAAGAATACAATGTTTTTCTCAGGATCACTCACACTAACTACCTGTACAGGGTAGGCCATTTATATGGATACACCTTAATAAAAATGGGAATGGTTGGTGATATTAACTTCCTGTTTGTGGCTTCCAGTATCCGTAGTTTCAGGTGCTGCACATCTCATATCTTCCAGTATCCGTAGTTTCAGGTGCTGCACATCTCGTTTCTTCACAGCATAGACAATTGCCTTCATTCAGATGACCCCAAAGATAAAAGTCTAAGGGGGTCAGATCGGGAGACCTTGGGGGCCATTCAACTGGCCAGCGACGACCAATCCACTTTCCAGGAAACTGTTCATCTAGGAATGCTCGGACCTGACACCCATAAAGTGGTGGTGCACCATCTTTCTGGAAAAACTCAGGGAACGTGCCAGCTTCAGTGCATAAAGAGGGAAACACATCAATTGGATTAAATGGCCCCTAAGGTCTCTCGATCTGACCCCCTTAGACTTTTATCTTTGGGGTCATCTGAAGGCAATTGTCTATGCTGTGAAGATACGAGATGTGCAGCACCTGAAATTACGGATACTGGAAGCCTGTGCTAGCATTTCTCCTGCGGTGTTGCTGTCAGTGTGTGAAGAGTGGGAGAAGAGGGTTGCATTGACAATGCAACACAATGGGCAGCACATTGAACACATTTTATAAGTGGTCAGAAACTTGTAAATAACTCATGAAAGAATAAAGTTACATTAAAACCAAGCACATCATTGTTTTTCCTGTGAAATTCCCAATAAGTTTGATGTGTCACATGACCCTCTTCCTATTGAAAAAATAAAAGTTGGGTTCAAAATGGCCAACTTCAAAATGGCCACCATGGGCACCACCCATCTTGAAAAGTTTCCCCCCCACACATATATTATTGTGCCACAAACAGGAAGTATTTATCACCAACCATTCCCATTTTATTAAGGTATATCCATATAAATGTTCCACCCTGTATATTCAGGTTAGTGGGGTTGATCCATCTGTCAGTTTTCTTTTAAGCTTGTTATAGTCTTTGGAGTCTTGCCGACTTAAGTTGTAGCATGCCTTTTGTGACTTTTCTGTCAGGAATAATAGGGCCACCATATCCGTCCATTGGGGAGCCAGTAACTTTTCACGTTCAAATACTCTTTCAAAGACTATGAGATAGGCTTTCACATTGTCTGTGAACGTCATATTTTGAAGTAAAGAACTTGTACAATGGCCTTTTTGAATAGTTATGGACCTCGGGTCCCTTGACTACCAAAGCTGTTTTCTGCAGTTTGCTGAGCTGACATTGCCTCAACTTTTTTCTCAACCAGTAGTCTATTTACTTTCATTTGTTGCAGAGGCATGGTCTGGACAAATGATGGCTGCTGTCAGCCTGGATCATCATATGTCTAAAAAAAATCCTTTACACTGTTCTCCTTCAGCATTTTTGTTCCAAGACACAGATTTGCAACTCCTTTTGGTGTGTATCTCTGTTTAAGACTGTGTTTCATTTACCTGCTACCATAGCACCTTGGTGGGAGATTAGCTCCATAGAGCCATGCAAATGCCGTGCTTTGATGCAAAATTTGCATTACAGAAGATGTCCAGTGCTAAGAAATGTATCCCCTATCCACAGGATAGGGAATAAATGTCTGATTGTGGGGGTACAGACCCCGAGTGCGTTTTGTACCCAGCACATCAGCTGGTCTACACATGCCCCCTCCATTCATATCTATGGGAGAGGTGGGGACACAGGAATGCTGTGTCTCCACCTCTTCAATAGAGATGAATGGAGAGAGTGTGTTTGTACCAGCTGGCATGCTGTATACAAGACGTCACACACAGCAGCTCAGCTGGGGCCGAATCGGAGCCCCATACGGGAGACCGAAGGGGGTCCCAGCAGTCGGACCACCCGCAATCAGATATTTATCTCTATCATGCAGATAGGAATAAGTTTCTTAGCACTGGACATCTTCTTTAAACTATACCATTGAATGTACATTTGTAATTATTACCTAATTTGCACTATAATATATATATATTAGTATTGCAGGTTAATAGGTTTTACAATTAAATACAAAGTTTCATCTTTATATGAAATTAAAATGTTTCACGATACATTAGTTTTAAGACTGTAGTTCAAGCTATGACCACTAGAGGGCAATAGTGCATGCTGCAAAAGTCCATGTTATCGCACTGTTTTTGATCCCAGTTAACTAATTTTATTTTCTTTGAACGTCACTCTTTCATCTCCAGTCTGAGGTATTTGCATGCTGAAATTGTACCATCCCTTATTGTACAAATTACATCTCTTGTACAACAAATTGCTTGGTACATTTTTTTGGTTATCTATAATTTTTTTCTCCTAGGGAAAAATTATTTTAAAGAAAAGAAGAATACAAGAAAACTGCATGAAGGAAATTGAATGGTGAGAACATTTACTGCTAATGGAATTATAAATCCCAATAAAATGATACATAAAACAGCATTATGACAATTAACATAATAATTAATAATCAAATGCAGCATATTCAACTCAGTATTTATTAATAAACACGATACATAATGATACATATACAACTCCTGATGTATATATTAAGGACTGTAACCAGGAATTATACTTAGTTTGGTTTTATTTTAACAGAATTGGTAACTAGGGATGAACGAATCGAATCGGACGAATCCAAATTCGTAACGAATTTCAGAAAAAATTTAATTCGTAATGAATTTGAATATCGGCACGATTCGACAGAGAGAGAGGGACAGACAGCAGTGTGGGTTGCACAGAAAAGCCTTTTTATAGCAGTGATTCACCTCCCAGTCACATCAGCGTTCTATTGCAGAGAGAGAGGGGGACAGAGAGCAGTGTGTTGCACAGAAAAGCTTTTTTTTTTACAGCAGCAATTCACCTCAAGCCCAAATCCAGCCTAGAAGCACTGATAGGAAAGGGAGTGAGATTGAGACAGAGAGTGCAATTTTGGGTGTAGTACACAGCGACTGTGTGCTGCAGCACTGGGGTGTACAACAACTGAAATAATAGTAGTCAGCCAGTTAGGGTGAGCATAGCACTAAAAGTGTATTGTCCTCGATTAAGTGTAACCTCTGAGTACATCTAAGTGGTGTACCATTTTGTTCCTGTTAAAGCCTTTAAAGGCCTAGATACTGTGAAAGGCCAGCCAAAAGTACACACCTGCTGGTGTTGCAGACAAATGCTGTAAAGCGTAATTGTCTTCACCTCATAAGGACATACCACGTACCTACATCTAAGTGGTGTACCATTTTGTTCCTGTTAAAGTCTTAAAGGGGTACTCCGCCCCTAGACATCTTATTTCCTATCCAAAGGATAGGGGATAAGATGTCTGATCGGCGGGACCCCTGCGATCTTGGCTGCAGCACCCCGCTTTCATTACTGCACAGAGCAAACTTGCTCTGTGCGTAATGACGGCCAATACAGGGGTTGGAGCATCATAATGTCATGGCCCGCCCCCTCAATGCAAGTCTATGGGAGGGGGCATGGCGGCTGTCATGGGGTGGGCCGTGAAATCACGAGGGGCGGATCCATGATGTCACGATGCTCCAGCCCCTATATCACCCGTCATTACGCACAGAGTGAGTTTGCTCTGTGCAGTAATGAAATCGGGGCGCTGCAGCCGAGATCCCAGGGGTTTCCAGCAGGGGACCCCCGCGATCAGACATCTTATCCCCTATCCTTTGGATAGGGGATAAGATGTCCAGGTACCCCTTTATGGTCCTAGATACTGTGAAATGCCAGGCAAAAGTACACACCTGCTGGTGTCGTAGACAAATACTGTTTTAAGCGTACTGGAGCGCATTGTCCTCCCCTCATAAGTGCATAACACATACGTACATCTAAGTGGTGTACCATTTTGTTCCTGTTAATTCTTAAGGACCTAGATACTGTGAAAGGTCAGGCAAAAGTACACACCTGCTGGTGTTGTAGACAAATACTGTTTTAAGCGTACTGGAGCGCATTGTCCTCCCCGCATCAGTGCTTACCACATTCGTACATCTCAATGGTGTACCATTTTGTTCCTGTTAAGTCTTAAGGGCCTAGATACTGTGAAAGGTCAGGCAAAAGTACACACCTGCTGGTGTTGTAGACAAATACTGTTTTGCAGCAGACTAGGGGTGAGTGGCAGCAGGAGAGGCCTGAGCTCCTGGTATCAACTAGCAGTCGTGTCTCGACTAGCAACACATCTGCCCCTCATCGATTGGTTAACACGGTCATCCACTTCATTACAAGTGACATCTAACAATCCCAGTCAACAGTTTGTGTGTTCCTCAGACATAATCCTCAGTTGGCATGGCTGGGGAGCAGTCCCTGTCCTCCCATTGCCTCTCTCTTATGCTGCCCCCCCCCCCCCCCCCCCAGAAGTATTGTATGCTGTGGGATCAGCTCCACTATTTAGTGAGGACAATCTACAAGACTACAAGAGGACAGTCAGCAGCTACTGCCCAGCCAAGAATTGGAGAAGACATCAGCTGCTTCCTCCGTTAGGCTGGCAAGTAGTGATAAGGAGAGTGGCGTGGAAGGTGGTGTTGCGAGCGTTCAGGCTCTTGAAACAGACACCGTTGAGGAACCTGAGGAGGACATCAGGGACGTGCAGACACAACTCAATGATGATGAAGCCGATCGCACTTGGGAGCCGGGTGCAGAAGGGGCTTCATCGTCATCATCAGGAGAAGAGGCTTGCAGGTTGCCCATGAGGCAGCAGCTGAGCCAGCAAGGTAGTAGCATGGTTGGGGGTCAGCATGGTGGCAGAAGAAGTCTGGAGCCAAACGTGCCCGGGGCAGACCACTTGCTTTGTGGCAGCCTACCTGTCTGGGAGGTAGTGGAACAGGGGTTCCTGGAGTCGGTGGCAGTAGCATTCCATCAGTGCGGACTGTTGGGGGGGAAAATCAGCTACTCAGCGGTGTGGCAGTTTTTCATCAAGCATCCGGAGGATGTTAACATGGCCACATGCAAGATGTGTCGGCAGAAGGTGAAGCATGGCCAGGGTACAAATGTTGGCACCACGGCCCTGCTTCAATATATGCAGCATCACCATAAAGCGGCCTGGGAAAACCATGGCTCCAATGTGGTGGTCCAGCCTACTGCATCCCCCAGTGGCATGCAGCTCCCTGTTTCAGCCAGCCAAAGCTCCACCACCTCAGCCGAAGGGAGCTGTCTGTCATACTCATCTTCTGTTGCTCCAGATGCTCCTGCTCCTCTTACTTCATTCCATCAACAATCCATCGGCGAAGCCATGTCCAAGAGACAACAGTATGCGCCCACACATCCAACAGCGCAGGAGATGAATGTGCTCCAGTCTAAGTTGCTGGTGCAACTCTGCACCTTTAAGAGAACTGATGGCTTGTGCCGAGCCGAGGTGGAGAGTCCCAGGCCGTCATTTCTTTGCAAAAAAGGCAGTACCAGCTCTGCACAATCTTGTGGAACAGAAGGTGGGCCAGTCCATGAGCCTGTCGGTGTGTACCAAAGTGCACAGCAGCACCCATGTGTGGAGCTGTAACTATAATCAGGCACAATACATGTCCTTTACGGTCCACTGGGTGAATGTGGTTCCTGCACAACCACAACAGCAACTTGGACAGATCACGCCACTTCCGCCTCCACTCTCTCAGGCCGTTGGTCCTGTGACAGTGTGCGACTCCGCCTCCTCATCCTCTACCGCGTCCTCAGCCTCCACTGCACGGACATGTCTCGGTGCCCCTCCAGCATACCATTGTGTGCCGGGCACGGTGGTGTCACGCTGTTTTTTACTTGGTTTGCCTTGGAGAACATAGTCACACAGGGGAGGAACTGCTAAACGTCATTCATCAAGAAATCGAATCATGGCTTACTCCACGAAAACTGGCAATGGGAACCATGGTGATTGGAAACGGGAAGAGCATCTTGTCTGTGCTGTGACAAGGAAGCCTGAGGCATGTGCCCTGCATGGCACATGTGTTCAATCTGGTTGTCAAGTGGCTCCTGAAGTGTTCCCCTCATCTGCAAGACATCCTAAAAATTGGAAGGAAACTTTGCATGCACTTCAGCCACTCATACACCGCAAAGAACACCCTCCTTGAGCTGCAGCGTCAGAACGGTATCACCCAACATAGTCTGATTTGCGACCTTTGCACACAATGAAATTCCACCCTCCATATTTTGGACCAACTATACGAACAGAGAAAAGCCATCACCGATTTCTTGATGATCCAAGCGGATAAGGAGACTCCCCTGTGTAACTTCAATGTCAACCAGTGGCAGCTTATACGTGACACCTGCCGTTTGGTCAGGTCCTTTGAGGAAGCCACCTTATTAGTCAGTTGCCAGGATTATGGAATAAACAACGTAATTCCACTGCTTTATCTACTACAACACGTGTTGGAAACGATGGCTGGTCAAGGCACTAGTGAAGTGGCGCGAACATCTCAGGGCTACATGAGCCCTGTGGGGGCTGAACTGGAGGATGAGGGGGAGGGGCACAGTGGAGCACAGTTTAGGTTTCGCGAAATGTGCTGCTTTTCTAGTCATCTGAAAGGAGAGGAGGAGCAGGAGCAGCCAGGGGATCTAGAGGGTTATGAGGAAGGCAAGACAGAGGACCCAGACACAACATGGCAGTATGCAGTAGAAATGGAGGGAGTCCCTCCAACTCACTTTCACAAATGTCACAATGCATGCTCACTTGCTTGCTTAGTGACTGCCAAATTGTCACCATTCAGCAGTGGGATGACTTATGGCTCTCCACCTTATTGGACCCTCGCTACAGGCACAAAATGGGGGCATTTATTGCAACCACTGAGGGGAGGACAAACTGACCTACTACAGAGATATCCTACGTAGTCAGTTGGCCGATGCCTATCTGCGCCATCGTCCATCCTCTTGCAGGTATGACTTGGGGGGCACTCTGCACTCACTTTCTACTTCCATGACTGCTGTCGAGGGGTGGGGTGGCAGGAGCAGTACCAGCTCCATCAGCCACAGTCTGAGTCTACAGTGGTTGATGAGTAGCTTTCTTCACCCACATAGTGAAGCAACTCACCAGCAGCAGGAGCTGAACCAGCAGGTGGTGTCACACCTTGAAGTGACCATGCCAACACACCTTGAAGATCCGCTGGAATTCTGGGCAGCCAAACTGGATTTGTGGTGGCAACTAGCAGATTTTGCCCTGGAAAAGCTGTCCTGCACGGCCAGTAGTGTGCCATCAGAGCAGGTGTTTAGTGCGGCGGGGGCCATAGTAACCCCAAGGAGAACTCATCTGTCCACAAAAAATTTGGAGAGACTGACCTTTGTGAAGATGAACCAGGCATGGATCAGCCAAGATTTCCACCCACCAATGCCTGATGCATCAGAAAAGATTGACCATGGTGCCACACCAACATTTCACAAATATGCATAGTGCAAAACATATTTAGGGTGCTGCTCCCCAAGTGCAGAAATTCCTCTGCAGCAGACTACAAGTAAGTATTGAGGATATACATTGGCTAAAACGTAACTTTTCTTAGGATAAAATATACGTACCCAAATTTTTTTTTTATTCAACCAAAGGAAAGGTGTGCAAAAACCCCATGTGCTACCTACACCACCAAGTATTGATGTGATGCAAAGACCTCTAAAAGGATGAAGGGAACAACGTATGGTCCATTGCAACCGGTGGGGGTAAAAACTTCCCCTGTAATGCCCTATTCTCGCATTATTCATTCCCTTCTTGTCAAGTGTTACTCACCATTAAAAAAAATTTAGGGTGCATATATTTTATCCTAAGAATATTATTAAAAGTTAATTTTTACGTAATGCATATCCTCAATACTTATTTGTGCACACTAACACTTTTACAAAAGAGACAGTTTTCTTCTGCCTACCTGCTTCAGCTGTGTCATTCAGACACTATATAGTTACATAGTTACATAGTAGTTACTGTTACGCCGAGCGCTCCGGGTCCCCGTTCCTCCCCGGAGCGCTCGCCTCATCTTCGTTGTTGCAGCGCCCCGGTCAGATCCACTGACCGGGTGCGCTGCGGTCCCGCCTTCAGCCGGGATGCGATTCGCGATGCGGATAGCGCCCGCTCACGATGCGCACCCCGGCCCCCGTACCTGACTCGCTCTCCCTCGGTCCTGTCCCGGCGCGCGCGGCCCCGCTCCCTAGGGCGCGCGCGCGCCGGGTCTCTGCGATTTAAAGGGCCAGTGCACCAATGATGGTGCCTGGCCCAATCTTCCCAATTAGCTTAATTGGCTCCCACCTGTGCACTTCCCTATATCACCTCACTTCCCCTGCACTCCCTTGCCGGATCTTGTTGCACTTGTGCCTAGTGAAAGCGTTCCCTTGTCTGTTCCTAGTCCGTGTTCCTGACCTCCTGCCGTTGCCCCTGACTACGATCCTTGCCGCCTGCCCCCGACCTTCTGCTACGTCCGACCTTGCTTCTGCCTACTCCCTTGTACCGCGCCTATCTTCAGCATCTTCAGCAGCCAGAGAGGTGAGCCGTTGCTAGTGGATACGACCTGGTCACTACCGCCGCAGCAAGACCATCCCGCTTTGCGGCGGGCTCTGGTGAAAACCAGTAGTGGCTTAGAACCGGTCCACTAGCACGGTCCACGCCAATCCCTCTCTGGCACAGAGGATCCACTACCTGCCAGCCGGCATCGTGACAGTAGATCCGGCCATGGATCCCGCTGAAGTTCCTCTGCCAGTTGTCGCTGACCTCACCACGGTGGCCGCCCAGCAAGCCCGACAGATCGCCCTTCTAACCCGTCAGCTGTCGGAAATGTCCACCATTTCGCACCAACTTCAGTCGCAACTTCTCCAGCAATCTTCTCCTCCGCCAGCTCCTGCACCTCCTCCGCAGCGAGTGGCCACTCCTAGCCTCCGCCTGTCCTTGCCGGACAAATTTAATGGGGACTCTAAGTATTGCCGTGGCTTTCTTTCGCAATGTTCCCAGCACTTGGAGATGATGTCGGACCAGTTTCCTACTGAAAGGTCTAAGGTGGCTTTCGTGTTCTGCCTTCTGTCTGGAAAAGCCCTGTCATGGGCCGCACCGCTCTGGGACCGCAATGACCCCGTCACTGCCTCTGTACACTCCTTCTTCTCGGAAATTCGAAGTGTCTTTGAGGAACCTGCCCGAGCTTCTTCAGCCGAGATTGCCCTGCTGAACCTGGCCCAGGGTGTTTCTTCCGTTGGCGAGTACGCCATTCAATTCCGTGCTCTTGCTTACGAGTTGTCCTGGAATAGTGAGATTCTCTGCGCGACCTTTAAAAAAGGCCTATCCAGCAACATTAAAGATGTTCTGGCCGCACGAGAGACTCCTGCTGACCTACATGAACTCATTCATCTAGCCACTCGCATTGACATGCGTTCTTCCGGATGGCGTCTGGAGCTCCGCCTGGATATGGACTTTGTTCGCACGAAGCGTTTTTTCTCTCCGGCTCCTCTCTCCTCTGGTCCTCTGCAATCTGTTCCTGTGCTTCCCGCCGCGGAGGCTATGCAAGTTGACCGGTCTTGCTTGACACCTCAAGAGAGGACACGACGCCGCATGGAGAATCTTTGCCTGTACTATGCCGGTACCGAACACTTCCTGAAGGATTGTCCTATCCGTCCTCCCCGCCTGGAAAGACGTACGCTGACTCCGCACAAAGGTGACACAGTTCTTGATGTCAACTCTGCTTCTCCACGCCTTACTGTGCCTGTGCGGATATCTGCCTCTACCTTCTCCTTCTCTACTATGCTCTTCTTGGATTCCGGATCTGCAGGAAAATTTTTTTTGGCCTCTCTCATCAACAGGTTCTACGTTCCTGTGACCAGTCTCGCCAGACCCCTCTACATCTATTGTTTTTACAATAAAAGATTGGACTGTCTCGTACGTTTCCACACAGAACCCCTCCTAATTTGCATCGGACCTCATCACGGAAAAATTGAGTTTTTTTTCCTCAGGTTCTTTGGCCCCAAGAAGAGGGGGAGACCCAAGGGGGGGGGTACTGTTACGCCGAGCGCTCCGGGTCCCCGTTCCTCCCCGGAGCGCTCGCCTCATCTTCGTTGTTGCAGCGCCCCGGTCAGATCCACTGACCGGGTGCGCTGCGGTCCCGCCTTCAGCCGGGATGCGATTCGCGATGCGGATAGCGCCCGCTCACGATGCGCACCCCGGCCCCCGTACCTGACTCGCTCTCCCTCGGTCCTGTCCCGGCGCGCGCGGCCCCGCTCCCTAGGGCGCGCGCGCGCCGGGTCTCTGCGATTTAAAGGGCCAGTGCACCAATGATGGTGCCTGGCCCAATCTTCCCAATTAGCTTAATTGGCTCCCACCTGTGCACTTCCCTATATCACCTCACTTCCCCTGCACTCCCTTGCCGGATCTTGTTGCACTTGTGCCTAGTGAAAGCGTTCCCTTGTCTGTTCCTAGTCCGTGTTCCTGACCTCCTGCCGTTGCCCCTGACTACGATCCTTGCCGCCTGCCCCCGACCTTCTGCTACGTCCGACCTTGCTTCTGCCTACTCCCTTGTACCGCGCCTATCTTCAGCATCTTCAGCAGCCAGAGAGGTGAGCCGTTGCTAGTGGATACGACCTGGTCACTACCGCCGCAGCAAGACCATCCCGCTTTGCGGCGGGCTCTGGTGAAAACCAGTAGTGGCTTAGAACCGGTCCACTAGCACGGTCCACGCCAATCCCTCTCTGGCACAGAGGATCCACTACCTGCCAGCCGGCATCGTGACAGTTACATAGTTACATATGGTCTGCTCTTGCTGCTGCCAACTCCAGGCTGTGTCATTCAGCCACTATATGTTTTCCTCATGCTGCCGTCAACTACAGGCTGTGTCATTCAGCCACTATATGGTTTTCTCTTTCTGCCGCCAACTCCAGGCTGTGTCATTCAGCCATTATATGGTCTCCTCATGCTGCCACCAGCTCCAAGCTGTGTCATTCAGCCACTAGATGGTCTCCTCATGCTGCTGCCAACTACAGGCTGTGTCATTCAGCCACTATATGGTCTCCTCATGCTTCCTCCACCTCCAGGCTGTGTCCCTGTACCGCCATGTGGTCTCCTCATGCTGCTGGCACATTAAATAAAACTTTTTAGGTTCATCTATTTGAAATCTTCAATTTAAATGTAAAAAAATATCTTGAATCTTTTCAATTGGGAGGCCCTATCGTCTCGTCAGGCTGTTGCCACCTCCAGGCTGGGTCATTCAGCCACTATATGGTCTCCTCATGCTGCCACCAGCTCCAAGCTGTGTCATTCAGCCACTAGATGGTCTCCTCATGCTGCCGCCACCTCCACACTGTTTCATTCAGCCACTATATGGTCTCCTCATACTGATGCCACCTCCAGGCCCTGTCATTGTGCCGCTCTGCGACAGTGATTCTAAAACTATTAAAAAGAAGGCCCCAAAAGCCACATGGTACTTTTTAATTTCTGAGGTTTGAATTACACATGGTGTTTTTCTATTCCATTTTTTGTGGGCAGATGCTAGCCTGGAGTCAATAGGTAAATACAAATAATTTTTTTGCCATTTTCTTCTACAATTTTGTGGGCACAGTAATGGTGTGCAATATGAAAATCTGATAGATTATTATGTATACAGCTATTGAAAAATGAGCTAAGAGAGCTCCAAAACGCATTTAGCCCTGATAATCTATCACATTTTCATACTGCACACCGTTACTGTGCCCCGATCTCTATCAAAGTCCGGACTTTCCCACGCTCAAGCGCATGAGGAGAACGCCGACATTACCATTTCATCAGACCTCTCCCTTCCTAGGGGTAAGAAGATGACATTTTTAAACATATAAATGATCCTGCATGTAGTTATGATTTCTTTCCAGAAGTACGACAAAGTCAAACCTATATAAGTAGGGTGTCATATTAACCGTATGGACCTATAAAATAAAGATACGGTGTCATTTTTACTGAAAAACGCACTGTGTAGAAACGGAAGCCCCCAAAATGGCGTTTTTTCTACAATTTTGTCGCACAATGATGTTTTTTCCTGTTTCGCTGTGGATATTTGGGTAAAATGAATAATGTTACTGCAAAGTAGAATTGGTGGCGCAAAATAAGCCATCATGTGGAATTTTAGGTGGAAAATTTAAAGGGTTATGATTTTTAAAAGGTGATGAGGAAAAAACGAAAAAGCAAAAACTGAAAAGTGCTGAATCCTTCAGGGGTAAAACAAATCAATTTAACTACAGTATCTATTATCTGTCTATCTATCTCTATTTATATATCTAATTATCTATCTATCATATCTATTTATCTATCCATTCATTATCTATCTATCTATCTATCCATTCAGTATCTATCCATTCATTATTTATCTATCCATTCATTATCTATCTATTTCCAGTATCATCTGTATTCTATCTATCTGTCTATCTGCAGTGTTTTACAGACTGTACTGAAAACTCCAATGCTCTTCAGCTCCATCATTTTGTTTAATACATTTACATAGAAGACCTTTTCTTAATGGTACCTTATACTTAAACACAGTATGGCTTTTATTGGTTTATTCACCAGAAAAGAAGCAAGAGAAAGGACATTGAATGAGATGATGAATAGAAGAATAGAGAAAATAGGACATGAATAAAATAGTGCAGTCTTCATATGATTCTTTTTATAAGTTCACTATACAGATCCATGTGAAAGACAAATTTCTTTTTCTTTTCCGGCTAATTGCATGTAAGAGGACAGGAGAAGACCAGGCCCATTGTTCCCTCCGAGCTGAGAACCCGAGCTGTACATCTCAGTTGTTGACATTGTGGCATTGGAGTAGATCCTGATATCATTAAAGAAGAGAGAGAAACACATTTGCGATCTATTCAGCTCATGAATAGGCTCCATATACCGCAGCCAAGCAGCAGCACATACTTAATTGTATTTTAATAGCCAAATATGAAGTGCTCAACTCTGCTCTTTCAAACCGAGAGGTACAGATGGCAGTGTTACCAGAGAGACAGGACTATCTTTTCATCTCTGCGGGAAACAGAGGAGGGGGGTAGAAGTTACTCTGTAGCAGACACTATTGAAGCCTTCTCCTCAAGCAGGTATAGAAATAATCTGTGTTTCTAATCAGCCTGTTGTCCGGGTTCCTTGTTGTCACCTCACTGGGCCTGTACAGGATCACTGCTGTGCTACTTGGATTTTATGAATTAAAAAAAAAAAACAGACATGGTCGCACATCCACAACATGCACCTTGATCTGTGGTGTCCCAGTACTGCATTTCATACGGTACTTATTTATCTATGGGTCCCCGTAGCCAGAGTCCCTAGGATTTAGTAATCTCTGTTAGTCAGTCTGCCCCTAGTCGCCTCTATTATAGTATATAGATTTCTAATTTGTCCATAGAATAATGTATATAGTATTATTCCTGTATATAAATGGTTAATTACCTGTTTCTATTAGCGTTACAGGACCTGCGGGTCATGTGACAGGGTGAACTCTATGGTTTTAGCTTAAGGACCTTTGGAGGCCCTCTTACGTCAGTAATCCCATCACACCATGTACTGGTGAATGGCAGACGTTCGGACCAATCAGAATCGCCACGCCCCCTGCCCATATAAGGGAGCGGCGGCCATCTTCTCGCTCTCTTTCTCCTGGCTCTTGATGAGAGAAGACCTATATCGCAGTAATCGCAGTGAGTTAGGCCTGAGCCTTGCGGCAACGGCTGAATGATCTAAATTATAGAGTGTGTCATCCCCTAAGCACTCTGCAGTATCACCGGACCCAATATTTCCCCTAAATCCAGACGGATCGGCACATCACTCCCTAAATTCAGAGACTACAAGGTTAATGCAAGGTCCGTAACTTCTGCCAGTCGAAAAGCAACCTAAGAACTGTTATATGAGACTGTTACTATATTGCAAGCACTGCAGTAAAGTTATTCAAGTTCAAGTTAAATCTGCTTGTGGACCTTCAGTCATTTCATTGCACCTATCGCTTCTGGGAAGGGCGGCGATAGGCCGGAACATAGATTCAGCATACCAGCCCTCACCCTGGCGTCACGAGTGATGGGGTAAATATTAACCCCTCATATATCAACATCATACCATCCCTACCATACACCCCCCAAGGGCTACCACAGATCTAATGCTTCTCGGCAATATTTATTAAACGAACAGGTTTTTAGTGTACTTTATGATCATGAAGTGCAAGCCTGCTAGCCACGTCACGGCCACCTGTAAGTAGCGGGTTCCTAACATCCCTAGCATAAAATGGCGCAGCACTGAGTGGCGACCACCACCGCAGCAACACCAGTGCCCACAGGGGGAATGACCCACTGGCAGAGCAGCCCCAATGCCACTCAAACCAGTTCCTGCACCACACCTCCCCACAGACATGGCACCAGGGCAGCAATGGACTCCACACAGCACCGCACCAGTGTGAACAGATGTAAAAAGCTCACTTACAATGTGCTCCCAGCCAGAGACTGAGAGGCTGCCAGAAGGGAATAGGGCCCTAATGCAGCTTTCTGCTAATTTATATAGGCCTGGGCTGAGGGGGAGGGGCAGAGTGCAGACCAAGTGAAAACAAAAAAAAGAGGGGAAGAGAAAACACAATGTGAAGTCAACTAGAGAAAAAAAACAGATATGGTCGCATATCTACAACATACACCTTGATCTAATGCTTCTCAGCAATATTTAATAAACGAACAGTTCGTTAGTGTACTTTATGATCACGAAGTGCAAGCCCACTGCCCCAACACCAATGCCCACAGGGGAATGACCCACTGGCAGAGCAGGTCCAAAGCCACTCAAACCAGTCCCTGGGCCACACCTCCCCCAGACACGGCACAGGGCAGTGTGGATTTTGCTTGGATTTTGCACTGATACAATATACAGCCGTTAAAGGGGTACTCCAGCCCTAATACATCTTATCCTCTGTCAATCAGCACCCACCTTTGTGAGCTCTCCACAGCGCTGGAGGCTCCGAGTGTGCAGCGTGATGACCACGGGGCCAGAGTATCGTGACATCACAACTCCGCCCCCTTGTAACCCCCGCCCCCTCAATGCAAATTTGTGGGTGCTGAATGACAGATTGTGGGGGTCACCAGCGGCGGGACACCCGCGATCTGATATCTTGTTCCCTATCCTTGGGATAGGGGATAAAATGTATTAGGGCAGGAGTACCCCTTTAAACTGTTACCACCAATAGAGTCACTTCTTATGAGACATGCCAGAGTAAGGCTTAGATTACACACAACTTTTGTTTGGCCTTTTTTTTGGCCAGAAAAACTGCCCCTTTATTTTGTAATCTTAAGATGCTGTTTTTGTGGCTTTTTTCCCCAATAAAATTATGTTTTACCATAATTGTTCTTTCTTTGACATTTCATCCCCTGCGTCTTTTTTTTTTTTTTTTTTTTACAAATCATGTAAATTTTTAAATCATGTGACTCAAGGATTTTTATTGGAGAACTGGGGGGGGGGGGGGGAGGGGGGGAAATGCCACAAGAAAATATCAAAAGGAAGTCTGTGGCAGTAAAAACACTAAAAGGAAACTTACGGCATGCTTTCAGCATGCTAACCTTTGAACCTAAAAACACCACGAAAGGGTGAAAAAACATGCAAAAAACGCCATGCAGGTAGGTGTTTCATATTACATAGAATCTGGCTGAAGCATTTTTGAGCCAAAAAAGCACCTTACAGCAAGTATGGCTTTTTTGGGGGGAAAAAGTGTCTTGTGTAATCCCAGCTCAAAAGAGTTCACACTAGAGAAATATAAAATGACCTTAAGAAAAATACAAGCATGCCAATAATAGTTGTTCTGATAAAGAAGATAGCATGCATCAGCTTTTCAGCGGCTCATTCATATAAACAAGTGTTAGGGTAGAGATCACTGAGACCCTAACTATAGGCTGTGTATGAATGCTGGCATGATACCAGATATCCCTCCAATCCGACGAAAAAAAGACAATTGAATGTTTTAGGCCATGCTCACATGGCAGAGTTTCCAAGTGGAATGTCGTGGAAATAGTCCATTCGGAATATTCCCTATAGTTACGCCCCTGCCATTGATTTATAATGGGGTCTATCTAGCAATGTGTTTATCATTTTAATATTTTTATCTGAAAAGTTTGCAATGGTGCCTCCATATGTGAGACAAAGTTGATATTATGAGGGTATAATACTGTACTTCAATTTCATGCACCTGTCTAAATATGCATTAGGCCACACAGTGTATTTTCGGTTAAATTTGTAGTCGTAAAAAACACTACCATTTTGCACAACCATTGCAAATAATGAATGCTCATTAGCTAAACTTTTACAGCCATATTTTTGTAAAAAAAAATAATAATAATATACTGCTCACTTCACACTGTGAACATAGCCTTATTCTGAAGTAAGAGGCACCAAACTAATTGAGAGGTGGCTGGGGCAGCCTTTGAACCACAAACTGAAAAGTATGTTAGCTACTAGTCTTTGTAGATTTCCACTAAAATTATTCAAATTCCTGGTGTAAGGGTATGTTCACAGGTAACATATACGCTGCAGATTTCATGTTTTGGATTTTATGTTACAGATTTTATGCGTGTGTGAACATATCTTGTAGTTGCTAAGAATCTTTCTGGTTTTCCGCCCTCCAGGTATCTCTGTTGGTCTAAAAACACCTTTATCGACTTCTGTGCTTTTCCTACTAGCAGTGTTTCCCAAGCGTGGTCCTCAAGTACCCCCAACAGATCCTGTTATTAGGATTTCCATAGTCTCTAATAGGTGATATACTGCTATTGTGGTGATAACAAATAAAATGACCATAATTATTATATCATCTGTAAAAGACTGAGGGAAAACCTGAACTGTTGGGGCTACTTGAGGATGTCACTTGGTAAATACTACTTTATACATATCAACTGAACTTTCCCACTTTCCCTTATCTTCTGATCTCGTTTGATTATATTGTACCTCTGCCTCCTCTACTTCTTTTCTGACCTCCTCTACTCACTTTAAGGTGTTTTTTCTATTCTTTATTCCCCTCTTATAAGGTTTTGATGCTTCCCAAACCATACCCACCAATGTTGTTTTCTGATTTATTTCAAAATAAGTTAGATTTTTTTCCAGAGTTTCCTTATCCTCTCCTCATGTTTCCAACTAGTAAGGTCTTAAAAGGGGTTAGCCACCATAAGGTGATTTTAGTACGTACCTGCCAGACAGTAATGGACATGCTTAGGAAGGATCTCTGCTTGTCTTGGGGCTAAATGGCTATGTTGTGAGATTACCATAATGCTGAGGCTATCCTTTTCTGAACTGGCTATATCCTGTTGGAGTTTTTACCTTAACCCCTTAACGACGCAGGACGTATATTTACGTCCTGCACCGGCTCCCGCGATATGAAGCGGGGTCGCTAATACCACACATCGCCGATCGCGGCAATGTGTGGTATTAACCCTTTAGAAGCGGCGGTCAAAGCTGACCGCCGCTTCTAAAGCGAAAATATCCCGGCTAGTCAGTCGGGCTGTTCGGGACCGCCGCGGTGAAATTGCAGCGTCCCGAACAGCTTACAGGACACCTGGAGGGCCCTTACCTGCCTCCTCGGTGTCCAATCGACGAATGACTGCTCCGTGCCTGAGATTCAGGCAGGAGCAGTCAAGCGCCGATAACACTGATCACAGGCGTGGTAATACACGCCAGTGATCTGTGTAAGAGATCAGTGTGTGCAGTGTTATAGGTCACTATGGGACCTATAACACTGCAAAAAAAAAAGTTAAAAAAAGTGTTAATAAAGGTCATTTAACCCCCTTCCCTAATAAAAGTTTGAATCACCCCCCTTTTCCCATAAAAAAATAAAACAGTGTAAATAAAAATAAACATATGTGGTATCGCCGCATGCTTAAATGTCTGAACTATAAAAATATATCATTAATTAAACCGCACGGTCAATGGCCTACGCGCAAAAAAATTCCAAAGTCCAAAAAAGCGTATTTTGGTCACTTTTTATACCATTAAAAAAATTAAAAAAGTGATCAAAAAGTCAGATCAAAACAAAAAGCATACCGTTAAAAACTTCAGATCACGGCGCAAAAAATGAGCCCTCATACCGCCCTGTACGTGGAAAAATAAAAAAGTTATAGGGGTCAGAAGATTACATTTTTAAACGTATACATTTTCCTGCATGTAGTTATGATTTTTTCCAGAAGTACGACAATATCCAACCTATATAAGTAGGGTATCATTTTAACCGTATGGACCTACAAAATAATGATAAGGTGTCATTTTTACCGAAATATGCACTGCCTAGAAACGGAAGCCCCCAAAAGTTACAAAATGGTGTTTTTTCTTCGATTTTGTCGCACAATGATTTTTTTTTCATTCCGCCGTGAATTTTTGTGTACAATGACTAATGTTACTGGAAAGTAGAATTGGTGACGCAAAAAATAAGCCATAATATGGATTTTTAGGTGGAAAATTGAGAGGGTTATGATTTTTAAAAGGTAAGGAGGAAAAAACGAAAGTACAAAAATGGAAAAACCCTGAGTCCTTAAGGGGTTAAACTACAAGTCCCATCATTCCTTGTTTTAAAGTGTGAGGTTGCTTTTCTCCCTCCCACACATCAGCCAACCCACCCATTGAAACACAACTGTAATCCTTTCCATGCAGTAGACCAGTGTTTTCTGACCAGGGTGCCTCCAGCTGTTGCAAAACCACAATTCTTGCAGAATGATCTCCATCCTACCCAGCGGTTGCTTCCCCCATTGAAGCAAAGACTGGCACCCTCTGGATACCTGAGAACGGATGTCATTTCTCGGCCGCACTGCAACCTGGGAAAAGCGAAAGAGACGTCAGTCATTTTGTATGCTGTTAAAAAAAAAACTTGGGGCAAAAATCACAGAAGAATTTCGAGACCACCATGACACACAGGTGCAGACAGTATATTATGAACTACACTAACTGTAGCACAGTCAAATAAAACAGGAATATGCCTTTAATCTCATTCCCACCCTCTGTTCTCCAACCTAGCTTTTTAACTTCAGTAGTATCGGGAAGTGGTCAGATATACTTTTATTCTTATACCATGTTGTGTATCCATGGCATAATCTCATGAGAACCCAAGGCTATATATATCCTTCATAAGGTCTGTTTTGATTCATTAAAGCAGGAGTAAGAGGTCCCCTTTGGAATGAAACATCTCCAAAAATCTACACCTCATTCTCAATCCATCATCTTTTTTCATACATCACACAGCAGCGTTGGGTGATCCGATCATCCATTTAAATGCCCGCATTGACGCAGATGTAGTGATCTGTGTATTGATCACAGCATCTAAGGGGTTAATGGTGGATATCAGCGCAATCACTGATATCCGCCATTTCTGATAGCAGCCGGGATCTGCGGTGTATGATACGTGCATGATGCGAGCACCTTCATGTACATGAAGTAAATGTACGTCCTGGTACGTTAAGCACCACTGCATCAGGACGTACATTTACGTATGTTGTCATTAAGGGGTTCAACTGTCCAGTTCTAGCTATCCGCTAACCTTCTAATATTCAGAGCCAAAATTTGCATACCCTAATTCTCTACTACTGCAAAAAAAAAAAAAAAAAAAGAAAGAAAGAAAACATTAATAAACCCACCCTCTCTTCTGCACACCCTTTTTTTGTATGGAATTCTACATTAAAACTTTTAGTCATCATTTCCCATTCAACAGTACTGTTAACTACCCAACCTACTCCCATGTTGCATAATAAGGAAAAAAAATTTCATCTGACGTCTTTTTCTTCCCATTCAGCACTGATATATAGTTACATAGTTCGTACGGTTGAAAAAAAGACATATGTCTATCAAGTTCAACCAAGGAATTGAAGGAAAGGGGTATGGTTGGATGAAGGAGAAGGGATGTGATTTTATAGCATTATATTATAGCATTAATGTTATATTGTTTTAGGAATGTATCTAACCCTGTTTTGAATCAACTGTTCCTGCTGTGACCAGTTCCTGAGGTAGACTGTTCCATAAAAAAGGCATGTCGCCCCTTGAGACAAAGGGTTTTATTCTCCAGACAGAGGGAATACCCCCTTGTCCTTTGAGGGGGTTTAACCTGGTTAAACAGTTTTTCCCCATATTTTTTGTATGGGCCATTTATATACTGTACTTATATAAGTTTATCATATCCCCCCTTAAACATCTCTTCTCAAGACTAAACAAATGTAATTATTTTAATAGCTAAGATGGGCAAGAAAACACACTACTTATTACATTCAGAGTACAATTCCTGTTTTTTTTTCTTTACTGTGTTAAAGAAGGAAATTACAGGTCCAAACAGCCATGTACAGTAGTTACTCTCAGCGACTGATGATCAAATGCCAGTGCTGAACCTGCCATTAATACATTAATCAACTTTTGTAATCTCCTGCCAGCGAACACCGTTACCCGCAGTCCTGTACAGTTTATCAATACTCATAATTAGAGATATCAAGCTGTGCATTTTTATAGTCAATGTAACTATACTAATAGGCCTCCGAAATGACTCTTTCACTTTCTTTCACTTTATCCTTTACAGATTAATTAAATGGGCACTGTCATGAAGTACACAAATTGATATGTTGTAGTACTTAAGTACTACAACATATCTCTAATATACTTTAATTAAAAAGAGTGATTTTAAACAAGTTTAAAATCACTTTTAAATTCGGCCACTGGGGGTCGCCCTCCTAGTGGCCGAATGCATTCGGCAGTGACGTCACTACTGAATTTCGACTCATTGAAGACTGGCAATGAGTCGAAATTCAGGCACTGCGGTGCTCGCTCCCGCCTGTCAATCAAACAGGTGAGAGCGAGCACGCTGATAGCTGGGGCTGCGCGCATTGGCCAGCTCCACTGGCCTCGCGCACAGCCCCGCCCCCTGCCCCCTTTACCCTGTCCCTGTGCCCACTAGTGTCACATGTGCCCCCCGCGAGCGCGGTCACTACCATTACCGCTAGCAGGGTCCCTGTGCCCACTAGCGGTGTCAAATGTGCCCCCGTGAGCACTACCATCACCGCTAGCGGGGTCCGTGTGCCCACTAGCGGTGTCAAATGTGCCCCCCGCGAGCGCTAACATCACCGCTAGCGGGGTCCCTGTGCCCACTAGCGGTGTCACAAGAATGCCGAGCGCGGCTCTGTTCCCCGTCTCTGTCAGCTGTCAGGGTACGGGAACAGATTTAAAAGCCTTGCGCGCTACGTTAGCCCTACGCTATTTGCGTAGTGCTGCGCCTGCGCAGTACTACATTAGCCGCGCGCAAGGCTTTTAAATCTATTCCCGTACCCTGAGACTCTCAGTGATAGACCGTACATGCTGGGAGTTGTAGTTTTGCAACAGCTGGATGTTTCTCCCCCCCCCCCCCCCCCCCCAATGTGAATGTACAGGGTACACTCACATGGGCGGAGGTTTACAGTAAGTATCCGGCTGCAAGACTGTACTCTAAAAACACTACACTACGCTAACGAAAAATTAAATAAAAAGTAAAAAAACACTACATATACACATACCCCCAACACAGCCCCCCTCCACTCCCCAATAAAAAGGAAAAACGTCTGGTACGCCACTGTTTCCAAAACAGAGCCTCCAGCTGTTGCAAAACAACTACTCCCAGTATTGCCAGATAGCCACTGACTGTCTAGGCATGCTGGGAGTTTTACAACAGCTGGAGGCACCCTGTTTGGGAATCACTGGCATAGAATACCCCTATGTCCACCCCTATGCAAGTCCCTAATTTAGGCCTCAAATGCGCATGCGCTCTCACTTTGGAGCCCTGTCGTATTTCAAGGCAACAGTTTAGGGTCACATATGGGGTATCGCCGTACTCGGGAGAAATTGTGTTACAAATTTTGGGGGGTATTTTCTGCTATTACCCTTTTTAAAAATGTAAAATTTTTGGGAAAACAAGCATTTTAGGTAAAACATTTTTTTTTTTTTTTTACATATGCAAAAGTCGTGAAACACCTGTGGGGTATAAAGGTTCACATTACCCCTTTTTACGTTCCCCGAGGGGTCTAGTTTCTAAAATGGTATGCCATGTGTTTTTTTTTTTTGTTTTTTTTTTGCTTTTCTTGCACCATAGGGGCTTCCTAAATGTGGCATGCCCCCAAAGCAAAATGGGCTTTCAAAAAGCCAAATGTGACTCCTTCTCTTCTGAGACCTGTAGTGCGACAGCAGAGCACTTTTCACCCCCATATGGGGTGTTTTCTGAATCGGGAGAAATTGGGCTTCAAATTTGGGGGGGTATTTTCTGCTATTACTCTTTTTAAAAATGCCATCTGTTTTTTTTTTTTTTTTGCTGTCCTGGCACCATAGGGGCTTCCTAAAGGTGACATGCCCCCCAAAAACCATTTGTCGCTCCTTCCCTTCTGAGCCCTCTACTGCGCCCGCTGAACAATTAACATAGACATATGAGGTATGTGCTCACTCGAGAGAAATTGGGTTTCAAATACAAGTAAAAAATTTCTCCTTTTTACCCCTTGCAAAAATTCAAAAATTGGGTCTACAAGAACATGCGAGTGTAAAAAATGAAGATTTAGAATTTTCAACTTCACTTTGCTGCTATTCCTGTGAAACACCTAAAGGGTTAATACACTTACTGAATGTCATTTTGAATACTTTGGGGTGCCGTTTTTATAATGGGGTCTTTTATGGGGTATTTCTAATATTAACACCCTTCAAATCCACTTCAAAACTGAACTGGTCCCTGAAAAATAGTGAGTTTGAAAATTTTGTGAAAAATTTCAAAATTGCTGCTGAACTTTGAAGCCCTCTGGTGTCTTCCAAAAGTAAAAACTCATAAATTTTATGATGCAAACATAAAGTAGACATATTGTATATGTGAACCAAAAAAAAAATTTATTTTGAATATCCATTTTCCTTACAAGCAGAGAGCTTCAAAGTTAGAAAAATGCAAAATTTTCATTTTTTTCATCAAATTTGGGGATTTTTCACCAAGAAAGGATGCAAGTTACCATAAAATTTTACCACTAAGTTAAAGTAGAATGTGTCACGAAAAAACAATCTCGGAATCAGTATGATAACTAAAAGCATTCCAGAGTTATTAATGTTTAAAGTGACAGTGGTCAGATTTGCAAAAAACGCTCTGGTCCTTAAGGTGTAAAATGGCCTGGTCCTTAAGGGGTTAAAGAACTTATTTGCAAATTATGGTGGAAAATAAGTATTTGGTCAATCACAAAAGTTCATCTCAAAACTTTGTTATTTACCCTTTTTTGGCAATGACAGAGGTCAAACATTTTCTTGCTGGAACTTTGGCCCATTCCTCCATGCAGATCTCCTCTAGAGCAGTGATGTTTTGGGGCTGTCGCTGGGCAACACAGACTTTTACCTCCCTCCAAAGGTTTTGTATCTGGAGACTGGCTAGGCCACTTCAGGACCTTGAAATGCTTCTTGCCTTGGCAGTGTGTTTGGAATCATTGTCATGATGAAAGACCCAGCCATGTTTCATCCTCAATGCCGTTGCTGATGGAAGGTTTTCACTCAAAATCTCACGATATATGGCCCCATTCATTCTTTCCTTTAAATGGATGAGACATCCTTGTCCCTTAGCAGATAAACAGCCCCAAAGTATCATGTTCCCACCCCATGCTTCACAGTAGGTATGGTGTTCTTTGTATGCAACTCAGCATTCTTTCTCCTCCAAACTGAACGAGTTGAGTTTTTACCAAAAAGTTATACTTTGGTTTCATCTGACTATATGACATTCTCCCAGTTCTATTCTGGATCATCCAAATGCTCTCTAGCAAACTTCAGATGGGCCATGTACTGGCTTAAGCAAGGGGACATGTCTGGCACTGCATGATTATAGTCTGTGGCGGCATATTGGGTTACTGATGGTAGCCTTTGTTACTTTGGTCCCAGCTCTCTTCAGGTCATTCACTAGGTCCTCCAATGTGTTTCTGGGATTTTTGATCACCGTTCTTGTGATTATTTTGACACCACGGGGTGAGATCTTGCGTGAAGCCCCAGATCGAGGGAGATTATCAGTGGTCTTGTATGTCTTCCATTTTCTAATAATTGCTCCCACAGTTGATTTCTTGACACAAAGGTGCTTGCCTATTGCAGATTTAGTCTTCTCAGCCTGGTGCAGGTCTACAATTTTGTTTCTTGTGTCCTTCAACAGCTATTTGGTCTTGGCCATACTGGAGTTTGGAGTGTGACTGTTTGAGCTTGTGGAAAGGTGTCTTTTATACTAATACCAAGTAGTGTTGAGCGTGAATATTTAAAATGCTATTTTTTTTAATGCTAATATTTATGCGAACATCGGCACTTCCAGACTGGACACTGATCCCTCTCTTCTTTTAGGTGACATATAATTGCTCATGCGCACTATGCGAATTTCATTATTTCAGTGAAAAAATAAAGAGAACGAACATAGTGAATATGCGAATTTCACAAACCTAGGACGAATATTTGTCCATATATTCGTGAAATATCGCGAATTCGAATATGCCACTCATCACTAATAACAAGTTCAAACAGGTGCCATTAATACAGGTAACGAGTGGAGAACAGAGTCTTAAAGAAGAAGTTACAGGTCTGTGAGAGCCAGAAATCTTGCTTGTTTGTAGGTGACCAAATACTTATTTTACCGAGGAATTTACCAATTAATTCATTAGAAATCCTACAATGTGATTTCCTGTATTCCTCCCCCCCCCCCCCCCATTCTGTCTTTCATAGTTGAGGTATACCTATGATGAAAATTGCAGGCCTCTCTCATCTTTTGAAGTGGGAGAACTTGCACAATTGGTGGCTGAATAAATACTTTTTTCCCCAACTGTAACCCAGATCTAAGAATCTAGGACAATGAGATAATAGAGACGGAAGTCCGGCATAGAGACATACCTGCCTCCCTACATCTGGAAAGGAGGGAATAACTGAGCCTCAGGGAGATTGGGGTCCAGATATATTTCAGCACAAAAGATCGCAGTCTAGGGAAATACAAGATTCAGGAAAAAATATCCATTTTAAGTGCAGCCATACATCCAAACCAGAACAGAGAATGCAATTGCCAAGAGTGAAGATCCTTGTCTACCTGGGATAAAAGTGGAAAAAAATTAAGAGCGTACATGCCGATGAATCCACAAAAAGACAAACCCCTAGATACTTGATGGAGTGTGGTTGGCACTTAAACAAGTATTTCAAGCAGATATAAGTGAGGTCTGGGGAGAGAGAACATTCATGAGCTGGGACTTATGTGTATTGACTAAAGTTGGAGAAAGTCCTGAATTCTGAACTCAGATAGGAACAAAAGGCAGAGTCTGAGGGGGGAAGAGATGTTTGGGGAAGAGATGTTTTATAAGTCATCTGCATAAAGGGATAGCTTATGGGAGTGACGGCCAACAGATGTACCACGCATTAAAGAATTTGACAGTAAAGCCACAGAAAGATGCTTAATAGTAAGGACATAGGGGGGACAAAAGAAACCCCTGTCTTGTTCCATTCCAAGGACTCAAAAAAGGGGGAGATCTGAACTTGTGCCAAAGGATTATAGTATAGATTAGAGTATAGAGCCTTAATGGTGATTAAAAATATCGGGCCCATTCACAAGCTCTGCAAGCCCAAGAACACAAAGTCCCAGTTTACACAGCCAAAGCTTTTTTGGTGTCAGTAGATAAAAGACATAAGGAAATTGCTTAGACTTCTGAGCATGACCAATAATGGATATCGTTTTATTGGTGCCAGGGAACCATGTAAGCAAGGTACCCAAACGAATGGCCAATCATTTAGAGTAGACCACACAAGGGCCTCCAAAGCCTGGGAAGGAAAGGGAAGCCCACTCATAACAGCATTAAAAGCAGCCAATACGAATAGTAATAGAAGGGACTGGAATAGATTATACAGTATAAGTGAACGTAACAGCTATTGGAGGCAGGACCCTTCCCATTTTTGGCTTGCTGAAGGACAGAGTCCAATTCAGCCTGCCCTAAAGTGGCTTCAAGATCAGCCCATTTGTCAGCAGAAAGTAACAGGAGACATTTAAAATTTGAACCATATTAATGAGGCAGTTTTGAAGACTTTAGCTAAAACTAGGTGTAGAACCAACTTAAAGAAAACGCACTAAAAAATGTGCATCTTTTTCTGAGTAGTCACTGCTAAAAATACCAATATAAAAATTCTTACTAAAATACTATGTGAACCCAGCCGACTGTATTTTGTTCCCTGTTTGTTATTGTTTGCTGCTTTGATTATATGGGTAAAAAAAAGCTGTACAGTGCTATGCAAAATAAATAACAGTATTAATATGTTAATTAATGTTAAGTTATGTAGTCTAATAAGTATAGATAAAATATTACTGTAATTATGTATTAATATTTATTAACTAATAAATGCAAGTAAAATGTTTTATTTACTATTTCTCACAGTAGATTAGATGTGGGAATACAAGTATTTATGGTTTATTGACACATAAAAAGTAGAGGCATTGCTTTACTTCACATTTTTACACTCAATACAAAACTCCTAAGAGATTTGTTAAGAATGCAGCCAATGGTCACCGGAGAGAATGCAGGTAATGAGTTTTACATTAATGCTTTTAATGTCAGTGTCTTTTTGTGCTGTGTTGGAAGATGAAAGGCTATGCACTTACCGCCTCAAAGTAGTCAGCACTTAAACATATTGCATTCTTTTTTTGTACACCAACATGAATCTATTTTTCACAGTTGTAGCTCAAAATAAATAATAAACTGAATGTTAAAAAAAGATATATAGCATCAAGAATATAAAATTGAATTTGTCAGTCAAAACTAAATTGCTGAATGATGTCAACACAAAAGAATTCATACTGTCATATATTGAATTTCGATCAATTTTTTTGCAACTATTTCTATAGTAAAATAGGCATTTAAATTTAATTTTACAAAATATATTGAATGCTATTTTTTGAAATGAGTGAGGTCATGTAGGGGCCTATGTGCAAAAAAAAAAAAAAAAAAAAAACAACATACCGAGGCCTCCTTTTGTGTTTTACCTTATAGAACAAATGAGAGTAGAGTTTTTTTGTAGTAGTATTTTCCCCTAGTGTAGGAGATAAAAAAAAAATAAACCTCTGTTCACCTTCATCGCTCCTGTGGTGCCTCCGATGTCCTGCTCCGGTCAGAGGTGCAATCGTTGTCCTGCTTTCGGGTGTTGATACGTCACAATGCAGCTGAGCTAATCTCTGGCTGCAGCAATATGCTGTCATTTTGGGGATTAGGCTGAGCGGCAGTGTGATTCATTAGCCCCAGTCCCGGTCATCTACTGGTGCCCAGGCCAAATACAACGAACTGCCGCTTAGCCAATCACCGGCTGGACATTGCTGCAGCCAGAGATCAGCTGACCTGCAGTGTGACCTGTCAACACCCAGAAGCAGGAAGAAGACCACACTGGGGACTGAAGCAGGACACCGCAGGAACACTGGAGGTGAGTAGAGTTTTTTTTTTTTTTATATACTACACTATGGGCAGACTTGTTAAAATAAAACCCTTCTACTGCATGTCTACTTTAATATTGCCAAACAAATGTGCCATAAATGGCCAAAATAATACCAGCATTCCATGAATCCAAACATTACTAAACTATCATGCGCATCCAATAGTGTTATAACATAGACATGTAAGACTACTATACAGTGCTAAAATAATACAGATATCCTATTAGTTCTTAAACATAAAAAAAGCCTTAAAAATGATGCCATAAAACTTCTGTATCTGCATCTTTCTTTATCTAATCCTTTGGAGAGCATGTTTACAGTAGACTGTGCATGAAAAAGTTAGAATGATGGTGCCCCTTTGCATTTCCCTATTTAGGGTCTGATATAAAAAGGCTTTAATGTGGCATGATTCATGTCAAAAAGACTCAAGACTATAGCAACAGCATAAAAAGAAATATCTGTCATGTACTAATAACAAACCTGTTATAAAAATAAGCTTACTTAAACAAAATTATAGAAAAAAGTTTTCTGTATTAGTTATAAAAATGTTTTAAATATTCACTATGTTCAAAGACAATTCTGGAAATGTTCTTATACACCTCAAAGGGATTGACAAAAAGAAGTCCAGCATGGATATCATTGTAAAACATCAATCCTCTTTATTCGTTCATATAAAAAACATGGATCCAGTATGAGAAAACATTTTTAATCATTCTTTTCATACTGGAACCATGTTTTTAATAAGAACAAATAAAGAAGATTGATATTTTAGAACTATATTCATGCTGGACTTAAATTAATTTTCTCTTTTTTTTTTTGGACAGTGCAGCTCCCAGAGTGTCCTTGCATGGAACTACAAATACAGCAGGAGTGCTGGCGTTTGCTTTACCTGCTTGGTTTGATTTTTCCTTGTGGGTTATCCCACAATTAGAAGTTATCCCTATCTATAGCACAGGGTATACGTAGCTGCTTGGTGGGGGTCCGAGCTCAGTGCTCAGCATTGCTTGGAAGCTTCATAGATGCATATGTACAACTCATGAGGTACCAGTACAGTGGGATCCCCTTTTAAGTGACCACATTTTGGAAATGACATTCTGCCCTGAATTCACCTAAGGGCACATCATGACCCCAAAGCAACAGGTGCTTTCCATGTGAAGTGAAAATTGCTATTTTTTCACAGATATGCCATTCCAGTGCATTATATGTTGAGCCCCTCTTATCTGACTGGCGACACATACCCCATTAAGTTATTCCTCTTTTGTAAATGTATCATGGCCTAGATTATGGAGATTTCAATGAATGTTTGGGCAAACTTGGTGCTAAAATCATCAATCTTTGGCTGGATCTTGCTACCTATTGTGGCCTTCTGGATGTGGTGATTTTTTTCATCCCTGCCTTTTAAAAGCAATTTTAAATTTTTACATCAATATGACCTAGTGACTCTCAGACTTTGACATCCTTTTATTACTTGCTATTATTCTATGCCACCAAGGACCACTTTCCTCTGGTTTTTCATCACAAACGGAGAGATTTATCAAAACCTGTGTAGAGGAAAAGTTGTATAGTTGCCCATAGCAACCAATCACATTGTTTTTTTTTTGTTTTTTTTTTCATTTTTGAGAGGCCCTTTTCAAAATGAAAGAATCGATCTGATTGGTTGTTATGGGCAACAGGTCAACTTTTTCTCTGCACAGGTTTTCATAAATCTCCTCCATAGTAATTTTTCTAAAAAAAAAAAAAGTATTATTTATTGTAAGTGGAATGCACTAAATATTTGATATAAGTATGGTACAGTATGTAATTTGTAATGGGAACAGTATCATACATAAGGTAAAGATTAATATAGCTCTCCACCATTATGGGGCTAGGTTTTGCCATGCAGAAGAGGAAGGCCTGGTGATTGTTCCTCTTCAATATCCTTTCCATAAGCCTCATGACAAGTCCTCACCAACAGGTCCCGTATAGTGTTTGGCGCGAATATTCGCATTTCAAATTTTTATCGGGAATATTGCGAATATATTCAAAATTACGAATATTCACATATTCCTTCTTTTCACTTGTGGGCCAATTAGAATGATGCAAATACACTTGTCAGAGGTTATCAACAACATCCCTAACAACCAATAGTAAAGTTGCCCAGCCCCTCACTGTTTTCTTCCTCTAATACGCGAATATTCGCATATGCGAATGTAACGAATATGCAAAATTCACGAATATAGGACGAATATTCATCTATATATCCGCAGAATATCACAAATTCGAATATGGGCAATGCCGCTCATCACACTAGTCCTGTACAAGTCCTTCCCATTCAGTGGAGAAGATTGGGGAGCAACCAGGGCTGTCCTTTTGTCTCCCCAATGCCTCCCATAGCAGCTGCATGATATGTTCCTATGGTAAATACACCATGGTACCCAAAAGTAAACTATTCTAACTTCTAATGCATTAAATAGAAATAAAACACAATTTGCATAATATAGATATTATTCCTAAATTCCATCAAACATAAATGGAATTCCTAAATTTCATCAAACATGGTCTCAGATACTATATCATAATACATTATCTCTAATACAATTTCTTCCACCATGATTTTATACTCTTATGAGAATCTGCAGTATATACCCTAAACAATGCACATAAATAGGAATAGTGCTGTGTTATTTTGTTTTCATTTTATTTTATCTGTAATGTGACCATACATTGATACCACTAGGAGGCAGTACATATTCATACATCTACTTGCCATCAGGCAGTGGAATAAGTAAAGACCTCTATCTGTAATGTACAGAAGGGACCTTTGTTTTATTACACTTAGGAATACGCGGATGGAATGTACCAATGAGTCTGAAATCCATGTCACACATGCCGTCTGATGTAGGCAAACATCATTAAAGCCATCCACTATTGTGTCACATTAAGAGGGAAAAGCTGAGAAGAAGAAGTAAGCTTCCAAGCTTTTTACCAAATGCTTTCTAACAAAGCTGCTTTTATAATACACAGATTAACGCGCCCTTTTTTCCTTAAAAAGAAAGAAAAACATACAAACATTTAAATTGCCCTATAATAACACAATACAATGTTCAGGATCATTGCCTCCGAATAGTTAGATCCCTACATGTGGAGACATGAAGAAATATTTTTAGTGGCATTTATGTTAAAGAAATCACGCACATGCCTGAATAGTCTGGTGAAGGAAATTGTTTCCAAAATAAAACTAATTCATTTTCAGTGACATTGTTACAGGTTATATCTTATATGCAAAACATATCTATATAAAACATATATATACTGAATTTCACCTTTTACAACACATGATAAATGGATATCCATATGTCATATAGTATTTCTCTTTCTATCATCTATCTATCTATCTACAAAGCAAAGCAGCAGCACTCAGGTTTCCGTAAAGAAAAAATGTGTGGCTTTATTCAACCAAACAACATAGGCGACGTTTCAGCCGTCTCGCACGGCCGTTGTCATCAATGGCTGGTACAAAGTGCAGAGTATATATAGCATACAAGTGTAATATAATCAATACATTAATTAGTGCTAATTAGATGAAAACAAAACAGTGATATTACGATCATGAGTTGCAGGGCATAAATAGGCATATCAAAAACATAAAATAAGGCACCTGGCGCTCATGAAATAAAACATAGTGCAAAATCAAATCCATGATCAATCCATTTCCAGTGACATAATACATAATTAAGGGGAGGAGCCCCACAATACATATTTCATCCACCGAGACACACGCGGACGTCAGCCAATTTCCTGTATGATCTAATACATGTATCTTCCGGTTTGCGCCGGAAGTGACATCTGTGTAAACAAATGCACGTGTGGACTTCATGCATGCGCTCCTCGCATGCCGTTGATACAAACGCCATCTTGGGACCTGGCACATATCGCCCTTAGCTTGTTCCTTCTCATGATAGTGCAGGTAAGTACTGGTTATACCAGCGCATCGTGGGGGTGGGGATGTACCCTAAACTGGAGCTTCATTATGGAGCGGGGGTCCGTTCCGTTATCCAGACAACCATCCCCGGCGGGTGTCAATCCATATGGGTGTCAGGTTCTGGTTTGCTCGTGTCAGACATGGGCATCCTGGCGTCCACTCACCCATCTTTGCATCAAACCATGCACTTAATCTTCTATCTTGGAGGGGTGCTCAGGTATCCATGGCGTGATAATAAAAAAAATTATAAAATAAAATAAATAATAAAAAGAAAAAAAGAAAACAATAAAAATAGGAAATTGTTGCTGTTGTCCACGGTGTCCGGTGTGATCTGTGTGTGTGGTTCTCCACTTACTCCTAGGGAAGAGAAAAAGAATTGTTGTTAAAAAAAAGTACCAATCATACATTAGAGTTTGCATAGATATCATGGAGTCTGCGGTTTACTTAATGTTGAAGAGAATGAACTATGGGTTACAAATATTATGACTGATCTTGTACTCAATATTCAAACCTGCTGGTTTGAGGGAGTTAAGCATGTAAATCCACTTCAACTCCCTCCTCTTAGTATACTAGTGCGATCACCCCCTTTCTTTAGGGGGGGATATCTATCTATCTAATAACAAAGCAGGGTGAGCGGCACATCAGTCCAAACAAAGAGGTTGGTGCAGGCAGTCTTCTAGCTCAGCCCTCAGAGATTTACAAGACAAAGTTGGACTGCAGAACACAAGATACAATAAAGTATTGTAGCTTTATTCCATTCCAAGTGGAACAATGTTTCAGCCGCCCATGTTGCCTGTGTGCTTGAGAAAGGCCGCATGGGCGGCTGAAACATTGCTCCACTTGGAATGGAATAAAGCTACAATACTTTATTGTATCCTGTGTGTTGCAGTCCAACTTTGTCTTGTGTATCTATCTATCTATCTATCTATCTATCTATCTATTCATGTCATCAGCTATCTATCTGTCTATCCATCTATGGGCTATCTATCTATTCATCTATCTAGATGTAATAAGTGTTACAAACTATGGTCTCTAAATGTTTTTCTCATGATTTCTTACCAGGTCCCCCTGATGTGGCACAACAATGCAATTTAATAAATAAACGGCTTAAATATAAAAAATATTGAAAAACATTTATTATTTTTATTGATAACCTAATGACAAATAGCATTAAACCAGAGTTTTACACAATGGATACACCTTAAAGAGTACCTGTTATCAAACCTTATTTTCTAAAGTAACTCAGATTATATTCCCTAACTACTCTTAACACCCCTCCTGAACTTTAAAAAAAATTCCGAGCTTTCCCCTTGCTCACATTGTGTGAGCTCCCAGTAGGAGAAAGTAGGTGTTCCCCAGCAGACGTGACGTCACTAAAGCCTGCGACAGCTGTGCCTCGCGATGCCCCGCACCCACTTCCTGAGTTTGGTCTCCTGCCAGGCCGTGAGGAGACCAAACTAACTGTTTCACCTGTGGCAGGGAACAGAACAGAACCACCAAGTGGCCGTTTTTTTAATCACAATAACAACATATAAAGGTTGAGAATTTAAACAGCAAATAAATAGCAAAGTGTCTTAAAATTACATAAGGAACAATATTTTAAAAGTTTAGATTGGTGACAGGTTAGTTTGGTGACGGGTACTCTTTTAATAAATAAATATATCTGACACAAAATCAAGTGTTGTCACCAAAAACATACACTTCTCAAAGGTAGGTAACAGTGCACATACATAATATCACACCAAAAGAACGAAACAAACTGATCACGGCTCACCGCATCTACCAGCTAGCTGTTGCAACTACAACTCCCAGCATGCCCTTACAGTGAGGACATGCTGGGAATTGTAGTTGCAACAGACAGCAAGTGGGTGGTAGGTACGTGTGGGCTGGAGGCCAGGGAGCCATTTTAACACCAGGGTGCTTCCAGCTGTTGCTAAACTACAACTCCCATCATGGGAGTTGTAGTTTTGGAACAGGGTGCCTCCAGCTGTTGCTAAACTACAACTCCAATCATGGGAGTTGTAGTTTTAGAACAGGGTGCTCCTCGCTGCTCCTAAGCTACAACTCCTATCATCATGGGAGTTGTAGTTCAGCAAAAGCTAGAGGCACCTGGGGTTAAAATGGCTCCCCAGCCACATCTCCCATGCACCGGCATCTCCTGTCCCCTAGCTGTTGCAAGACTACAACTCCCGGCATTCCCTTACAGTGAAGACATACTGGGAATTATAGTTACAACAGCTAGCGGGCAGGTTGGAGATGTGCCTGGGTGGCCGGGGAACCTTTTCAACACCAGGGTGCCTCCATCTGTTGCTAAACTACAACTTCCATCACAGGAGTTGCAGTTTAGGACCAGGGTGCCTCCAGCTAGTGCTAAACTACAACTCCCATGATGGGAGTTGTAGTTTAGTAACAGCAAGACTCCAGCTGGTGCTTAACTGGAGGCTCACTGTTGTTAAACTACAACTCCCATCATTCCCAGACAGCCAAAGGCTGTCTGGAAATGATGGGGGGTGTAGTTTAGCAACAGCTGGAGGCTCCATGTTTGTAAATCCTGCTTTATGGGCATTCTCCAAAGAGGAGAGCGCCATAAATGTACTAACCAGGTGGACTATGTCGATGACCTGCATTTTTTTTGTTTACTATTAATAAAATAATTAAAGAGGTCTTGTGGGAGAGTGTTTTTTAGAATGAAAGTTTTCAAAATGTTGTTTTTTTAATTTACCTTACAGGCTTAGTAATGGAAGCTGTCTTATAGATGGAGTCCATTACTAAGCCGGGCTTACCCTTAGCCCCAATTACAGCTAGTGCTAACCCCCAATTATTACCCTGGTACCCACTGCTACAGGGGTGCCAGGAAGAGCCGTACCAACAGGCATGGAGCGTCAAAAATGGTACTTCTTGGCCTAGGCGGTAACAAGCTGGTTTTATTTAAGCTAGGGAGGGTCAGTAACAATGGTCCTCGCCCACCCTGGTAACATCAGGCTGTTGCTGTTTGGTTGGTATCTGGCTGAGAATAAAAATAGGGGAACCACACACATTTAAAAAATATATATTTATGCAAAAAACATGTGCGGTTACCCATATTTTCATTATCAGCCAGATACAAACCAAGCAGCAACAGTTGACGTTGCCAGGGTGGGCGAGGACCACTGTTACTGGCCTTCCCCAGCCTAAATTACTGCATACACAGATCGGAAAAAAATAAAAAATAGGTTAGTACATTTAGGGGGAAAAAATAACAGCTGCGACTTTACAGCAGAAAAGTCACAGAGGAGAGGATGTGTTGTTTAGAAGTAGTTTATTGGTTTTCACTTATGTGTGCTACACAAGTGGTGTTTTAAAATAATTTAAAAAGCTTAAGCAAAAAAAATAATTGGTTCAGAATTTGCTTACCAAAGCAACAATGATAAATGTCCCCCAAAAGAAAAGAAAAACTTGGGACCAACAGGTTGGTGTCAACTTGTATTAGAACTTTATTTTTCAAACATTAAAGCGGAAAAAAAACTGCTTTGGATTGATCACCTACACAGTGGCGTTACTTACGCTTCTGTAACCTATTCGTTAGAAAAAAAACTGTGGCGTGATACATCGCCAATCTTACAAACACAGTTCAGGTGCAGAATGGGGTAAAGGGGTACTCCGGTGGAAAACTTTTTCTTTTAAATCAACTGGTGCCAGAAAGTTAAGCAGATTTGTAAATTACTTCTATTAAAAAATCTTAATCCTTCCAGTATGTATTAGCTGCTGAATACTACAGAGGACATTTTTTTCTTTTTGGAACACAGAGCTCTCTGCTAACATTACAAGCACAGTGCTCTCTACTGACATCTCTGTCCATTTTAAGAACTGTCCAGAGTAGGAGAAAATATAATTGGCCTGGTCCTTAACCCCTTAAGGACTCAGCCCATTTTGGCCTTAAGGACTCAGACAATAAAATTTTTACGTTTTCATTTTTTCCTCCTCGCCTTCTAAAAATCATAACTCTTTTATATTTTCATCCACAGACTAGTGTGAGGGCTTGTTTTTTGCGCGACCAGTTGTCCTTGGTAATGACATAACTCATGATATCATAAAATGTATGACGCAACCAAAAAACACTATTTTTGTGGGGAAATTAAAACGAAAAACGCAATTTTGCTAATTTTGGAAGGTTTCGTTTTCACGCCGTACAATTTATGGTAAAAATGACGTGTGTTCTTTATTCTGAGGGTCAATACAATTAAAATGATACCCATTATTACATACTTTTCTATTATTTTTGCGCTTAAAAAAAATCACAAACTTTTTAACCAAATTAGTACGTTTATAATCCCCTTATTTTGATGACCTCAAACTTTTTTATTTTTCCGTATAAGCGGCGGTATGGGGGCTCATTTTTTGTGCCATGATCTGTACTTTTTTTCCACCACATTTGCATATAAAAAACTTTTAATACATTTTTTATAATTTTTTTAAAATAAAATGTATTAAAAAAGTAGGAATTTTGGCCTTTTTTTTTTTCGTTCACGCCGTTCACCGTACGGGATCATTAACATTTTATTTTAATAGTTCGGACATTTACGCACGCGGCGATACCAAATATGTCTATAAAAATTTTTTTACGCTTTTTGGGGGTAAAATAGGAAAAAACGGACGTTTTACTTTTTTATTGGGGGAGGGGATTTTTCACTTTTTTTTACTTTTACTTTTACATTTTTTTACATTTTTTTTTTACACTTGAATAGTCCCCATAGGGGACTATTCATAGCAAAACCATGATTGCTAATACTGATCTGTTCTATATATAGGACATAGAACAGATCAGTGTTTTCGGTCATCTTCTGCTCTGGTCTGCTTGATCACAGACCAGAGCAGGAGACGCCGGGAGCCGGACGGAGGAAGGAGAGGGGACCTCCGTGCGGCGTTCTGAATGATCGTATCCCCGCAGCAGCGCTGCGGGCGATCCGATCATTCATTCAAATCGCGCACTGCCGCAGATGCCGGGATCTGTATTGATCCCGGCACCTGAGGGGTTAATGGCGGACGCCCGCGAGATCGCGGGCGTCGGCCATTGCCGGCGGGTCCCTGGCTGCGATCAGCAGCCGGGATCAGCTGCGCATGACACGGGCACCGTTAAGTACCACCGCACCAGGACGTACATTTACGTCCTGCGTCCTTAAGGGGTTAAAGGGGTATTCCAGGAATTATTTTTATTTGGCTATGCTACAGGGGCTGTAAAGTTAGTGTAGTTCATAATATAGTGTCTGTACCTGTGTGTGATGGTTTTCTAACCATTCATATGTGATTTTTCACCACAATATTTATTTCTAACAGCATACAGAATGACTGTTGTCTCAGATTTTTCCCAGGTTGCAATGCTACCGAGACCTGACTAGTCAGCTGATGACGGGGAGCCTGTCTGCTTCAATGGGTGGAGCGATCGCTTGGTGGGAGAGAGATGGGAAAGAGACACAACTAATGCAACAGCTGTAGGCACCCTGATTGAAAACCACAGGTCTTGAATGGATACAACTCATTTATGTTTCAATGAGTGGAGTGGCTGATGTGTGGGAGGGAGGAAAATGGAATTATGGGATTTGTAGGCAAAAAAGAAAGTCAAACAGGAAATACCAGTTCACAAAAAGCTAGCCACAGTATTATGGTAATCTCACAACATAGCCCCAAGACAAGTGCATATCCTTCCTAGGCATGTCCATTACTGTTTGCCAGGTACGCACTAAAATCACCTTATGGTGGATAACCCCTTCAAGGTCAAAATCTGCTTTGTCCTTAAGGGGTTACATTTTATAATTCAACCAGTTCACTGCCCCCATCATGTTAAACCACTCCCTGCCTTTATTTTCATTATTTGTTAGTTTTATACCTTGATAGTGCTCTGTATTTTCTGCTCAGTCTCAGTCAGATTCACAGTCTGGGAAGGGGCGTTACCCAGCAGGCGTGACATCACCTGAAGCTATACAGGGGAGAACTTCCTCCCTCACTCTGCTACACATAGCCCATAGAAGTTCAGTGTGTGAGATGAGCTATGAGTGGTTAAGGCTGCACACACCCCCCAGCACTCCAGACTGCATTTCCTGATTTTGGACTTCTGCCAGGGCAGTAGGAGTCCAAAGTCTGTGCAAGAGATGGGGGGAAATGTGCTTTGGACAAGTAGGGAGACACCTGATAGCTTTTTTTTAACCACATATAAAACATAGAAAATTACTTTTGGCTTTTAGTTGCGGCGTGCTGATGGTGGAGACGCACTAGTGGGAGCTCCGCCGCGCCTCCCCGATACCGCCGCATTACCTGCTCATTAGACCGCTTATTAGGGCGAGATCTCTGCCGGGATCTCCCCCGCTGCCTCTGCGGTGGAGAGATTTGTGACCCGCGGCAGGATTTCGCAGTCCCAGCCTGCCTCTTCTCCCCCGGAACGCGACAGTGAGGCCCTCAAGATGGCGGCGTATGGAGCGAGCCCAGAGACGGAGCAGCTGCATTCCCCGTCCTCGGCCCCCCAGGAGGGACAAATAAGTGGGGTGATGGACTCAAACAATATGCCATGGAGATGGTGAAACTCCTTTCCCTACAAAACACGGCTACTATTGAGGCCTCCATCACTACAGCAGTGGCACAGTTAAAAATGGAGGTGTCCTCACACACTGCCCAGATAAAGGAGCTGGAACACAGATATGTACAACTTGATAATGAATGACACTTTCTCCAGAGAGATGAGACTTTTATCTAAATCCCAGCAAGCTTTGCAGGACAAAGTAGATGACCTGGAAAATAGGTCCCAAAGGAACAATTTGAGGGTGGTGGGACTGCCGGAGACTGTAGTACATAATCAGCTTATTACATTCTATTCAGTGGACCTGCCTAAAGCACTCGGATTGGAGGGGGGATATCTGACAGAGAGAGCGCATAGAGCGGGACCCCCTACACAGGCTGTTGCCTCCCGTCCTAACCGCAACGCCAAGGCACGCCAGGTCATAGCCCGCTATCTGAACTATGCTGAAAAGGAACTGGTCCTGCGGGCTTTTAAAAAACGTTAACACCCCGCTTTTTTTTCAAGGCCACAAATTACTACTGTTTGCGGATTATTCAGCGGATGTTGCTCAGAGACGCAAAGCCTTTGCTCCAATTTGTACCTCTTTAGTCAAGCAGCAAATTCGCTTCACTCTACAATACCCAGCTGTGTTAAGGGTGTTTGGCAAAGATGGCACGTCTACTACATACTCTAATCCAGATGAGGCCGCCACCTTGCTGGAGACATCGGAGGCCATGGAAGTTTCAGCGAGGTCGGCGCAAAAATGGCGACGCGATGACAGTGCTCCGACCGCAACTCTTGCTCCAGGATGACTTTTTCTCTTTTTCTTTTATTCTATTTTTGGATAACAAGGTCAATGAGGGAGAGAAATTGCGGTTTGTTGTTACCTTGTACTCTGAGTTACTTATAGTTCAGAAACTGTATTTCCGGGCGTGGAGGACTTGACAAATGGGAAATTCCTGTTTTTTCCACGGATGGCTTCGCCTGCCGGGATCGCTCCTGTTGGCAATTTTGTTGTTTTTTCTGATATTACAAGGGGGACTCTGGTGTTTTTTCTCTTACTATACTTATATGGGATTTGGGTAAGGGGAGGGAGAAGGGGGTGGGGGGGCTGGGACTCATGGTACATAGGATAAAAGGGGGAGGGAGGGGATGATCACAGTGCTTATGAGAGGTGAAGTGTTAGGGTGGTTCAGTGTCCCACATGCTCCTGTCAGCGAAAAAAGAGAAGCCAGTTATTTGATTGACACTGTGTGGTTTAGCCATTGTGTATCAGTTCTTTTTTTGTTACTGACCGTTTTTTTTTCTTTATGTTTCTTTTCTATGCCTACATATATGCTTGAAGCCATGCCTATTGTCACTTTCTGGATGCTGCAGAAAGGATGTGGATGTGGTCTGCTAATGCCGTCTGTCCTCAGGTATGCTAGACTCCATGATCCCGTTTTACATGTAAAGAGACTACGGTCCCCAGCTAAGAGACGAATGGTGTTACGCCACTTGAACAAACTCAAAACTACTATTGCCCTGCTACAAGAGACACACTTGGGGGAGGAGGACTTCTCATGGCTCAGACAGATGTGGGTGGGTACGGTATATGGATCCCCAGCTGTTGATGGAGAGGCTGGAGTTCTCATTCTCATCCGGAAGTCCTTTGCTCATACATTGATATCCCAACACACAGACGAAGGGGGACGATGATGTAACATAGTCATAGATTCTGCGCTGGGAAGACTCAGTTTATATAACGTATATGCCCCTAATGACAACCGCACACCTTTTTTAAGGACCTTGCAAGATACTCTTAGGGATGACGGTGAAAGGAATATACTAGTTGGGGGGGACTTCAACACAGTTCACTCGACGGTGGAAGACAGGAAAGGACGGCTAAAGGGGAGGGAACGAGGAGGGGGGAGGAACACTGGTTGACTGATTTGCTTGACTACACCACTTTTACTGATGTCTGTAGGTACGTGCACCCGGATGATCGGGAAAATAGTTTTTATTCTGCAATGTGGAAGGCGTGGTCGCGCATTGACAATTTTTTCGCTTCCCAGACCTTGATGCACAGATTAGTAAGGGCGGACATGACAGACATAGTTATATCCGATCATGCACCGGTACTGTTGGAGTTGACTCCGATCACGCCTAGGGGTACGGATGTGCTGTGGCGTTTCCCCTCGGCAATGGCCAAGGACTCTGATTTTCAGGCACAACTTAATAGTTGGTGGATGGATTATTCTGCCACCAATGCAGAACATTCTGCCAACCCAAGGCTGTTTTAGGATGCTGCAAAGGCGGTGCTGAGGGGGAAGATCATGGCCTATGGGACTCACAAGTAGCGTAGTGCGAATCTAGCATTCCAATCGGCGTCCCTCACTGTATGGCGCTCATACACCGCTTTTTTTTAGAAAACCCGACGGATAGCAATAAAGAGGACTGGGTGAGGGCCCGCTCTGACTTTGAAAGTGCTCAGGAAACACTGGACGCACTTTTCCGTGATCAAAGGACTGCTAGCCTTTACAAGTTTGGGAACAAGGTGGGGAAACTGATGGCCAATCTGGCAAAGGGATGGAGACCGGTGACGAATATAAGGACCTTAAGGGATGTTAATGGTTCTCAACAGTCACATCCGAGAGCAATTAACAATGTCCTTGGGGATTTCTATCGACAACTTTACAAGGGAGACGTTCTTGACAGGGAGGGAGGACTGGCATACCTGCGTTCATTGAACTTACCACACATTACAGCCTCTGACCTGGAGGTCACCTGCCCCCGTTTCACTGGAGGAGGTTAGCTCAACTATACGGGGACTAGTGGGAGGGAAGGCTCCGGGTCCTGACGGATTTGGACCTGATTTCTATAAAATGATGGAGAAGGAGGTAACGCCGTCTCTAGTCCTGGTATTTAATACTATACTGACTGAGGGATTGATGTTGCCGTCTGGGGACACTGCTTACATTAAAGTGATATCAAAGCCAAATAAACTTCCTGACTTAGCTGCATCTTATCGTCCGATCTCCCTCATCAATCAGGACTGCAAACTGTTGTCCAAAGTGTTGGCCGACAGGCTGTCGAATTTTCTACCTAAATTGATAGGACACCACCAAGTTGGGTTCATAAAGGGGCGATCGGCAGTTACCAACATCAGGGCAGTTATTGCGGCTCAGGATGTAGCAGGTAGGATGACTCCCTCCAGGACTCCCCCGGCCCTGTTGGCAATTGATGCAGAAAAAGCATTTGACAACATCAGCTGGGAGTGGTTGGGGGATGTCCTGGATGGATTTGGTATTAGGGGGGCCTTCCGTAGTTATATTAATACCATCTATAGTGCTCCTTTGGCAAGGGTTTACACTCCAGGTTTCCTGTCACAGCCTATTTGTTTACAGAAGGGGACCCGCCAGGGGTGCCCTTTGTCTCCCCTCCTTTTTGATCTTGCATTGGAGCCCCTGGCACTTTCCCTTATGAGGTCGCGGAAGTTTCAGGGTATTAAAGTGGAATCTTATGAGCTCCGGCTTACCTGTTTGAGGATGATCTGCTAATATATCTTGATGATCCAGTAAAGCATGTGAGAGACGTACTACAGGAATTGAGCCACTTTGGTTCCTTTTCTGGGTTTAGGATCAACCCCTCCAAGTGCCAGCATGTGATACCACGTACGTCTGATCTGGGGGTGGAGGTGTCGTCGTCCCACATCACTTACCTGGGGATTAAAATAGGGAGGACCACGGCAGATTTGTACAAATTAAATTATCTTCCACTATTTACTAAGATTAGAAATGACTTAAACAGATGGGCCTCATTGCCGTTGTCACTGGTGGGGAGGGCGCATTTGGTGAAGATGATGTGTTTTAGGAAATTACTATAACCGTTACAAACAATTCCCCTTCTGCTTAAACATACGGATGTCCGGCTTCTACAGTCTTGGATCACAAAGTTTGTGTGGAAGGGGAAGCGACCCAGGATTGCGTATAAAAAGCTGCAGCTGGGAAAACACTTGGGTGGGTTAAATATGCCATGCATTCGGACTTATAATCTTGCAGCTCTCCTTCGACATGCCAGGGATTGGGTATTGGAATGCTCATTTTTTTTCTGACTTGTCGATGGACAGGCAACTAGCCGCACCATGGAATCTTACTGCTTTGCTCCACGCGAAATATTCTGAACTACCCTCAGACATCAAACGGAGTGCACTGCTAAGGGACACAATAGCTGCATGGAAGGCCGTTAGAAAATGATATAACTTACCTTTTAGTATTTCTCCCGTGATGTCTTTATGGACCTCCCCTTTCTTTACCATAGGTGCAGAGAATAAGTTATTTAACAGATGGAGGGAGGTGGGTATCCGCAAGGTGGGGGATTTACTGTCATCTCAGGGACAGTCATTGCTGTCCTGGCAGGAGGTTAAGGACAAATACAATTTTCCTTCCTCACAGTTTCTGCAATTCAGCCAGATAAAGACCTTCTGTAGATCCGGGGCACGACAGTTTGACAGCCTACAGGAGGAACCCCATTTTATGACGTTACTAGGTCAGGACTCATCGTGCCATACACTATATCACTTGTACAAGCTTATGAGGGACTGTTTGATCATTGGACACCTGTTCTGATGCAAGACGACTTGACAGTGAAGTTGCAGCAGGGTCTGAGACATGTGAGAGAGGCGGCAATTAGTGAGGATTGGAGGGAGATGCACCTCAAAATTCTCCATAAAGCGACATATGCTTTAAATTTTTTCCACTGGGAAGTGCCCCCTCATTATTTAAAAGCTTGTCCGAAGTGTCACTTACATAAAGCTGACCTTGCGCACTGTCTCTGGCTCTGCGAGCAAGTCAAGGAGTACTGGAAATCCATTCAGGACCTTATATGTCGGGTTTGGATTAGAACCATACAGTTAGAACCCATGCATTTTCTTTTTCATTATATCCCCCTCCCAAACTCGTCTGGAGGGGAATCTACCTCAGCAGACAAAGGTATCCACTTATTGATGCTAGTTGGGGTGAAGTGTTTACTGAGGCACTGGCTAGTGGACACAATCCCAATAATGGAGGTGACGGTCACATTCTTGCACTTAATGGATATGGAGCCTAAGGAAACACTTAAAGATCCCGATAACTTTGCCAAAGCTTTCTTCAAAAAATGGAGGTCACCCATTGCAAAATTGATGTCTGAGGACAGACGGGGCCTTATGACTAAATATAGAATGACTGAATGGTATGCCTTAGAATCTATCAGGGGCACGCTGGGCCACCTGGCGGTTGATTGATGACGGGGTGCAGTATGATTAGACCAACTACATATCTACATCCTTTTTATATCTCTGCTCATCTGGTTTGATTATAGAATGTCAACAGGGTCTAATATTGCTTTTCAGATATTTGTAGGTTGATTCTGATGTTAGTTGGGTTACTTAATTTTATGGACGGGGCTTATCATTGCGGCCAATTGCATTTCACATGTCGGCTCTTATATTCTGTAGAATGCCACTATTTGTATATGTTACTGTAATGTCTATAATTAACAGTGCATGTTACAGGTTTATTGTGATCTGGCGCCGGAATGGCTCAGCTGATGATAATGTTCTGTGATGGCCGCTTCTCCTGCACCACAAGTTTGTATCACCTGTCCTTTTAGTTGTGTACGATTACATTTTTTTATGTTACTGAAAAATAATAAAATTGTTATTTAAAAAAAAAAAAAAAGAAAAAAAAATGAAAATTACTTTTAATGAGAGTGCCCATTTAATTAATTAAAATAAAACACTAACCTCTGCAAAACGACATAACAGAATATCTACTATAGACAGCATATGTAAAGACTCAGACAATTTTATTTTTACGTTTTCGTTTTTTCCTCCTCGCCTTCAAAAAATCATAACTCTTTTATATTTTCATCCACAGACTAGTATGAGGGCTTGTTTTTGCACGACCAGTTGTCCGTTGTAATACCATCATTCACTTTACCATAAAATGTATGGAGCAACCAAAAAAATACTATTTGTGTGGGGAAATTAAAAATAAAACCGCAATTCAGCAAATTTTGGAAGGTTTTGTTTTCACGCTGTACAATTTATGGTAAAAATGACATGTGTTCTTTATTCTTTGGGTCAATACGATTAAAATGATACCTATGATAATAAACTTTTCTATTACTGTTGCGCTTAAAAAAATCGCAAACTGTTTAACCAAATTAGTAAGTGTTAGGGATCGGCAGGCTGGATGTGGATCCTCTGTGTCAGCGAGGGATTGGCGTGGACCGGTTCTAGGTTGCTACTGGTATTTACCAGAGCCCGCCGCAAAGCGGGACGGTCTTGCTGCGGCGGTAGCAACCAGGTTGTATCCACCGGCAACGGCTCAACCTCGCTGACTGCTGAGAAGGCGTGGGACAGAAGGACTAGACAGAGGCGAGGTCAGACGTAGCAGAAGGTCAGGGCAGGCGGCAAGGTTCGTAGTCAATGGTGATAGCAAGAGGTCTGGAAACACTGGTATGGCAAACACAGTAAACGCTTTCTCTAGGCACAAGGGCAACAAGATCCGGCAAAGCAGGGAAGGGGAAGTGAGGTTATAAGGACGTGGAGCAGGTGGAAGCTAATTAGACTGATTGGGCCAGGCACCAATCAGTGGTGCACTGGCCCTTTAGATCTCAGAGAGCTGGCGCGCGTGCGCCCTAGAGAGCGGAGCCGCGCGTGCCAGGACGTGACAGCCGGGGACTGGGACAGGTGAGTAGCTTGGGATGCGATTCGCGAGCGGGCGCGTCCCGCTATGCGAATCGCATCCCCGCCGTTAGTGTCAGTGCAGCGCTCCCGGTCAGCGGGTCTGACCGGGGCGCTGCAGAGAGGAAAACGCCGCGAGCGCTCCAGGGAGGAGCAGGGACCTGGAGCGCTCGGCATAACAGTACGTTTAAAATCCCCCTATTTTGAAGACCTATTACTTTTTCATTTTTCCGTATAAGCGGTGGTATGGGGGCTCATTTTTTGCGCCGTGATCTGTACTTTTTACTGATACCATATTTGCTTATATAAAACTTTAAATACTTTTTTTATACATTTTTGGGGAAATAAAATGTTCTAAAAAAAGCAGCTATTTTGGACTTTTTTTTTTTACGTTCACTGTATGGTATCATTAACATTTTATTTTAATAGTTGGGATATTTACGCACGCGGTGATACCAAATATGTATATATATAATATTTTTTTTTACACTTTTTGGGGCTGAAATAGGGAAAATGGGACAATTTACATTTTTATTGGGGGAGGGGTTTTTCACATTTTTTACCTTTATTTTTTACTTTTTTTACTTTTATTTTTACACTTTAACAGTCCCCATAGGGGACTATTTATAGCAATCATTCGTTTGCTAATACTGTTTAGTGCTATGCATTGGACATAGCACTGATCAGTATTATCGGTCATCTACTGCTCTGGTCTGCTCGATCGCAGACCAGAGCAGAGGACCCCGGGAGACGGCTGGAGCAAGGTGAGGGGACATCCGGCCGCCATGCTGGATGATCGGATTGCCACGGAAGCGCTGCAGGCGACCCGATCATCCATTCAAATTACCGCGATGCTGAAGATGCGTACATTTACGTCCTATGTATAACCGCGAGCATCGGAGCGATGCATGCGTCATGACAGCAGCCAGGGACCTGCCCGTAATGGCGGACATCCGCGATCGCGCAGATGTCCACCATTAACCCCTCAGATGCCGTGATCAATACAGATCACGGCATCTGAGGGGTTAATGGTTATGCATAGGACGTAAATGTACGTCCTGGTGCGTTAAGTACCAGCTTACCAGGACGTACATTTACGTCCTGCATCGTTAAGGGGTTAAATGGGTACTCCGGTGGAAAAAAAATATTTTCTTTTTAAATCAACTGGTGCCAAAAAGTGTTAGGTCCCGTGCCACTTGAGAAACCTTGGCGTTGGTGTCCAGGCTCTGGTTTGTCCTTCATCTAAGGATATACTGGCGAATGTCTCAATTTTAACATCAGTGTTGAGGGATAGCCAATGTCATTGTATACATCTACCACAGTAGTGCACCTAAATTCCTGTATTGTATTCTAATTGTTACACATCCACACCGTTTATCTGGTGTAGGATGCCTTTGTGGCACTTGTAGTCTGTTGCAGGCATCCTCCATTGTATGCATTTTCTGCTGGGGATCGCCCCTAGCAACGGACTACAAGGGCAGGATCTGCTCCCCCAGTATATACGCACAACTGCATTTGGGGCTGAGCACCTCCAGCCATTTGAGAACACATCTTTGTTGTTGTCACAAAGTTAAACAGATTTGTAAATGACTTCTATGTTTCTGATGACTGATCAATATATTAATATTAAAATGCCATTGCTGCTGGAAAAATATCTGTTCCCTTACTCTTTAACACAGATACATCAGAATGTTAAATGCAAAACATTTCATCTTATCGCTTTGCCTGTAACTAGACTAGAGCCTTGAGATGGAGACTATGGATACAAGACGTCTAAACATTGGACTTTGTGGAAAGATGCTGAAATCTTAATCTAAGAGGACTTGCAAGATAATGACTTATGCTATGCCACGCTCAAATGACCAATCAGCATACAGAACGATGCATAATTTTACCTTTAACCCTCCACTTTTTCTCAGTTTGTAAAAACCAAATTTACTTCCTGTAATAAACAGAACTCCCCGGGGTACCGAGGAGGGAACCCATACAAACCTGAACAGGTGTGAATTTTCTTACGTCGGAAATTAGTATAGCGGTAGTCACTCACAGATTAAGGCTGCACATTAACTAATCCTTAACACTTCTATTAAAAAATCTTATATCTTCCAGTACATAATAGCTGCTAAATACTATAGAGGAAATTATTTTCTATTTGGATTTCTTTTCTGTCTGTCCACAGTGCTCTCTGCTGACACATCTGTCCATTTTAGGAACTGTCCAGAGCAGCATATGTTTGCTAGGCAATAAAAATCACGTTAAACAGGATTTTCTCCCACTCTGGACAATTCCTGACATGGACAGAGGTGTCAGCAGAGAGCACTGTGGACAAAAAGAAACTAAATCCAAAAAAATAATTTCCTCTGTAGTATTCAGCAGCTAATAAGTACTGGAAGGATTACAATTATTAAATAGAAGTAATTTAGAAATCTGTTTAACTTTCTGGCACCAGTTGATTTAAACAAAAAGTTTTCCACTCTCCTTTAAATGTCCTCGCCTGTTTCCTCAAATATTTGTAACAGCATTCAATTTACTAAATACTAAATTAAATATCACATGATTGAGTGTATCCCTGTGACAGTGAAGTGTCTATGTCATGGTGACAGAACAATTGCTTCACAGAGAGGAAATTACTTGCTTGCAGCCAGAAGGTGTGTAGCAAAGGGGCTATGACACAAAAGGGTATATTTACTAATTGTTGCCTATACTAATAAGAGTAGTACACTGATACATAGTAATAGTGAAGTGTGTACAAAAAAAGCATCAACAAATGTGGAATATCTGGCATTTTTGTACCTGTCATAGCTGATCTGTTCTTTTCTGCAAGGAAATGTGATCATTAAAGGGGTATTCCAGGAGTTTTTATTTTATTTGACTATGCTACAGGGGCTGTAAAGTTAGTGTAGTTCAAAATATAGTGTATGTGCCTGTGTGTGACGGTTTTCTAACAATTCTTATGTGATTTTCGCCCCAATGTTTATTTTTTAAAGCATACAAAATGACTGTTGTCCCAGATTTTTTTCCCAGGTTGCAATGCAGCCGAGACCTGACTCACAAGTCAGCTGATGACAGGGAGCCTGTCTGCTTCAATGGGTGGAGCGATCACTTGGTGGGAGAGAGATCAATCTGCAACTAATTGTATTTTGCAACAGCTGTAGGTGCCCTGAAAAACACAGGTCTTTTGAATAGATGCTCATTTATGTTTCAATGGGTGGGGTGGCTGATGTGTGGGAGGGAGGAAAATGGAATTATGGGATTTGTAGGCAAAGAAGGAAACTCAAACAGGAAATATCAGTTCACAAAAAGCTAGCCACAGTGTTATGGTAATCTCACAACTTAGCCATTTAGCCCCAAGACAAGAGCAGATCCTTCCTAAGCATGCCCATTACTGTCTGAGAGATACATACTAAAATCACCTTATGGTGGAGAACCCCTTTAACTATTGTGAATAGTTTGTGATGTTAAAGCCATGCTTCCTTTTTCAGAATCACAGGTCTCCTTCAAGAATATTCCTCAATATGCCTACTGTATTATTGTAAAACTATTATATCAGTTGTGTTGTAATCCCATCATTACTTTACTATTTATTAAATGTTGGCACCCTTAACATTTTTCAAGAAAATGAAGTATTTCTCACAGAAAAAGATTGCAGTAACACATGTTTTGCTATACACATGTTTATTCCCTTTGTGTGTGTTGGAACTAAACCAAAAAAGGGAGGAAAAAAAGCTAATTGGACATAATGTCACACCAAACTCCAAAAATGGGCTGGACGAAATTATTGGCACCCTTAACTTAATATTTGGTTGCACACCCTTTGGAAAAAATAACTGAAATCAGTCATTTCCTGTAACCATCAATAAGCTTCTTACACCTCTCAGCTGGAATGTTGGACCACTCTTCCTTTGCAAACTGCTCCAGGTCTCTCTTATTGGAAGGACGCCTTTTCCTAACAGCAATTTTAAGATTTCTCCACAGGTGTTAAATGGGATTTAGATCTGGACTCATTGCTGACCACTTCAGAACTCTCCAGCGCTTTGTTGCCATCCATTTCTGATGCTTTTTGATGTATGGTTGGAGTCATTGTCCTGCTGGAAGACCCAAGATCTCGGACACAAACCCAGCTTTCTGACACTGGGCTTTACAGTGTGACCCAAAATCCATTGGTAATCCTCAGATTTCATGATGCCTTGCTCACCTTCAAGGCACCCAGTGCCAAAGGTAGCAAAACAACCCCAAAACATCATTGAACCTGCACCATATTTCACTGTAGGTACTGTGTTCTTTTCTTTGTAGGCCTCATTCCATTTTCGGTAAACAGTAGAATCATGTGCTTTACCAAAAAGCTCTATCTTGGTCTCATCTGTCCTCAAGAAGTTTTCCCAGAAGAATTTTTGTTTTTTTATGTCTCTGGGTCTCCTGCCATAGCGTTTAATTTAATTTAAATGTCGATGGATAGTTCGCGCTGACACTGATGCTCCCTGAGCCTGCAGTACAGCTTGAATATCTTTGAAACTTGTTTGGGGCTGCTTATCCACCATCCAGACTATCCTGCGTTGACACTTTTCATCAATTTTTCTCTTCTGTCCACGCCCAGGGAGATTAGCTACAGTGCCATGGGTTGCACATTTCTTGATAATGTTGCGCAATGTGGATAAAGACAAATCTAGATCTCTGGAGATGGACTTGTAGTTTTGAGATTGTTGATATTTTTCTACAATTTTGGTTCTCAAGTTCTCAGACAGTTATCTTCTCCTCTTTCTGTTGTCCATGCTTAGTGTGGCATACACAGACACACAATGCAAAGACTAAGTGAACCTCTCTCCTTTTTATCTGCTTTCAGGTTTTATCTGCTTTCATAGTGATTTTTATATTGCCCACACATGTTACTTGCCCCAGGTGAGTTTAAAGGAGCATCACATGCTTGAAACAATCTTATTTATCCACAATTTTAAAAGGGTGCCAATAATTTTGTCCAGACCATTTTTGGAGTTTGGTGTGACATTACAGTGGGGATCAAAAGTTTGGGCACCTCAGGTAAAAATGTTATTAATGTGCATAGAGGAGCCAAGGAAAGATGGAAAAATCTCCAAAAGGCATCAAATTACAGATTAGACATTCTTATAATATGTCAACAAAAGTTAGATTTTATTTCCATCATTTACACTTTCAAAGTAACAGTAAACAAAAAAAGGCATCTGCTAAAGTTTGGGCACCCTGCAGAATTTATAGCATGCACCCTTTGCATAGCTGAGACCTGCCAGTGTCATGGATTGTTCTCAATCATCTGGGAGGACCAGGTGATGTCAATATCAAAGGTTTTAAATGCCCAGAATCATCTGACCTTGCCCCAACATTCTGCACCATGGGTTCTTCTAAGCAGTTGTCTAGAAATCTGAAACTGAAAATAGTTTATGCTCACAAAGCTGGAGAAGGCTATAAGAAGATAGCAAAACATTTTCAGATGTCAATATCCTCTGTTCAGAATGTAATTAAGAAATGGCAGTCATCAGGAACAGTGGAAGTTAAAGCAAGATCTGGTAGACCAAGAAAATATCAGACATAACAGCTCGCAGGATTGTGAGAAAAACAATTCAAAACCCACGTTTGACCGCACAATCCCTCCAGAAAGATCTGTCAGACACTGGAGTTGTGGTACACTATTCCACCATAAAGAGATACTTGTACAAATATGGTCATCATGGAAGAGTCATCAGCAGAAAACCTCTTCTACGTCCTCACCACAAAAATCAGCGTTTGAACTTTGCAAATGAACATATAGAGCCTGATGTATTTTGGAAACAAGTTCTGTGGATCAATGAGGTTAAAATTGAATGAGCAAAGGTACGTTTGGAGAAGAAGGGGAACAGAATTTAATGAAAAGAACCTCTGTCCAACTGTTAAGCATGGGGGTGGATCAATTATGTTTTGGGGTTGTATTGCAGCCAGTGGCACAGGGAACATCTCACAAGTAGAAGGAAAAATGGATTCAATACAATTTCAGCAAATTTTGGATGCCAACTTGATTCCATCTGAGAAAAAGCTGAAGTTAAAGAGAGGATGGCTTCTACAAATGGATAATGATCCTAAACACCCCTCTTCACAATCTCCTGACCTCAACATAATTGAAAATCTATGGATAGACCTTAAAAGAGCAGTGCGTGACAGACAGCCCAGAAATCTCAAACAACTGGAAGACTTTTGTAAGGAAGAATGGGCAAAGATACCTCAAACAAGAATTGAAAGACTCTTGGCTGGCTACAAAAAGCTGAGATACTTGCCAAAGGGGGCAGTACAATATATTAACTCTGCAGGGTGCCCAAACTTTTGCAGATGCCATTTTTCTGTTTTCCGTTATTTTGAAAATGTAAATGATGGAAATAAAATCCAACTTTTGTTGACATATTATAAGAATGTCTAATCTGTAATTTGATGCCTTTTGGAGATTTTTCCATCTTTCCTTGGCTTCTTTATGCACATTAAGACACATTTTTACCTGGGGTGCCCAAACTTTTGATCCCCACTGTATATCCAATTAGCTTTTTTTCCTTCTTTTTCTGGTTTAGTTCCAATACACACAAAGGGAATAAACATGTGTATAACAAAACACGTGTTATGTTAATCCTTTTCTGTGAGAAATACTTCATTTTCTTGAAAAATTTCAGGGGTGCCAACATTTACGGCCATGAGTGTATCAACCTATAATGATCTGTGGTTGAGAATATTCACACCAAGTATATCTCTATGAATTGTACAATATATCATCCATTGAATTTTTATTAGTAAGGTCCAGGGCAACCTCTGTAAGAAATTGTTTGTATTTATGCATAGAGACATGGATATAGTTTAATTTCTTTGAGTCATGGACGATTCTTTGTCAATATTAACGGGTGAATGGGATTTTTTAATCCATTTTTTAGCATTATACAGTACAGAAAATTTTTTATGGATTCTCATTGTAAACAGTGTGAATGTGGCCCAATGGAACATTTTTATTCTACAGATTTTGTAGGAACATGCAGATTTACATGAATTTCACCTTCACAATACAGTAGTCAAAATATCGCTATTTATTTGGATTTTCAGTGCAGATTCAGCTCCAAAAGGTCAAGAATGCTCATGTAAGGCCAAGTTAACACTCTGTAAATAGAAAGATGTATTTTATTTATTGCCATTTCTTCAGCTAATTAGAGAAATAAAGAGAAACATAAAAAATAAACTTGTTACAATTCATAACTTTTGGATTGCTCACAACACCCTTTAGTGCTCCCAACTACACCAAATCAGTGCCATCCAAACTGCTTATATTTATCTTCCTAAGGCTGCACAATATACATTTAATTTATGATAATTTCAGTGAAAAAGAGAACAGTGCTCCTTTCTCTGCATCAGTATGATGCAGCTGACTAATAATAGCTGTGTTTGTCTAAATTATTGGGGCACATCAATATTTCTAAAGAGTGGGCACTAAACAAAACAATATCATAAGCTGCAGATGGGTACCCTGCTCTAGGTGATTGCCTCTTGTCCACTCTTATATAGCACTGATAACATTACCAATGTCACAGTTGAGGTTAATAAAGCAGTGATGTCACAGTTGGACAAAGTCTTGTGCATTACAAAGAGCAAGGTAATTTACAGTGAAGTATCCAAAGAGCAGAGAATACCAGCTCACTCCTGTTGGATGCGCCCGGACTGGACTTGGATAAATCCACACAAATATTGAAGGAAGAAAGAGATGAGATGTCCAGCGCTGACTCTTAATCAAGGCACAGTTTTAATGAGACATCATGGTTGCCATGGGATACAACAAGGGTCCCATGGCACGTGACGCGTTTCGGCCCTGCGGGCCGAAACGCGTCACGTTACATGAACCCTTGTTGTATCCCATGGCAACCATGATGTCTCATTAAAACTGTGCCTTGATTAAGAGTCAGCGCTGGATATCTCTTTCTTCAATATTTACAGTAAAGTAGTATCAAAATTCTCAGGAAATGCCCCACTCAGCCATCACAGCCTGAGGAGGGTCACTGCTGTGGCAGGTGATTGGCTAAGTGGGCATCTCCTTTCCTGAGTGCAGATCTGATTGATCAATCTGTTAAGTTGGTGGTGAATATAGATTTAGAGATAGCAATGACATCAGCTGATAGCAATGACATCCCCTCCCAACTAGTTCATTAACATATCCAAATAGTTTGACCAAATAAATATATATTTATTAAAGAAGGGAGATAAATTACTCTGATTACACAAACTGCCTAATAACATAACAAAAACTTAAACTTATCTTTCTTCCTTCCTCGTAGCTCTGGTATCAGGGCACCCCGTTTGCGGCCGGTGACACTGCTTTTCCCCAAGCCGCACAGCATAGCATGTACAGCCAAGGGAGTTGACAATGCTGCTGGCCAAGACGGGACATCGCTGTGGTTAGTGATTGGTTGAGCGGCAAAGTGACGTCACATCTACAGCTCTGGCCAGCTCCGGGAAGTAGACTGTCAGCGGAGACCAGCCAGATACGGGATGTTCTAATACCCAAGCTATGAGGGAGCGGAAGAAGGTGAGTTAAAATGTTTGTTATTTTATTAGCCAGGCTGGGGCCAATTGTAAACTAATAAATTCCACCAGACAGCCCCTTTAACAACTCCAGAAGAAACTGTGGCCCACATTTCGGAAGACTAAGAATAATATGCCAGTTGCCATTTCCTCTCAATAAATTTTAGGATTTTCCATTTTTGAGTCCCACTCAGAAACTGTATACGTTCTAGCAAAGGACCGAATGTAGTCGCTCTGAGACTACATTCTTGTCCATTAAAGACAATTTGTTTGCCAGCAGCATGTCTTGATTTATGTCAGCAAACTTTTCTTTACACCAAGGAGATAGTAGGCTCAACCTAAGATTATAAATATGGGTGCTACCAATGCCTTAAATACAACATATGAACAAAAACCAGAGAAAAAGACAAGACAAAGAATAAGGTCCACACCTATGGTATTATAAGTGTTAAATTATATTAAATAAAATAAAAAAAGGACACATACAATGAAAACCATTTAAAAATGGGTCAGACATTACATAGATCACCCTTAGCCACGGAGAGGGACCTCGAAACCCCAGGGTTACCCCTCAGAAAAGGACACCTGTATGATATCAATATAATAGATGGTAGTACTCTCTCAAGACTCAAGACCCTAAATGTAATAAACAATCACACAAGTCAAGAACCAGAAACTATATAGTCACATACAAATTCCTGCCAGAGTTACAGTGCAAATTATCATAACAAAATATCCATAGACATACCTCTGGCCTAGGCAATGAGTAGCATAACAGCTAATAAGTCATGAACATATAAAAAGATTGCACAGTCAAGAGAGAGAAAGCTGAAATACATCACACTGTCATCATGGAACGGGTGTCCCCCCAAAAAACACAGGCCCCCACGCGTTCCATCACTATTAGTGACTTCCTCAGGGAAGCAAACTTTTCTATGACTTGCCGATGTGATTTTGACGCAACATGACAGAAAGGGAGGATGAACAATGGACAACCCTTTTGAGACAAAAAAATAAGGCTGTGTTCACTTATATCTGTGGTATCTGAGACCGACACAAATGATGACATTTATGTGCACTGGGTGCACTGGTCTGGTGACTGTGACTACATGCAGTGATTTTGTTTTGTACAGTAGAGGGAAAAATTTGCTACAACTTATGAACCCCAGTAGGGGCCCACATTTTTTTTTTTTATGGGATACTAGATATAGGTACAGTATAGATACTATAGATAGTATAGATACTAAGGAAATGGGTCATTAACTTGATAAACACATTGTTGGTTAAGCAACTGATTTCATGAAATTGCTGTAATATTCCCATTCTCGTAACACTTTTAAATAGACTTTCACTGCCATGAAGTCTGACAGGGAAAAATGGTACATTTAAAAGTACTCTCTTCATTTTATAAGATAGCCAGCAAATGGCACTTGTTATAAGCCAAACAGTTACAGCCCAGCTGTGTTCTGTTTCTACATAATCCTTGCAATTAGGAGGAGGTGGGTTAGTGGCCACTTGTCTGTGTCCTTATGAAATGCTCCTCCACTAATCTCATCTTCTTTTTAGAGCAATTTCACTTTAGTGTATTTTTTTCTTTAAAAAAAAATTAAAAAATCATAATAAACTTGCAGATAAAAAGACTAAACTGCAAATACGAATCATAGGTTTAGCAATGTAAGTTGTTTAGTATGTTTAAAGGAAATCTGTCATCGGCATCACCGACACTAACCTGTCAGTACAGACAGGTAGTCCAGGAGACACTGATGACAACCATACTTACCTGATCCCGTTCCATCCTCTGGTTACCCCACAATCTTCCACTATATCTTCCATTCCAGGGGCAACTTGAAACATGGGAAGAGCTTAGTGACATCTCTGCTGGGTCCTGATGCTAGCAAGCAGCAGCGGTGACATCACTATGCTCTGCCCATGCTCCAAGTTGGCCCTGGAACAGAGGATACAGTAGAAGATTGCAGGAGAAACAGAGCACGGAACGAGACCAGGTAAGTATTGTTTTCATCAGTGTCCCTTGCACTACCTGTCTGTACTGACAGGTTAGTGCTGGGGACACTGATCAAAGATTTCCTTTAAAGGGTTATTCCCATCTCATAAAGTGATGCCGTATTGCTAGGGTACTCTATCACTCAATGTTCAGTGGGGTTTGTACATCTGATACCACTGATCATGTGAATGAAGGGGCCAAAAGTACACAAAAACAAAATTAATACTATTTATTTAATGTGTATGGCCAGCTGAAAGCAATAAGGAAAAGAAAAAAAATAAAGTGATTAGACACAAGAACTATGAATAGGATCTCACCATAGACTACAAAAAAAATACCATTTGCATTCTGTTTGAGACGCTATAGTCTTCAGTCCCTATAACAACCGTTATTTAAAAACAACCTTTTCCTGACAGTTAGAAACCTATTGAAACTCTCAAGCTGAACGTTTATACAAGCCACATCAATGAGTTTCCCTAGTCAAGAACAAGCTGTGCAGGTGTGACATCAGTCGCCTGTGTCACCTTATCATTTATCTTGCTGCTAGTCTTACGCTCAGATATTCCAGTAAGACAAACACAAGGGTGCCCGCAACCTATATGTTTTGTTACAGATAACAAGTAAGATTACCTTTTCCTGGTGAGGCTTCTCTTGCTTTTAAGACTTCAGTTTAAAGTAACTTAAAGGAGTTGTCCCACAAAGAGTATTGTTCATAGTTAAATGCAGTCTTGTTTCTAAACATTATTTTGTATTGACATTCATTACAAAAATGCTCATAGCACCAGATATTCCGGACATTATGTTAGCATAGTGCCACCTGCTGATTCACAGCTTCTCTGTGTCCACCTTAAATGGGCACTGTCATGAAAAAAAAAATTGATATGTTGTAGTACTTAAGTACTACAACATATCTCTAATATATCTGTAGAAATATATATATTAGGGCTCAGGGTTTGAGACAACTGGACAGGTTGTGTTTCAAGTAATATTTCAATTTATTGATTATATATAGTGTGACAATAGAATATAAGATAAAATGTAAATAGCAGCAACTGCGTCTCACAGGGCCCTTGTGTAGGCGCAGCCAGGGGCGTACCTAGAGCATTTGGCACCCGGGGCAGACCCTTTGTTTGGCACGCCCCCCTTAATTACACCCCCTCCCTGCCCTCCCCCCAGGAGCGGACTGACAACACTCGGGGCCCCCGGACCAAAAAAAAGGCAAGGACCCCTGCTAGGCTCTGCAGCTCGTCAATCTTCTGCCACGCCCCTATTCCACCCAAATCCCACACACAATAAATTAAAATTTATATATTTAAGAAACACTTTAACGTAAGTAAATTTCCATGACCAATAATACTGGTATACAAGGAGTAAATATATACCACCACACAATAACTGGATAATACCGCCATACTGTACTGAATAAAACCACTATATACAGACCAGTATACTATACAGGATCTGTATACAATATAAGTGATTATATACAGGACCATATGGCGGTAGATATCAGCTGTACACAGGATCTGTATACCATATAAATGATTACAGTTACATTTTGGGACTCACAATTACGTCTTTTCTGATCAGCGGCGTCCTCTTTCCTTTTCTTCTCCGTCCGGATAAGACCGCCATGTGGATCTCTTAAAATCTGCAGGAAAAACATGTCAGACACTGCATATATTCAGTGCCCTCCCCTCCTCTACAATCTTCCCATCTATAGGCCCACAAACTGTAATAATACCCTCCTAACAGTAAAAGGGCAGGTAGATAGCCAGGAAACCCCCTCTTTCCCATAGGTAAATGCAGAGTTACACTCCCCCCCCCCCTCTTTCCCATAGGTATATGCAGAGCTACCCCCCCCTCTTTCCCATAGGTATATACAGAGCTACACTATATACCTATGGGGAAGAGGGGGGGGTGTACCTCTGCATATACATATGGGAAAGAGGGGGGGGTGTAGCTCTGCATATACTTATGGGAAAGAGGGGGGGTAGCTCTGCATATACCTATGGGAAAGAGGGGGGGTAGCTCTGCATATACTTATGGGAAAGAGGGGGGGTAGCTCTGCATATACCTATGGGGAAGAGGGGGAGTGTAGCTCTGCATATACCTATGGGGAAGAGGGGGGGTGTAGCTCTGCATATACCTATACAGAGCTACACCCCACCCTCTATACATCTATGTAATAATAAAATAATAAATGTAAAAAAAGTGGTTCTGTTTCACAGTGATCACCAGCAGAATAGTGAGTACAGCTCTGGAGTATAATACAATACTCTGGGTCCTAAGGCAGTGTTTGCCAACCCAGGCGCCTCCAGCTATTGCAAAACTACAACTCCCAGCATGCCTAGACAGCCAAAGGCTCTCCGGGAATGCAGGCAGTTGTAGTGTTGCAACAGCTGGAGGCTAGCTGGTTGGGAAACACTGGGTTAGGCCTTAAGGCAGTGTTTGCCAACCCGGGCACCTCCAGCTGTTGTAAAACTACAACTCCCAGCATGCCTAGACAGCCAAAGGCTCTCCGAGCATGCTGGCAGTTGTACTTTTGCAACATCTGGAGGCTCCCTGGTTGGGAAACACTGGGTTAGGCCCCCCGCGCCCCCCCCCCCCCTAGGTACGCCACTGGGCGCAGCACCAACTATTAATAACTATAACATATGTATAGTACAGTAATAAAATATAAAAATATACTTGTAAAAAATTGTTAAAAATATAAAATATAGAGACCACCATAAACATATATAGAGAGAGGGATCTGGGTGGGAAAGTCTTAGTCCATCCACAATGGTCAATAATCTCCTCTCATAAAAAAGTCCTGCTAATATAGACTGATTCCGGTATTGTGGTAACCAATGGCAACCATAAGGTTAGTAACCCGTAGCAACCGTTCAGATGAGTTCGGCTATTTTAGCACTTCAACGTTTAAGTAGAAGATATACTTGCTATTTGTAGACATAAACAGTTAGTGTGCAGTCACTATTAATATGCATGCATATTTGTATGATACTTTGTATCTCACCGCTCCCGGACACTGATGCGCTGAACTTCACGGGGATGCTGCGATCTCCTCCTGTTGCACTGTGTAATCCCACAGTGTGTTAGCACTGAGTAGCTGTCTTGGCATGTGACAGCATCACCGGAGACTCGGCCGTCTCCCACAGTGGTGATGTTGGTAGATGGTGGGTTGCGGGTGGTGTTGTCGCAGCGGTTCTGCGGATGCGCACGTACATGTGCCGGTGGCGTCCTCGTGGCAGCGAGGCGCGGATGTCTCCTTCACCGGGTGATTGACTAAGCAGGGCAAGTACACTGGTGGTCTCAATAGGTATTGAGGGGACGCTGGACGTGTTTCAGGAGTGTCTCAGTCCTTTCTTCAGCAGCTAAGAAGCTGCTGAAGAAAGGACTGAAACAGTCCTGAAACGCGTCCAGCGTCCCCTCAATACCTATTGAGACCACCAGTGTACTTGCCCTGCTTAGTCAATAGCAGTCCGATACCGGATAATAAACTGTCAATCACCTGACACCCGATGAAGGATACATCCGCGCCTCGCTGCCACGAGGACGCCACCGACACATGTACGTGCGCATCCGCAGAACCGCTGCGACAACACCACCCGCAATCCACCATCTACCAACATCACCACTGTGGGAGATGGCCGAGTCTCCGGTGATGCTGTCACATGCCAAGACAGCTACTCAGTGCTAACACACTGTGGGATTACACAGCGCAACAGGAGAAGATCGCAGCATCCCCGTGAAGTTCAGCGCATCAGTGTCCGCATGCATTCAGCGCATGCATATTAACAGTGACTGCACACTAGTTGTTTATGTTGAATATTGTCTACAAATAGCAAGTATATCTTCTACTTAAATGTTGAAGTGCTAAAATAGCCGGACTCATCTGAACGGTTGCTACGGGTTACTAACCTTATGGTTGCCATTGGTTACCACAATACCGGAATCAGTCTATATTAGCAGGACTTTTTTTTATGAGAGGAGATTATTGACCATTGTGGATGGACTAAGACTTTCCCACCCAGATCCCTCTCTCTATATATGTTTATGGTGGTCTCTATATTTTATATTTTTTACAATTTTTTACAAGTATATTTTTATATTTTATTACTGTACTATACATATGTTATAGTTCTTAATAGTTGGTGCTGCGCCTACACAAGGGCCCTGTGAGACGCAGTTGCTGCTATTTACATTTTATCTTATATTCTATTGTCACACTATATATAATCAATAAATTGAAATATTACTTGAAACACAACCTGTCCAGTTGTCTCAAACCCTGAGCCCTAATATATATATTTCTACAGACAAACTACAATCTGACACCTTGGGTATAGGTGTCTAATTAGGTAGCCCGGGTTTATTTGGTGGGTAGTCAGATAAGAGCCTCTCCAACTCTTCTATATTATATCTCTAATATAGTTTAATAAAAAAAAAGTGATTTTAAAACAGTTTAAAATCACTTTTAAATTCGGCCACTAGGGGTCGCCCTCCTAGTGGCCGAATGCATTCGGCAGTGACGTCACTACAGAATTTCGACTCATTTCAGCCTGGCAATGAGTCGAAATTCGTTCACTGTGCACTGGCTTCCTATCTGTCAATCAAACAGGCCGGAAGCCAGCGCAGTAAAGTCCAGGAGCAGCCGCCCTGGCCGCCGCAGGCACGCAGCCTGTACCTCAGCCCAGTTGGTATCATGGTGGCCGCACTCTCTCTGCAGACTCCGGTAACCTAATTGGATTCCCCGGCGCGTCCTTCATCCGGATTCCCTGTTTCTCCGCAGCTCGCGACGCAGCGCAGAGTTCGTGGTCCCGGCTTCTTCTCCCCATCTGCTGCCGGCGGCAGCGACCGGAGGTGAGGGGGATTGGTATGAATGGGTGCCTCCAGTTGTTTCACCACTACAACTGCCAGCATGCCCTGTAAGTCAATAGATGTCAGGGCAAGCTGGGAGTTGTAGTTGTGAAACAGCGGGAGGCACCCTGTTAGAACTAAGGGCGGAAGTCGCCCCCAGCAGGCATCAGTGACGTGGTGCCTTCTGGGGAAGTCTGCCTGGTAGTGAGCACACTACCAGGCAGACAAAGTGGCATTTATTAGTCAATAAATATAAAAATAAAGGCAGGGAAAGGGTTAGGGATAGAAGGGCAATAGGCAGGGACAGAAAAAAAAAGAGGGTTGGTGGGAGCTACCCTTTAAGTGTCAGAGGAGATGCTGAAATATGTAGGGGAGAAAAAAGACAGACAGATGCGGTGCTAATAGTGCTGGTTATCCGTGGATAACTTATGGTAGGTAGACAGGTAGATAAGAGCCTGCTCACCTTTGTTGGTTGCGCTAATGTCAGGCGCAATGCTGATTGAAAGCCTTAAGCAGGTATATTTCTGTAGGTGCGCAGGGAGCAGCTGGCCGTCGGTCCCGTCCGAGATGGGTGGTGCGATCCTGTAGCTAGTGTGGGAGGTAGGAATCCCGGCAACAATTTCGGCGCTGGAGCGCTACATCGGCGGGGGGAAATTAGCAATCGGAGATAGTGCAGAGGATGGTGATAGCTTTTTATTGTATAGTCATAAAAAGAATCAGTGTCGGATGGACAACACGTTTCGGAGGGGCTCCCTCCTTCGTCAGGTCCGCATGCGAATTTGCTCCAACCTTGGACAGTTCCTAAAACAGACAGAGGTGTCAGCAGAGAGCACTGCGTTCAGGCAGAAAGGAAATTCAAAAAGAAAAGAACTTCCTCTGTAGTATACAGCTTACAACTGATAAGTACTAGAAGGGCTAAGATTTTTAAATAGAAATTATTTACAAATCTGTTTAACTTTCTGGCATCAGTTGATTTAAAAAAAAAAAAAAATATTTGCCCCTTTAATAAAGAAGATAAAGCAGGAGGTTTTGAAGTTATGGCCTATCGTTGAAAACATTACATTATGCATCTAGCATTGTATATTTAGCCATCATTATTTGTCTGTTTATTATGTTGTAGTTGTTTTTTTTGTATTTTTGCATTATAAAGAATAGTATTAGCAGTGGTTGTGGCACATGTGTTGTTAGGAAGCACTTAATCTAGTCTACTCTGTTTCCTTCACAGAATGTGCAGCATGGGGATTAGCCAGTATTTGCATTCATGTTTCATTGTTATAGATAGAAATCCTCACTATTAAGTGGTAGACATCTAACCTTTGAGTGGGTTTCGTCTTTCCAGTACAGTTATTCATGTGAAACCAAAAGTCTTTGTTTTGATCAGGGATGGAAATAAGGGGATTAAAAGAATCAGAACAGTGATTTGTAATTGGTCTCTAGACTTTTCTATAGACTTTGGTGAGATACAAGTAAGCAAGGATAGACTTTAGCAGTGAATCTACAGCTTTTCCTTCTAGCCCAGGGATTATAAGAGTTTCTTAACCTTAAGACATTCATCTTGTCAAGATAAAATTAGTTTTAACACCTCCTTGTACTACAGTGGGTTATTCTGATGCACACTTCTCTCATTTTGGAATATATTTCTAAAAGAAAATGAAACGTGTCCTAAATGTATAGTGTACACCATGTATCCAGGTATAGATGATAGAGACTGCTGCTGCCAGGCTGTCATTGAATGTATACACTTACCCAAACACAGGCCCTAGTGATTTAATCATTATGCTTATTGTTGTGGTATACCGACCATTGTAATATGGAAATACTATTACTGTATTATATTGCTTCATGAGTTGAAGGAAATGTGTCTTTAGATAATGACCTATTGTTTAAAACAAGTTGGTAAACATATTTTTAAATATTATTTTTTTTAATTGTTTTTTCCTAGTTTCCATTTTTTACCACCTATATTATGAAATAATCCTGAAATCTTGCAGTTTTCAGTCTGGCCACTAGGCCTTATATAAAGCTGAGTCTTAGTGTTCTATATTGATCACTTTCCTGCAATGTCCTCCTTACCACAGAGAGGATTACAGTAAAGGAGACACCACTTTATAGATAACATAGGATCTACTGCCATTTACAATTGCTGCTGTTTCAAGCATCGTGCAAATTAAACCATAACCATATATTATGCAATTACAACAGTTTTAGAATCGTTTTTACAAAGCCGGATCTTTCTGACAAAGTAGGAGGTCTACCACAGCCTCTATATGTATCATCGGGCCATTGACATTAGCTTGACTCAAACAACAAAAGCTGTATGTGCTAATCCTCTAAAATCAACAACCACTGGGGGCAAATGTACAGCATTTTCACTTCAATGCAAAGTAACCCAACAACAAACAAATAGAATTCAATATACCATATAAAATCAAATATCAATACAAACATTTGAGTAGAAGTCAGCTGAAATGCAATGTAAATAGCCACTGGGATTCACAGGTTCCATGTAGGTAAAACTATAAGGTCCTTTTATAAAATATATATTGAACGTGTAAGATCAATACTGACCAATACAGAAATCAAAACTTCTCCTAGATCAATAAGACATATATGAGAGAATTACAAGGGGGACCCAAAATCAATCTGTCTTATGGGCTTATAATGTACACATGTACCTGAGTGAGTTGCTGTGAGGAATTGTTCAGGATAAAAATGGACAGCAGTATTGGAAATGAACTGTTTCCATGTTTTAATGTTAATATAACAGAACAGAGGCTATGGGCCCCAACAACTAGAGGGCTTTGTCCACTCAGACTTACAGTATGTGCAGTTAGTGGTCTCTATAGATGATAGGAGTGACATTACAATATTTCTGTGCTGTGGAATTACTGCATCATCATTAATGTTATGTAACATATACATTTATTTTAATTGCATGGATACGATATTATGTTTTTTTTCTTTTCTGTGCTGTGATCTTATTTGACATTGGGAGCTTTGATTGTGTATAATATGCCTTTGTTATAAAATAACAATGACATGGTGTGTTGACCCCGTATTGTGAAATCGTTGTACGATTCCTGTTCTGCCACATCGATTATTATGGATTTATTGTAGATCATCTCAGTAATAATCACCAAAAAAAAAAAGTATGGCTCTAGAGTCTGTTACCCATGGCCACCACAATAATCACCACCAAAAGATAGGCCACAGGGTAACAACAATTGCAAAACACACATGATTACTTTATTGAATAATTATAAAATTTCACATACAGTATTAAAATGAATAGAGGCAGAGAATAGAAAAATGAGGGGTATACTCGAAAATATAATATATATATATATATATATATATATATATATATATATATATATATATGTATCAGGGACACAGATGTTATCAATAGAACAAAGTGCATATCACTCGGAGCAGCTGCATATAGCAAGCAAAACAGAAAGTCTAAGAGCACTAATGAACCACATAGGAAAAGAACCCTTGCAATATTAAATAATAACAACCTGTGCACACTGTGTCGAGATACCTCACCTCAACCCCAAAAGCATGTTTTCGCCCTTTTTGCTTCATAAAGGGGCGTATACTGTGCCTTCACTGTATGCATGATACCTGTACTGTGACATCACTGCATGCATTTACCCTGTACTGTGCAGTCACTGTGTGCATTATCCTTGTACTGTGCCATCACTCTGTATACTATCCTTGTACTGTGCCTTCACTGTGTGCATTATACCCACACTGTGCCAGCATTGTATGGATTATACCTGTACTGTGACATCACTGCATGCATTAACCCTGTACTGTGCAGTCACTGTGTGCATTATCCTTGTACTGTGCCATCACTCTATACTATCCTTGTACTGTGCCTTCACTGTGTGCATTATACCCACACTGTGCCATCATTGTATGGATTATACCTGTACTGTGACATCACTGCATGCATTAACCCTGTACTGTGCAGTCACTGTGTGTATTAGCCCTGTACTGTGCCATCACTCTGTGTTTCACAATGTTTTTATTGAATTTTATAAACATAAGAAATGTAACATGTAACATATTATGACATCAGATGTGTCAGAGTTTACATATGAACATGCATAATAACCTTGACTGGTGGAGCATAATCGTTCATCCAAACAGTGTTATGCATATTCACAAAGGATCTATTAAGTCCAAAGGGACCTTAATTGAAATTTGAGAGCAAGATAATAACAATAGGAAGGAAAACAATAAAATAATAAAATAGTGAGTCTCCATAACTTCTACAAAATCAATCAAAATTGCTGCATCAGGCAGTTGTCTGGTATTTGGTAGAATTCAGAATTGAGGTCTCAAAGGGTCAGCCGTCTTATACACTCGAAGAACAGCTCTTTTGTGTGTAGCAAGCTAAATTGTATCATTACTTATTTAGATAGTAAGGGTCTTTGGGGGTTTATAAAGCTTAATCCAGGATTCCCATGAGGCTGTACACTCTTTCCCCCCATCACTCTGTATACTATCCTTGTAATGTGCCATCAATGTGTGTATTATCCCTGTACTGTGCCATCACTGCGTGCAATGAGGCTAGGGTTGACACAAAAGAGTATCAGAGAAATGGTTCTTGCAGGGGCTTGTGGACCTACTTTACCACTAGTGCCATACCTTTATACAGGACTTGGTTTGTCATTGTGAGCCTTCACTCTGTACAGCTTTAGGCCCCTTTCACACTACCGGTATGTTCCTGCATTCTGACACCCGTTATTCATCAATTGATGATAACTGATGACCTATTGCCATGTGCCATCCATTATCACCCTTTATTGTCCGTTCTTTTATGTCTGTTATTTTATTTCCATGTGACTTCCTGGTTGTGATGCTGTACTAAGCATGCTCAGTAGCAATGACGGAACATTAAAAACCGGACAATGACAGATGTCATTTGTGAACATCTATCACCCATAGACTTCAATTTAAAAAATGTTTAACATCCGTTATTCCACCGTAATTTTTTTTTAAAAATTAGTGCATGCACCGTTATTTGCCCCATCAAAAATAACGAACGTTAGTCACAACGGGAAATAACTGATGCTAAAGGATGGTCAAAGAATCCCATTGACATGAATGGGATTTTTGGCACCAATTTTATGGACTTTCTGATGGGAGTTCATGACGGAGGTTATTACAGGAGGATAACGATACTGTGAAATGGGCCTTAGTTGTGTTCTGCAATGTGTTGTGTTGTTTTTTGGCTTATATCTAAACAGAGCAACTGTTGTTATGGTATTATTGCATGCTATACATAACAGATTATTATTACATGTAAAGAATGTACCATTATAAATTCATTTTAATAATTTGTAACTATTACTCAAAAGTCGTGTTCAAAATATTAATTTAAGAATTTTAACATGTTAATATTTATGCTCTTACATTTTCTTCTGTGCCCCATTGGGCCATGTTCACACGGAACTTCCTGCCCATTGACTTCAGTTGGAGTCCGCTGTCCCTTTTACACGTTTTACACAGTGGAATTTCCATGTCAGCAATACCGCTGCAGAAATTCTGCATTACACAAAATAAAAATTTTCAGGATTCTGCGGCGGAATCTAATCAAGCTCTGCTGAATGGAATTTATGTGGAATTGTAAATATTTCGCTGTGTGAACACAGTCTTACAGAAAAGCGCTTATCCAAACACAATTATTTGTAATACATACAATAGCAATGAAAAATGGTAAGATGAAAATGGGACTATATTTTATTTAGGGACTTTATAGGTATTTTAATGCAGTGAGTTACGGTTGTATACAAATAAGTGATTGAGCAGTTAGACTATGTTCACACACCAGAATTTCTGCGCGGAATTCTACATTGAAATTCCGCACGGAGATTCTGCGGCAGCATCCCATTGATTTCAAAGGTATTCTGCTGCGCTGTGCACATAGCAGAATTTTTGTGCCAGAAACATGGCATGGAAATTTTTAATTCTGTTGTTCCCAGAAAGAATAGACATGTCTATCCTTTCTGCAGACTGCACGGAACGCATTGCTGTCTATGAGTCTACACATTCAGGCGAATGTCTGTCTTAAGCTATGTTCACACGTCAATGTCCGCAAGTGGACATTACCCCTCAAAGCGGAGCGCTGGCTAGGACCGCTCGGTAATGTGCCGTCTCATAGACGGCAATGGAATCTGTGCGTTGTCCTCAGAAAGAATAGACATGTATATTCTTTCTGCAGACACCTGAATTTTAAATTCACGGACAGCCGCATCACCTGGACGCCGAGGGACCGGGACCTACTCACTTTTCCCGGGCCTCCCCGCCAGCCCCGGAGTCGCACCTTCTGGACTTCTCCCTACCTCCCCCCTGGGACCCCCGTACCGCAGTTTATCACGTGCCCTTGGGACCTCTAGACCTGTTTGCTCCCGTACGAGGATCATCTCTTATATCTAATATTGCCCACCGGGTACACCTATGCAAAAGTATCTATACCTACTCGACTTCATCTACGTCTGATTGCAGATTCCTTTTTCAGCATCCCAATAAGAGGAGTCACCAAGCACCCGGACCTAAGACTGATATTCATACGCAGCTGACCAGATCAGTGTGTCACTTTCACCATATCACCATACAAGTATATCTAATGTACGCTTCTTCATTCTACATGTGATGATGCATTGCTACTATATGTACGGTCTCCCATGACCATATTTCTGCAAGTATTCTCCACTAGAATCCCTGAGGAGC